>NW_028281044.1:747500-1347500 GCF_059751285.1 Brachycentrus maculatus | reverse complement strand
GGCAGTCACTTAGTGGTTATATCTATCCATTTCGAATTTAAATTTTACTTGGTAAATACTACTATTTCTTAATATCCATTGTGACTCTTCGGCTGTCCAAACTCAAAACACAGTAAGCTACATTTTTTTGTAGTACGTTTTTTTTTTTGCATTTTTGGACTAAGTAGATTCTACTTTCAGTGCTATTCTTCTTTCAGTGCTATTCAAAGCGTTCCGCGGTGTTTAAAAATGGTGCGGAATGCATCGTGTCACAATAGATTTTAAGAAATAGTGCTATTTGACTAGTAAAACTTAAATTGAAAATGGATACATATTACCACAAACTGACTGCCGAATCAATTAATCAAATAAGTTTTAGTTAGTTTAGAACCGTGTACTCAATTAATATGTAATTATGAAACTATTTATTTTCACGTATCGCTCACTCCTTTCAACAACGTCATAAATCAAAAATCGTAAATTTTCAGTTGTTTGTTGTGTTTTCGGAATGCTTAGAAAATGTTCTATATCCCAGCAAAAGCGGGATATTTTCACTGAATATTTGCCCGCTACAGGGCAGAAAGTGTTGTTTTTGCATTTTGAAGAAAAGGTGTTATTGAACTATTTTTTTAAATAGTTCAATAATTATTTTTCAAACGGAGAAAAATCATTCAGGAAAAAGATCTGTTGCACAGTAAAAAGTTCAATAAGTGGCTTGATATTTATTTTTAATGCATTGTATTATATTTTTAAACTTTTAAAACGATCTCCTGAAAAATCAAGTTTTTTGATACATGACGATTTTGAAAGGAGTGAGTGATGTCTCAAACCATTCCCGTTTTCCAAATAATTTATGTATGAATATCATACCGGTTACTAATATTGCACAGATCTCAAATTCGAATCTTTTTTTAGTAAAAATATTCTCACCCGAGTAAAAAAAGGGTTCTCCGATTCTTCAATGTTCAATAAAAAGACTAGGATAGCAACTCGGGATAGGAATATCATGTTTTTTTCTTCTCAAAATCAATTTTTGACCCAACTAGTTTTGATCAGAAGTGAGCCGATATTCGGTTTGATTTTTTAGTATAGATATTCATAAATGTATCCTTATTCTGAGGCAGTGGTCGGCAAACTTGTTCATTAGGTCACCTCATGGCTCGCCAAAAAATGAAAATACGACCTCAGTAAAAGTGCCTTAGTTTTAGAGATATTTTCACTTTTATGAATTTTCCGAAAATCTACCCCTTAGATCAGTTGTTTGAATGCCACTTCTTTAAATTTTCATATTTTAGGATTCTAATTTATGTTAAACAATATTTATAATATATATATAAAACCCTTATCCGCACCCCAATGGTGCATAGGGCACTGCATTATATAAACACAGTGTTATCTTGATCGTTTATACATGAAGGAAAGGTGATCAGCCTTCCGCTTCAGGTACCAGTCCATGGTAATTTTGAATAAATATTGCAGTGAAAAAATCACTAATATTTATTTTACCCCCCTTGGGAATCGAACCCGGAACCTCCAGAACGGTAGCCGAGCGTGCTGACCATTACACTACGGAGGCGGACAAAATATACAAATATAAGCAATATTTAAATATAAACAATAATATACAAAAACGATTTAATTAAGCGCCCTTGAGGTATTATTTTACGAAAATGGCGCTATATAAGTTATACAAATTTAAGTTAGTTAGTTAGTTTATTATTATTATTAGTTAGTCAAATTTATTATTATTATTAAACATTAACACTTTTCATTTTACTAAAACAAAGCAATTCTTTATACTGGAATTCACAATAAATCAAATAATTATAAAATCAGCTCATTTTAGATTAAAAAAGCAATATCTTTTTTCTTTAGTAAAATATAGTAAATGTTATATATGCTGCTTTTAAAATAACATAAATTGAACAAACTTTTAAAATAACTTGCCAGGTTATTACTTATACTTACTTATAACCCTTATCCGCACCCAATGGTGCATAGGGCACTGCATCGAATTGACGCAGTGTTATCTTGATCATTACTTACATGAAGGCAAGGTGATCACTCTTGCGCTTCAGGAACCAATCCAGGGTAATATTAAATAAATATTACAGTGTAAAATCACTAATATTTATTTTCACCCCCCCCTGGGAATCGAACCCGGGACCTCCAGCACGGTAGCTAAACACGCTGACCATTACACCACGGAGGCGGACAAAAACTTGCCAGGTTAGCGTCATATATTTTTTTTCAGAGTGAAGAGTCAAGTCACCTAAAATCATCGACTGGGAATTTATATTTCTTCCCGCAAAGGTAAGCCAGTATAGGTAATATTTTTGACTGTGATCAATAGAATACTTATTCAGTATTGTAAAATAAAAATTAGAATCCTAAAATATGACAAATTGGCAAAGTGGCACTCAAAAAACTGATCTAAGGCGTAGATATTCGGGAAATTCATAGAAGTGGGAATATCTGGAAAATTGTGGCACTTTTATTGAAGTCAAATTTTCATTTTTTGGTGAATAATAAGCTGGCCTAGCACCCCTTAAAAGGAATACGTAGGATTATGGGACACCCTGTATAAATATTTTCTTTTAACTTAATTATAATGTCGTGTATAATTATAATGCAATTTTTTGGTGAGTAATAAGCTGGCCTAGCACCCTTAAAAGGAATACGTAGGATTATGGGACACTCTGTATAAATATTTTCTTTTAACTTAATTATAATGTCGTATATAATTATAAATGAGATTTTTTTTCGCCTCCGTAGTGTAATGGTCAGCACGCTCGGCTACCGTTCTGGAGGTCCCGGGTTCGATTCCCAGGGGGGGTAAAATAAATATGATTTTTTCACTGTACTATTTATTCAATATTACCCTGGACTGGTACCTGAAGCGGAGGGCTGACCACCTTTCCTTCATGTGTAAACTATCATGTGTAAACTAATATGAAAATAAATAAAAAAATAAAAAAATAAAAACGATCAAAATAACACTGCGCTTGTATTACGCAGTGCCCTATGCACCATTGGGGTGCGGATAAGGGTTTTATTTTATTATATTTTATATAATTATAATGCAATTAAGTCATGATAAAATATTTATAGTGATTTTAAAACAAACATAAATTTTATTACATTTTTATTATTATTATTAAGAGGTCAAAGAGCCAAATGTGGCTCCCGAACCGATCTTTGCCGACCTATGACCTAAGGCAAGTGCAAAGTTACCCCTGTGAAGGCTCTGCCCGCGGCTAGCTCTCTATCGCTCAATAAGCGGGTCCCGTAATGTAAAAAGCGGGTAGGGTAGGATGAAAAACCACCCTTACTTCATATTCTCGGCTTTGATCTATTTACCCCGAGGATAGAATAAGTGTAAGGCATCGAAACGTGGCCATGTATTGACGCTCCGTGGCGGTTTTACGAACGGCGTAGAGATGTTCCATATCTGGCGTGGTTTAACGCTAAAAAGGCCATGAAAAAAAACTGGTTAATAATCACGCCGCTTATTTTATTTTATATTTTATTTTTTTTTTTTATTTTATTTTTATTTATTTGTATACATTTATTTAAATCACAATTTATACATATCGCTCACTCCTTTCAAGAACGTCATAAATCAAAAATTGTCAATTTTCTCAAATATATCCCAGCAAAAGCGGCATAATTTTAACTTAATATTTACCCGCTACAGGCCAGAAACGGTTGTTTTTGCATTTTGCAGAAAAGGTATTGTTTATTTTTTTTAAATAATAAATATTTTTCAAATGGAGAAAAAACATTCAGGTTTTACCTAAAAAGATCTGTTGCACAGTAAAAGATCAATAAGTGGCTTGATATTCATTTTTAATACATTTCATTTTATTTCCGAACTTTAAAAACGATCTCCTGGAAAATCAAGTTTTTTGATTTATGACGTTCTTGAAAGGAGTGAGCGATATTTAGAATTTTTTTTTTGCAGAGACCCACCAAGCCACCTTGTGTGTCTTGTCGGTGGAGTTCTTTTTAAAAACATTTTTTATTGTTTTAAACGATTTTAACCTAATATAGACACAAAAAGAGAAAAAAATAAGAAGATAAACATTTTACAATTTTCATAAAATTAACTCTTGATAATTTACCCATTCCTTTATTTTGCCTTTGTTCCATATTTTATTTTGACCTCTAACATCCGTCAGAAACAAATTAAAAATGTCCGGAACGATATATTGCAGTGTTCGACTCCCATATTTATTGTTAATTCTAATTATCAATACAGGATAGGAATAGCAAATACAACGCTACACCAATCCGTCTCTCAATTGCATTGATGCAAATGATCCTCGCCTTTTCCACATACATGTATCTCCTCATACATCTTCTTTATCAGCCGTCTCTCCACTGCTGGATGTCTTCTTCTTGTAACCCTTATCCGCACCCGATGGTGCAAAGGGCACTGCATCGTATTGATGCAGTGTTATCTTGACGCTAGGACTCTGAAGCGCAGGAGTGATCGCCTTGCCTTCATGTAAGTAACGATCACGATCATACTGCGGTAATACGATGCAGTGCCCTATGCACCATTGCGTGCGGATAAGGGTTAGAAGAAGAATTTATCTTTCAGTCTTGTTAACCTTAATCCCATGTCCCAAAATGAGTAGTGGAAATTACTCATCGGGAATATTATATATGTGACTTATGTATGTAATATGTTTTAAAATAAATATAACTATTACGCATATTATTGGCTTACATATCATAAAACAGTTAATCTTTTCACACGTTTACAGAATACAGATTTTCAAAAATTATACGAAAATAATACCTCATCGAATTTACTTCCTATTAGTAATATTATTTTTTTAAATATTATTCATAGCTACAGTATACCCAGAAAGTCATGAATAATTTCGTGACTACATCGTAAATTCGCGATTAAAAACTCCTAATCAATTTGTTGGCCATATTTCATCGGCTCCTTTATTAACAATATACAGGGTGACCCATAAAAACTTACCCTCCTCGCTAAAGTCTTAAGTATTCAGTTAGGCTATAAAATATAAATCCTCGGAGGGTCGCTATGATTATTTATTATCACCCTTCGATACCATCCCCTGCGACGCCACCCTCATCTTTCCCTTTCCTTGGCCGAGCTAAGGCCAGAGGGGGTATCTGCTCTATGGGTACATTATAAGCAAAACGGAAAATGAGACGCTTAATAATCAACTCTTTTGTTGCGATCATGATAACTACATTATTTATTGATTGGGCAATTTACTTTGTGGAATGACTTCGAACAAAATTATTCGTCATTCAGTTTGGTGACACTGCTCAGACGCCAAGATTGCGGTCTCATTGCGAAATATCAACACCATCCATTCTTGCATCTTCCTCCTCTACCATTACTTACATCTGTAATTTTCAGCGCCAGAAAATGTACGAGAAAATTTTAATGAAAATTCTTAGACTTTATAGTCTTCTATATTGCGTTTCATAGTATAATTAAAAATAATATTTTTGTTAAGCTTACGTAAAAATGTCATAATCATGGTCGTTTTTCTCGGGTAAAAATTCTTTGGGAAAGTCAACATTAAAATAAAAAGTATATTTATGTATTAATTTTAAATCAAACACAGATTTTTTGACTATACTAAGTTGTATTTTATTAACAAAAACACATAAAAAATTATATTGTGACAATTGTTTCGCCTTGTTAGGGAATTATCAAATATAAGGACCTTAGTCCATTTGATCTTCACATTCGTAAATATAAGGACCGTAGTCCATTTGATCTTCACGTTCGTTTGATAATGCCCTAACAAGGCGAAACAATTGTCAACAATATAATTTTTTATGTGTTTTTGTTAATAAAATACAACTTAGTAGACTCAAAAAAATTGTGTTTGTTTTAAAATTAATACATAAACTAACAGATGTTTCTAATTTTAATTTTGGTTTTTAATTTTCACCTGTAGATGAAAACAGCTGTTAGTTTTCGAAACTAGTCGTGTTTAAGAAATAAAACTTATTAAGTGGTTTATAACAAGTGTTTAAATTTTTTTATATAATACCATGATTACTCTTATTTTTTTTATAAAGGATCATTTCTTACATTTTGATATCTCAACATAGATGACGAAGAATATCTGGGTACTTACAGGACTTATGACCTGTCATATGCTGGTTAAGTGATCACTTTTTTCACAAGTGAAAAATTCAACATTCTACCCACGATTGCCAACAACACTACCTACTCAATTTTTGGAACTCCTGGATATATTGATGATTCTCATGACACAGTTCATATGAGTTCACAACAGCCATCTTTGTTGGATTGAGGATGATAGCTTTTATTTAGCAGAGACCTTTATTTTTCGATAAGCAAGACAGAACAGGATGATCTAAATTTATGTTTTTATTTTATTATTGTTTTTTAAAGAGTTTTCTTGTACAATATTGATATCATTTATTATATCTGACACTGTATTGTTTACCCTACGGATGATATGACACTATTATAGGTGTCTCAACTTAATACGGTATTTGAAAATGATGCAGAATGCATCGGAACACGTCGGCTGTCCAAACTCAAAACGCAGTAAGGGACATTTTTTTTGTAGTACGTTTTTTTTTGCATTTTTGGACTAAGTAGATTCTACTTAGTCCAAAAATGCAAAAAAAAACCTACTACAAAAAAATGTCCCTTACTGTGTTTTAAATTTGGACAGTCGAAGTGTCACAATAGATTTTAAGAAATAGTGATGTTTACAAAGTAAAGCTTAAATTAAAAAGGGATAGATTTTACCACAAATTGACTGCCGAATTAATTTATGAAATTTATATAAAACATCTATCGTTCTTTTAATATGAAAGAAGATGAAAGTCTCAGAATTCCAAGGCTTACGACCTGGCATATGGCTATTTTTTTTAAGTCACGATATCTGCTAAAATTATTCATTTTTATTTTTTGACATCTCATCAAAGATGTAGAAGAATACGGCCTGGGCATTTTAAATATAATATGAAAAGTAACTTCTATAATTGGAGATAATCTAGATTCATGAACAAGTATTTGGACATACTCAAAATTTTAAAAATAATTCATATTCTTATAAAGCAAACATTTCAGTTACCCCTTATGCG
This sequence comes from Brachycentrus maculatus, assembly GCF_059751285.1. Classification (NCBI taxonomy): domain Eukaryota; kingdom Metazoa; phylum Arthropoda; class Insecta; order Trichoptera; family Brachycentridae; genus Brachycentrus; species Brachycentrus maculatus. Next base: position 1,340,396 of record NW_028281044.1, on the reverse strand, counting down.
CTTAGTACGGATGAATCCTTGCCGACCCCCTCTGTGTTACTTACCCCCTGCTCGCCCCTTCAGACTATCGAGAAAAGTCGATCTTGCTTTACGACATTTTTAGTTTTTCGAGTGTTGTTTACGCCTTTAACGTTTACTGGAAATGTGTGTTTATCGAACTGAATAATACGCTTTTTGATTTTTTTTTAGTATAGTATTTTTTTTTAATATTTACATATTCAATGTTAAAATCAAACACTGATTTTTAGATTCTACTAAAATGTTTTTTTTTATGTATTAAAAACATGAAAATGCCATAAGAAGGGTACACAATTATCACAATGTATTTTTAAGTATTTTCTAACACCAAATTACCGTTTAGTATACTCGAAAAATCAGTGTTTGATTTTTAACATTAAATATGTAAATAATTGTAAGTCCCTCTCCAAGCACAAGAGCTTAGTCTCTTTATTGAAGACAACTGCGTTATTTAGGATTATGAAAGTAGAAATGTCTAGAAAACGAATTAAAATTATAAAAACAACTTTTGTAACCATATTAAATAAATAATAAAAATTAAATGTATTTTAAAAGCATTGTTTACTTTGTGTAATACCACTTAAACTTACTAAATACTCATTCGTGACGGGTCATTTAAATGAATTTGTTACGTAATTAAAATGTAACTTTGTTTTAAAATCACTATAAATATTTTACTATAACTTAATTATAATGTCTACCGGTTTCGAAGCTAACCGCTTCATTATCAAGACTGATTTGTTACGGTCTGACATTTATACAAAAAAATAAATACAGTCGAACTCGGTTATAGCGAGTATGAAGGGACCGACTGAATTTGCTCGTTACAACCGTTACTCATTATATCGGAGAATAGGTATTTTTTTAAAGAATAGGTAATAATAAAATACGACAACTTGTTGATGGGCCGTTTGTTTTTCCCATAGACACCGTGCCATGGTGTTAATATAACTGAATATACCATAAATATTGAATCATACGCAGCCAATTTCCATGAAACGACTCGTCATCTCGCACAATCCATTCTCATTTAAATAGCATTCGGTATTAGGATTTATAGTCTCCTCCCTTCATCCCTTATACCATCCCCACTTGACATCGCTGAATATTTATTACGTACGACTTAGCAGCTTTACTACACCGATGCCTTCACCCTCCTGTATAAGTCTAACGGCGCTGGCAATTCGATACTTCGTATCTCATTTTTTTAAACCCACTTAAAAAAATGGAATAATACCAATTATTATGTCAAAATAAAACACTTGTTTAAGAGGATTTTTTTGAGTTAATGAATGTAAACACAGCCAGTTTAGAGAACTACAAAAGTGTAAGTTCGTGAAGTATATAGTAAAGTTTAACTTAGTCTAGGAATGTTTTCATTAATTGATTCGGCAGTCACTTTGTGGTAATATCTATCCATTTTTCTTTTCAGTTTTTTTGTTAAATATCACTTTTTCTAAAATCTATTGTGATACGTGTTTCTACGCATTGCGGATCATTTGCACGGTGTTTGAAAATCGAGGAATATTATTTGTTGGTTTAGCATTACCAGGTCTTCTCATCAACTTCTGTAGTTCTCAAAACTGGCCGCGCTTACATTAATAAACTCAAAAAAACTGGTTTTAAACAAATTAATTATTTTTTACATTTGAATTATCATGTTATTCCACAAAGTTAATGCTTATATATTATAATAAATGACATAATAATACTAACGCGATGAAATCACGCGTTACCTCACTTACAAATCGGCTGTCCAATTTTAAAACACAGTAAGGGACATTTTTTTAGTACGTTTTTTTTTGCATTTTTGGACTAAGTAGATTCTACTTAGTCCGAAAATGCAAAAAAAAACATACTACGAAAAAATTGTCCCTTACTGTGTTTTGAGCTTGGACAGCCGAAATGCTTATACAAGTGTCTATACCAATTTTAAAAGCATATCAACATTATATTATTTTTTTATTATTTTTTTACTTGGTAATTACCACTATTTATTAAAATCTATTATGACACGTGTTTCGATGCATTCCGTATCATTTTCAGACACCACCACATATTACCACAAAGTGACTGTCGTATCAATTAATGAAAGCATTTCAGCTTCATACGATATAAACACTCTACGGACGGGTGTTTTTTACGCCTGCGGACCGCTGGCGACGGGATTTGATAATTATATACATATAGTTAAGATCGTAACAAAGAGATTGGTACATAATATTCGTATAATATAAAAATATTAAATATGTAACACTTTTTTCTGACTTTGAAATGAGGCCGGCGCAGAAGGTAGAAATACCCTTCCCGTCCTTAAGCATCATTCGATCGAACGGTTAAAAATACCTCTCCTCTAGATTGATTTCTAGCTACTGATATTTTTTTGCCCGCCTCCGTAGGGTAATGGTCAGCACGCTAGGCTACCGTATTGGAGGTCCCGGGTTCGGTTCCCAGGGTATACGTGATTTTTTCACTCTAACATTTATTCAGTATTACCCTGGACTGGTACCTGAAGCGGAGGGCTGATCACCTTTCCTTCATGTGTTAACGATCAAGATAACTCTGCGTTTATATGATGCAGTGCCCTATGCACCATTGGGGTGCGGAAAAGGGTTTAAAGATAAATATTTTTTTAACAGTAATCTCATATTGTTTTGGTTGCTTTCCAAGATTTCCCGAAGGTCTTTATTGTCTTAAGTGCAGGGGTGTATTTAGTTATGGATAACGCCCCCGCCGGCCCCCGCCGGCCCCCAGGGCCCAGGGGGCGTATCTATGAGTACTTAATTTATTCCGCAGAATTGAGAGGAAACTTGGCCCGGTTTATCCTGTGACTAACGGAGTTTGGAATTCCGATATTATTTATGTACGTACTTTGACAGTTGCTGTTCTATTGGAATTTAGCTACTTGATACTGCTTTATAAAAGGTACTTATTAATACATTGTTTTTTTATTGTTGTTGTTTGTTTTTTAATATTTAAATAAAATATTTAAAAAAAATCTTGTTTGATATCTCAAAATTATGAATTTTAAAAGTCGGTATTTGTTGTTGTTTTTTTTTTATTAAAATTATGATTAATTTTAAAAGTGTTTTTTTTTACGAAAATAGTGATAATTTTTTTTAAAGTCGTTTTTCTTTATTGTTTTTTTTTGTAATTGTAATTTTTTAACCTTTATTTGCTGTTTTTTTATAAAAATTGTGATTAATTTTTAGAAGTCGTTTTATATTTTTTTATTACGTTACAAAAAAATGAAAGTGTTTTATATTTATCATTTCAAATTTGGAACAGATTTTTTTAAAAGCCTTCTTTATTCTACTTTAGGGCTAGACATTTGACAGTGCTAAACTAGTCCATACGATGAAATGCACTCATAAAGACATACATTTTTTTGACATCAATTCAAATTTGGAACGCATTTTTTAAAAGCGTTCTTTATTGTTTATTCAAAACCGAAATGAATACGATGAAATACAGTCATATGATGTACATTTTTTGACATTCACCATATTTTGACATCATTTCAAATTTGGAACGATTTTTTTAAAAAGCGTTCTTTATTCCTTATTCAAATTCGAAATGAGACGAAGCCTGCACTACCGCTGATGGCGCCGCCTGCACAAGTGGCCTGAGAGTGCACGGCGAGTGCATTCGGGGGCCGGGGGCTCTCCGGAGGGGCCCCACTCGACCGGGGCGCGGGCGGCGCTAATGCATGCCGAGGGCCGGGCGCGGATACTTTCGGAACTTTTCTCGCGTTTTCTATGCAGTTTAGCACTTGCCGATATGTAGTAATTTTGTATGTGCATGCTCTTGAACGTACTGGGTGAATTTTAATCGGTTTCAACGATTTAAGTTTTTTTGGAAATTTTTATCCAATAATACTCAAGTATGGACGATAAGCCGATACCCCATTGTGAAACCTCAATAAGCAGTTATTATATTCAGTGAATTAGGGCACTTTTTTTCTGTACTTTTCATTAAAGCCTTGAATATTTAATATTAAAATGCCAAAAAAACGTGACTCTAGTGAAATCGAACTAACTTACTAACTAACTAACCATCACGCTGCTGCCCCGCAGGGGTAGGCAGAGAGAATAGAGAGCCATGCCACTCTGTCTTTGCACACATTCTTCGCCTCTTCCACATTCATGTATCTCCTCATACATGCCCGCCGATTATTCCGACTCCTGACTCGGCCGCTTTCAAGTATTTGACATACCTGATCGTGCCAACTTTTTCCTCGGTCTTCCTCTGCTTCTTTTTTCCATTCGCGCTTTTACATTCGCTCCATAAATTTATTTTAACCTTTCTTAATTTTACCGATAATGCTTTTATCTACCTTGCATTATTTCTTTGTTTCACCATTCGAACATCCATCATACATCGTTATGCAGCACATTCGTCTGAGGGATCGCTTTGTGACTGCATTCAGTCTGCTTTCATCCTTCTTTTGCTAACTCCATGCTTCGCTTCCATACATAAGGGTTGGAATTAGGACTCCGTTGTGTACTGCTTGTTTAGCTTTCGCTGATAGGTTTTAATGAGTTAATGAGTGCCATTAATTTTCTGCAAAGTTCCTTTAGTGAGATTTTGGTTTTCATCCTGCGATAGCTATGTATTATACCCCCTCTTCTAGTGGAACGGAAGGTCTGCTGATGACAGTCAACAGTCCGGCTTCTCCTGAGGAGAGCAACGTGGTTTCCTCCCAGCAATGGGCAAATGCTGACAAGTTCCTGATTGGCCCACACTAGATTATCCCTCATATTCCCAACACAGATTAGAATAAAACATATTCTTAGCTAGAAGAAACAAAAATCCACTAAATGATCTATAAACCTTGTACAACGCACAACGGAGTCCTGGTTCAAACTCTAACGTATGGAAGTGAAACATGGAGTTGGCAAAAGAAGGATGAAAGTAGACTGAATGCAGTCGAAATGCGATCTCTCAGAAGAATGAGCGACAAAACGATGTACGATAGATGTGCGAATAGTGAAATAAGGAAGGAATGCAAAGCTGAGATAAGCATTATCGATAAAATTAAGAAAGGTGTGTTGAGATGGTTTGGACATGTAGAACGAATGAGTGAGGAAAGAACGGTAAAACAAATTTATGAGGCGAATGTTAGTGGGAAAAGAAGCAGAGGAAGACCGAGAAAAACATGGCACGATCAGGTATGCCAAATACTTGAGAGTGGTCAGGTTAGGAGTCGTAACAATAGGCGGGTATGTATGAGGAGATGCATGAACGTGGAAGAGGCGAAGAATGTTTGCAAGGACAGAGTGGTGTGGCGCTTTATTCTCTCTGCCTACCACTGCGCGGGGAAGCGGCGTGATGGTTAGTTAGTTTAAACCTTGTACAAAATAAGCAAAGTAAATAAAAAATGCAATTCCCATTTTAAAAAAAGCTATGTATTGTATTTCCTTGTTGAACAAGTTTAAAACGCAGTTGCAAGATAGATTTAAGCATTTGTGAGGGGTTTTTTGCACCCACCTTTGCGAAAGTTTAAACCTCTCACGATTCAAAGTGGATTCTCAAACTTCCAACTTCTCAATCTTCTTATCGCGGAGAGCGGCCCCGGCTCGAGTGGCCGGCGATAATCGCCCCTCGCTGTATGAACTCTGGGCGTGTGTACGGCTCAAAGTCGCTCGGCTTAGGGGAGTGCTCGGTCGGGATATAGCCACCGGGAATTTTGCTTGTTTTATTATTTTTTTTATTTAAAAAGAATTTTCCAATTTGAAAATATGATTCGTTTTTGAAACTTCTGGAAGGACAGGAATTTTAACCGATTTGTCTTTAAAGCTTTCATTTTTTTAAACGTTGAATTTTGTAAATTTTTGTAGTCTTCGATATTTTTACTGTTTTAGAAGTTTTAGCTATTTTTTGAAGGCAAAAAACTGCTTTTACGACCTCAATGTTTTTAGGCGTTGAATTGTGTAAATTTTCGTAGTATTAGATATTTTAGCTGTTTTAGATGTTTTAGCATTTTTTTAATGGTCTTTTTGACCGCAGTGGAAGCTCTTTCTGTTTTTAGGCGTTCAAGTGTATAAACGTTTGTAGGCTTAGATATTTTAGCTGTTTTTTTTAACAGATCACAATTAACATAATACATTCATATCTCCGTATTACGAACTTCACGGGACCAAAAAAATATTTCGCCATAATGAAAATTCGTTACATCGGATGTATAGGATATGACAAAGTTTAAATTTATTTTACCAGATATTTTATTTTGGACTTCTCAATGTTTTAAATGAATTGCAACATCATTTTAAAAATTAGAAAATTAAAAAAATTTAAAAAAATCTTTATTCTGAGATCTGCTTCGCTACATTGAATTTTGGTTCAGTACATTTTATATGGAAGTTTTTCGGGGACGAATTGCAGATTCTTTATACTGGAAATTTGGTTAATTCGGTATTCGCTACAAAGAGATTTGACCTGTATATAGTAAAGTATACAGACCAAGATCCAAAACACAGAAACACATCAAACAAAACTTAACACATACCCCTTTTGATCCAAAAACCTTGATTATTATGCAATTATGTTGTACAACCTGCTTCTATTGTCCATAAAGTCATTAAAAATAAAAACGGAAGACCTTAGATTTTTCTTCTTTTCTTGTTAGTATATTCAATTATTGATTTTAGTTGAAGCATTAGGGGGGATGTTTTTGAAATACAAAATGATTATAGTAAATCAAGCTGCCATGGATTGGAATCTGTTTCAAAGTATGACAAGATGGATGGATGACCGATATACATGCGCTTATCTTTGTATGATGTGTGTTTCCTGTGTTCTGCTGGCTTGCCGTGTCTGGGCTCTGAACACCAAACGCTAAAAAAGAAAAACAAGTTTCCATAATGTCGTTTAGGCACTCAAGGAATATGTGGTATTTTTGATATGAGGTTTTTAATTTTATTAGGGGTATGGACGAAAGTCGACGGCCATTTTCATAGCAGCTTCAGTATTAAAAAATATAAAAAAATTGGTTTTTTTAGTATTCTTTGGTCATTTTGAAGAAGTTGATTTGCTACGAAACCGGTTAACGTTTTTATCATTTTATAATATTTATAATTTGATAAATAATTTTTGTTTTTATGATTAATACTAATCAGTCTTGAAAAAGAACCGGTTAGCTTCGAAACCGGTAGACATTATAATTAAGTTATAATAAAATATTTATAGTGATTTTAAAACAAAGTTACTATTTAATTGTAAAATGGAAAATCACAAAGTTAGTGCTTCAAATATAAATTATAATAAATATATTTTATTTAAATAAACAAACAATAAAATTACATTCGCCTCATAAATTTATTATTATTATGACAAAATGTTTTAAAAATTTATATATTTAATTTTTCGTCTTTACTCTCGACTTAACTTTCGGGCGGCTGTATAAACCGGGGCATCTCATAATGCATCACAATCTGTTTGCTTTGTTTTCTCCTCCGTGCACTTTACAGCAACACAGTGACGGCGGCTGCCTTTTAGTTTTACTATAAACCATACCTAAGTAAACGAGAACGTACTATTACATTATAATAAAACTTTCCCAGAATCAAGTGGAACAATCTCCAAGAAAAATTTTTTTTTTGGAGATTTAGAGAAAAAAAAAACTGTCATCTGAGAAATAAGAAATTAATTTAACCGTTGTTTAAAATCCATCAGCCTCCATAGTGTAGTGGTTAGAGCGCTAGGCCACCATGCGGGGGGTCCAGGTTCGATACCCAAGAGGGTCCAAATAAATATTTTTTTATTTAAACTTCATTTGCAACTGATTTTTTTTATAACTTTTCTCGATTTACGTACAAAACGTAACTAAGAATTTATTTATTTAAACTTCATGTACAGAAATGAAATAAATTCATTGGCGGGCTTATTGCTAATAAGCAATATCTTCCAATATATTATTATATTAAAACCAATATTTTTAGCTTTTCCACTTTATTTTTATTTGACCAGCGACCGGGTTTCGTCGTAACCGACATCATCAGACTGGTGGGAAGCTATACAAAATAGAATTTGTATAGCCTCCCACCAGTCTAATGATGTCGGTTACGACGAAACCCGGTCGATGGTCAAATAAAAATAAAGTGGAAAAGCTAAAAATATTGGTTTTAATCTAATAATATATTAAAATGCAATTCCATCACGAAGTGTCAGTGGATAATATAAATCTATATCTTCCAACCAACCAAAAACAGGCTTGTGATATTGATCAAAAACTTTGATACCATATAAACTGTTTGCAATCAGAGGGTAGATAGTACTTGAATCTTTAAAAAAACATACATCGTATGTATCGTATTAAGTTAAAAATATGCCTCTTTTTCTGGGATATAATACATTTTCTGGGCATTCCGAAAACATGAACAACTGAAAATTGACGAATTTTGATTTATGATTCTTGAAAGGAGTGAGCGATATGTGATATTCTCGATTGACATATTTTTTGGGGATATCTGCATTTGATTCCAGACACTTCGAACAAAATTATTCGTCATTCCGTTTGGTGACACTGCTCAGACGCCAAGATTGCGGTCTCATTGCGAAATATCAACACCATCCATTCTTGCATCTTCCTCCTCTACCATTACTTACATCTGTAATTTTCAGCGCCAGAAAATGTACGAGAAAATTTTAATGAAAATTCTTAGACTTTATAGTCTTCCATATTGCGTTTCATAGTATAATTAAAAATAATATTTTTGTTAAGCTTGCGTAAAAATGTCATAATCATGGTCGTTTTTCCCGGGTTAAAATTCTTTAGGAAAGTGAACATTAAAATAAAAAGTGTGTTTATGTATTAATTTTAAATCAAACACAGATTTTTTAAGTCTACTAAGTTGTATTTTATTAACAAAAACACATAAAAAATTATATTGTGACAATAGTTTCGCCTTGTTAGGGCATTATCAAACGAATGTAACGAATGTCACGAATGACATTCGTTTGATAATGCCCTAACAAGGCGAAACAATTGTCACAATATAATTTTTTGATGTGTTTTTCTTAATAAAATACAACTTAGTAGACTTTAACAATCTGTGTTTGATTAAAATTAATACATAAATTAAAATGGAGTTCTACAAATTAAACGCCAAATCAATAAATAAAAACGTATACTTCGAGTAAACAGAGGTTTTGTTGACATTTCCCCCCGTTATTGACAGTCATCTGGACGCTATGCTAACCCATGTGGTGCATAGGGTACTGAGTCAATTCGATACGGTGTTAACTCGATCATTACTTTGAAATTCAATAACACAGTGGCACCTCTCATAACGAGCATAATTCATTCCAGAATCTTACTCGTTAAGCGAACGTTTTCTGTTTTTACTGGCTCACAAGTGAATGTCGTAAAAAAGGGACTCGCCCTTTCTCTGTTACTCGTTATGCGAAACGTCGCTCGTTAAGGGCGCATTTTTTTTCTTTTTTTTAGATCGTTATGCGAATTACTCGTTACGAGAGGTGCTCGTTATGAGAGGTTCCACTGTATTTAATTGTAATATTGTAGTTTCTAAATGTATCCACATATTCCAAATTTGTGTTTTTTTTCATTATCCTTTTCCACATATTCCAAATATGTGTAGAAAAAACTATACGGTTGTTATTTTGACGTTCACTATGGTAGAACGATGAATATTACACGTGTGTAAATTGATCACTTAACCAGCCTATGACATGTTGTAAGCCCTGTAAATACCCAGACTTCCATATTCTTCATCATCTTCGATGAGATGTCAAAAAGAAAATTCAGTTTGAATTGTAAGACGATTTAGGTTCAAAGATTACACGACATGAAAAAGGGTTCATTTCTTTGAGCAATATTTATTTTTTCTTCCTGTTTCCTCCTTGAGATGTCAAAAACAAATAATTACTACCCTACCCTAAGTGGACAAACCCAGATTTGTGAACAATGATTTGGATTAACTCAAAAAGCAATCATAGCTTTATGAATCACAGCAATAACTCATAACGCAGTCTCTGAATTCACCGTAACTCCAATTTCCTAATGTGCTTCGGGGTGTCGGCATAGCGTCCCGCCTCTCACGAAATTTTCGCGAAATTTTCTCTAGCAATATGTTTTTTGGCGATCGCGTCGACAGGCCGGCTCGGAACAGTTCATAACAGTTTAAAGGTAATTTAATTCTCCTTCTGTCCTGTCTAGCCGAATTATCCCATGAACACGCGTTAGCTCGCTTCCGGTGCCAAAATTTTCCTTCCTTTTTTCCTTTTAATGGCGTTTCCAATTTGCAGTAAGCTATTTAGTTTCCCCATCCACACGATGTTTGGCTTAAAAGGACGACAACATGGATGCAGACTGTCTGGCGACACATAAATTATCATATAATGTGTCTTGACCTATGGCGTTATTTTCATTATAATAGAATGTAGAAGAGCATCCTTTCAGATCCTCATTTCGCCATTTTCTTTAATTATTATTATTATTTTTTTTTTTTTAAAAAAACGTCCGCCTCCGTAGTGTAATGGTCAGCACGCTCGGCTACCGTTCTGGAGGTCCCGGGTTCGATTCCCAAGGGGGGTAAAATAAATATAAGTGATTTTTTCACTGTAATATTTATTCAATATCACCATGGACTGGTACCTGAAGCGGAGGGCTGATCACCTTTCCTTCATGTGTAAACGATCAAGATAACACTGCGTTAATATGACACAGTGCCCTATGCACCATTGGGGTGCGGATAAGGGTTTTATTATTTATTTTATTATTATTTTAAAACATATAACATACATAAGTCGCATGAGTAATATTCCCGATGAGTAATTTCCATTATTCATTTTGGGATTAAGGTTAACAAGACTGAAACACAAACAAGAATGTTAAAAATGAAACAATACTAATCCAGTGAAAAATTTAAAATATAATACAATAAATTGGTAAAGTAAATAGACATATGAAAAAACATACGGTTAGAAGGTCACATGTATAATATTCCCGTTGAGTAATTTCCACTTCCCATTTTGGGACATGGGATTAAGGTTAACAAGACTGAAAAACAGATAAAAAAACATAGGGCAAAATATTAGATTTGAAAATATAAAGCAATAAAAGGTGCAGTTAAAAGACATATTATATTTTTTAAAAACCATAAGGTAAGAAGCATGTTTGAAGGAAAAAAATGAGAAAATATAACTAATCAACTATTTTTTCAGTTCAATCATTTTGGATCCCTGACTGGGTTCTATTTTATATATGTCAGGCAGCTGGTTAATTTTGGTATAGGCAATATATTGCAAGGATCTTACTTAAAAGATTGTTATGTTTATCGGCTCCACATCTAAATTTCTAGTAGAACAATAAAAAAACATATTTAAAAAATTTTACTCTCATCACTATGACAGCACCATACCTTACAATTATAAAAAAAAACTACTAACTAACCATCACTAGAAAGAATAGAACGCCACACCATTCTGTCTTTGCAAACATTCCTCGCCTCTTCCACGTTCATGCATCTCCTCATACACACCCGCTAATTGTTTCGACTCCTAACCTGACCGCTTTCAAGTATTTGGCATACCTGATCGTGCCAAGTTTTTCTCGGTCTTCCTCTGCTCCTTTTTCCAATTACAATTAAAATTATAAATTGTGAATATTTGTGTGAGCTAATATAAATTAATAAATTAATTTAAATTGATTGCATTCTGTGTTACATTGTACTACAAAAAGCAGTTAATAAAAGTGGAATTTATGTAATGCATACTTTGGATGCAGTAGCCACCCCTTGGAATTCATTACTGGAATTATAATGGACTCCCTTTCTTCCTATTTATGCACACCCTGGCGCTAGGATTTACGTCCATATTACAATATTGCGCAACGTAACTCTTTTTAACCACCCTACCTTCGGGTTATTTTCAGGCATATTTTTTTATAAAAAAGCAAAAAAATCGCAACGTTTGTTGTTCCAAAATATCGTCAGGTATGACACCTGACAAAAATTAGTCAGTGTATCCGGTACGCATTAAATATTTTTGGAACAGATATCTTTTCTCGTTCGCGTAGGTTATACGGGTTAGCGCGGAATGGTGAAGAAAAACCGCGCGTATCACGTACGTTCGTATGTCGCTCACTCCTTTCAAGAACGTCATAAATAAAAAAAAACTTGATTTTTCAGTAGAACGTTTTTAAAGAGCAAACTTTTTACTGTGCAGCAGATCTTTTTAGGTAAAACCTGAAGGTTTTTTTCTCCATTTGAAAAATATTTAGTATATTTGAAAAAATAATTAAACAATACCTTTTCATTAAAATGCAGAAATAACATTCTCTGCCCTGTAGCGGGTAAATATTAAGTTAAAAATATGCCTCATTTGCTGGGATATAGTACATTTTATGGGCATTCCGAAAACATGCACAACTGAGAATTGACGATTTTTGATTTATGACGTTCTTGAAAGGAACGATGTGTGTGAAGTGAGCGATGTGTAGGGCGGTTAAAATGTGTTTTTTACAACATTTTGAGTGTGTCCGAATACTTGTTCACAAATCTGAGTTTTCTGCACTCAGAAGTGTATTTTACAGGTGTAAAAAAAAAACAAATTTGTGAATTATATTTTTTTGTCAAATCATTATCCGCACCCGATGGTGCATAGGTCACTGCATCATATGAACGCAGTTTTATCTTGATCGTCAACACATGAAGTAAAGGTGATCAGCCCTCCACTTCAGACACCAGTCCAGCCAATATTAGAGTGAAAAATAAATATTTATTTAAACCCCCCCCCCTGTGAATCGAACGCAGGTCCTCCAGTATGGTAGCCGAGCGTGCTGACCATTACACTACGGAGGCGGACAAAAAAAGGTATGTGGACACATAAAAATGTGAATAAAATAACTAGTTCAAATTATAAGTTGAAAGTCATGCTTTGTTAGAATCTCGCATCAAAATGAGGGATCCGCTAAAAAAAAAGTCTTTTGTAAACCAACCATAGATGGCTCCTGTGAACTCACACTTAAAGGGTCACGAGATTTACAAGGTAGGAGTTCCAAAACATTAAATGGTGTGGTTGTCAATCATGGGCACAATTGTGAATTAGGCACGTGTGTAAATCACTTAACCAGCCTATTCCAGGTCGAGAGCCCTACAAAATAGACCTATATAGTCTTCTTCATCTTTGTTGAGATGTCAAAATGTTATTTATATTTTGTGTGTATATGGATAAAAACAATAAAAAAAACGTATGTAAAAAGAACTCCACCGACGAGACACACAAGGTCTCTGCAAAAAAATATTTTAAATATGTTTATATTTATTCTTTCAATTTTTTTTTAATAACCTAACGTTTAAGTGACTCTGAAATCTAGCTACGGCTTATGCAACACCGCTTATCATGACCCTACTCAGGCTTCAACTTTTCAAGTTTTATAGCCTATGCCTACTCGTGAGTGGATTTACTCTTTATGTTTAAAGTTACTATTCTTCTCCGTCTTATTCCTCATAGCTGAGGGTTGTGACCCTTGCAGAAGCAATGACTCTTCTCCAGTTATCCCTTGACTGCGCTGCATGTAACGCTCCAACCACTGAGGTGCCTGCTGCTGCCTTAATTTGATCGGTCCATCTTGTGGGGATCTTCCTCAAAGTCACTATAATTTCATGTAATTTATGAGTGAAAATTCTAGGCAAAAACATTTGCATTCTTTTAAATAAACGTACTTATACAATTTATGTAAATAAATAATAAATTAATAAATAAATAAACCATTGACACCTCAACGAGATGAATAAGATATCATCTATCTTGAGATGTTAAAATAAATAACTCCTTAGTGAAGAAACTCAAATTTGTGAACAAGGATTTTGACACACTGGAAATAAAATTAATCTCTAATTTTTTTCCCTTACAAATTTTGCCGGGGGGTCGATATGCGAACACGCACAGCACACCCTTAGCGATAAAAAAACACATTATTTTTCACCCATTGTACAATGGGTGTGAAATATTGCTGATGTCATCAGACCGATTCGGCGAAACATGTATTAACGAATAATTCGATAATAAAATAAATAAATAAAAAATAACGAGGTGACATTTGTTATTATGACGTTATAAATGGATTTAATCTGCTTTGAGTGCAAACTGCAACACGGTGTAATAATGAAGAGTGTGCAGTGAATTCGATAAATTTGGTTAATTCGTGAAAGGGTTGATAAATTTAAACCCCTCCCCACGTAAATCAACCCTCGGGGCTTAAAATAAACCATATCGCTCACTCCTTTCAAGAACGTCATAAATCAAAAATCGTCAATTTTCAGTTATACATAGTTACAGGGCAGAAAGTGTTGTTTTTGCATTTTGAAGAAAAGGTATTGTTTAATTATTTTTTTAAATAAACTAATCATTTTTCAAATGGAGAAAAAACCTTCAGGTTAAACCTAAAAAGATCTGTTGCACAGTAAAAAGTTCAATAAGTAGCTTGATATTTATTTTTAATAAATTGTAATATATTTTTAAATTTTAAAAACGTTCTCCTGAAAAATCAGGTTTTTTGATTTATGACGTTCTTGAAAGGAGTGAGCGATATATAAGAATATTAAAAATTTGTTTTATAATCCATATGTATATTAAGAATTCCAGTAGTGATCATGTCTTTAAGAACAGTGTCCGTCGATGGTTGCTTCTCGTTGGAAGGGACAAGGTAGAGAGTGAATTAATTAAAGTCCAGGTGTAATTATTTTATTGTAAAACTTTCATACTGTAAAATATTATTGTATCTTTTGTATGTAATGTATGTAATCTTAAAAAAAAACAAATAGTAATAAATAAAAAAAATTGTATGAACATATAAGTATTTCGGCTCAACACGGGCCATGCCTAAAGAGCCGTAATACATATAGTAAAAAAATTATGTATCTATGAAATAAATAAATAAATAAAATAAAAAATAATAATAATAATATTTCATAAAAAATGTAATGCAAAAAAATTAAATGGACAAAAAAATTGCATTTTTTTAACTACGTATTTAAGGGTGCAAAATACTTGAATCTAAGGCAATTCATCTTCGAGATATCAAAATGACTTTCTTCAAACCCTCATCCGCAACCGATGGTGCATAGGGCACTGTATCATATAAACGCAGTGTTATCTTGATCGTTAACACGTGAAGGAATGTGACTTTACAATACCAGCAAAATGACTGCAGATATTTCAATTATTGACCACATTTAAATCCGAAAAAATAAATTAAAGTATACATATTAATAAAATAAAATATATATATATATATATATATATATATATATATATATATATATATATATATTTTTTTAAATGAAGACAGTTAAACTATAAAAAATGTTAAAATGCCTAATATACAATTAAATAAAAAAAAATAACTCAAACAAAATTAAAAAACAAAAAAAAATACAAAAAATATAAACTATCAGAAGATGAAAATTAAATTAAGATTGTCCGAAACTGAAATGTCAACAAAATTAATTAAATAGTAAAAAAATCTTGTAAATAAATAAATAAAAATAATATAATAATACAAATACTGTGAATCGAACGAGTGAAAAAAGCATAGTAAGACAAACCTATGAGACGAATGTTGTTGGTAATAGAAGCAGAGGAAGACCGACGAAAAGTTGGCATCATCAAGTATTTAAAATACCTGAATGTGGTCACGTCGGGAGTCGGAATAATCGGATGGTGTGCACGAGGAGATGCATGAATGTGGAATAGGCGAAGATAGTTTGGTAAAATAGATTGGTATGGGTTTATTATATCTCTTTGCCTACCCCTACGGGGAAGTGGTTGACGGTTAGTTAGTTAGTTCATATAAGTATTATATTAATAAATACATTAATATTGTGCGTGTGACAGTTTTTATCGGCTGTGAAACACCCTCTTTATTTTCCGTTGCATAATATTACTGTACATATGTATGTATCTCAGTATGTACACATGTGACACAGCGATAAGCGTCCAGTCACTCCCCAATTTAGGAAGATTTCTTCACATGATACGCAAACCATATATCATATTGTTTGTTGAAAGGGATGACTCATCAATGAAAGGAATTCGTTAGTTCATGTGTACATTGTTTTCCAAAATATTTTTAAAATGATAAAATAATTTGGGAAGAATCTCACATACATTTCAAAAAGGTCTCTGCTCATTAAAAAACACCTTCTTTATTTACCCATAGGTGAGGCCAAGAAGTAGCATGTAAAATAATATAACTTTGACATGTTAAAAAAATAAAATAATTAAAAAATATTTATAACTATGACATAAAGAAACATACTAAAAAAACTATGACATAAACTAAAATGACAAAAAACTAAAAAATCATCACGCTGCTTCTCCGCAGTGGTAGGTAAAGAGAATATAATGCCACACCACTTTGTCCATTCAAACAATCTTCGCCTCGTCGGTTATTAGTATGTATGTGATTATAATCCAGGATTCGGACCTCACATGCTAATAAAATAATTTCTGCTCAATAAACAGCTTCTTTTCATCTCACCAATAGATGGCTCTAGTGAAGTTCTAGTGATTCAAGAACAATGCTTCAATATTGGTTCATATATATAGAACTTCCAAGAATTTGAGTAGTGTGGTTATCAATAATGGATAGAATTGGTGAATGTTACACGTGTGTAAAGTGATTACTTAAACCAGCCTATGACGGTCGTCAGCCCCGTAAATGCCCAGACTTCCATATTCTTCTTCATCTTTGAGGAGATGTCAAAAAATAATATGAAAAATATTCTCTTTCATCTGCGTTGATTTTTTTCCGTTTATTCATTTTAAATTTTGTCTCTTCATACATTTAAATAAGAGACAAACAAAAACACGTATAAACAATAAAAAATGATAAAATATAAGAAAATTAATAATAGGAATCCCGAATTTGTAAAAAATAGAATTTCTTCCAGAAATTCATTCAAACACCGGACTAGTCATCGCACAAATCGCTCACTCCTTTCAAGAACGTCATAAATCAAAAAACTTGATTTTTCAGATGAACATTTTTAAAGTTAAAAAATAGAATGCAATGTATTAAAAATAAATATCAAGCCACTTGTTGAACTTTTTACTGTGTATCTGATCTTTTTAGGTAAAACCTGAAGGTTATTTCTCCATTTGAAAAACATTTAGTTTATGTAAATAAAAAATTAAACAATGCATTTTCTTCAAAATGCAAAAACAACACTTTCTGCACTGTAGCAGGTAAATATTAAGTTAAAAATATGCCGGTTTTGCTGGGATATAGTGTATTTTCTGGGTATTCCGAAAACATGCGCAACTGAAAATTGACGATTTTTGATTTATGACGTTCTTGAAAGGAGTGAGCGAAATGTCAATGTCCTCGTTCTGCATCTCATCATATCACCAACTCACAATATAAAAATTTAAGATGTGTAGTAACGATAATTTTCTCTTGTCATTGTCGAAATCTACATACATTAAATTAATTTTAATTTACTTTCCCCCCGCACTTTTCATAACGTTTATTTTTAATTTTTAAATCATGTTTCACTTCACACATTGTGTGTTATTAATTAAAATGCAGTTTCACTAAGTGAATCAATCGCCTAATTCACACAGAATATGAACCGTTTCCCGGATTTAAACCAACACGTTATCTAACTGCCGGCGATCCTCAAACATTTCTAAAAACTTTTTAATAGATTTATATTATCCACTGACACTTCGTGATGGAATTGCATTTTTAATATACGACCAGTCTGATGATGTCGGTAACGACGAAACCCGGTCGCTGGTCAAATATAAATAAAGTGGAAAAGCTAAAAATATTGTTTTTAATCTAATAATATATTTCTAAAAACGGCACCTATTTATTTGATGATATTTTCGTGACTAGCGGACTTACTTTTTTATACTTATTTTACTTTCTGTCCGCTTCCGTAGTGTAATGGTCGGCACGCTCGGCCACCGTTCTTGAGGTCCCGGGTTCGATTCCCAAGGGGGTAAAATAAATATAACTGATTTTTTCACCGTAATATTTATTCAATATTACCATGGACTGGTACCCGAAGCGGAAGGCTAATCACCTTTCCTTCATGTGTAAACGATCAAGATGACACTGTGTGTATAATGCAGTGCCCCATGCACCATTGGGTGCGGATAAGGGTTTTAATATTATTATTTATTATTTTACTTTGCATGCCGAATAAGCGGTTTTCTCATTTTTTCTGCACGCATTGAAGGATTTCTGCTATTCTGCTTAATATTGATATTTTTTTGTTTTTTTTTGTTTAATTTGTGGTATATAGAACTGCAACCATTATAAATTGAATTGCATGAATTTCATTTAAATAAGACGTCATCGATATAAAAATATAAAACCCTGTTTTAAAAACTCTTTATTATGTTATTAAACACGAAAACAATGTTTGTGTATGCATGTATTTGTGTAAAGATAGGGAAGGTGATATAAAAAAAAATACATGACAAACAAGCAAACTAATCAAAAGCAAATATCCCTTGAATTCATTGCAATTTGCGGAAACCAAACCCTCGACGTCAGTTTCGTAGTCTTGCAACTACTCAACTATTCCACCACGCCTGTCCAATATAACTGCATTCATATTTAAGTATATACGTAATACACACACATCACTCACTCCTTTCAAGAACGTCATAAATAAAAAATCGTCAATTTTCAGTTGTGCATGTTTTCGGAATGCCCAGAAAATGTACTGTATCCTAGCAAAACAGACATATTTTTAATTTTATATTTACCCGCTACAGGGCAGAAGGTGTTGTTTTTGCATTTTGAAGAAAAGGTATTGTTGAATTATTTTTTGAAATAAACTAAATATTTTTCAAATGGAGAAAAAACCTTCAGGTTTTACCTAAAAAGATCTGTTGCACAGTAAAAAGTTCAATAAGTGGCTTGATATTAATTTTTAATACATTGTATTTTATTTTTATACCTTAAAAAGGTTCTAAATAAAGTTTTTTGATTTATGAAGTTCTTGAAAGGAGTGAGTGACATGTTATATTATACGAGTAAAATAAAAAAAAGGAGGTTTTAATAATAATAATAAAATACCTGTAGGTATCGTGAGTGAAACATTTTTAAGGAAATAATGTGGTATAATACATTAATATTAGTTATCCAGGAATTACTTTTGATTATAGTAATAATAATAAACGTTATATGGTATTACTGCAAATAAATCATACGGTATTACTGAATAACAAAAAAATGCCATTTTGATCCCTCCCTACGTCTTCCCTGCGCGCAGCACATTTTGAGCACCACCGGTTGATAGTTTACTCTCACACACCCCCTCCCGCCAGGATAACAATTGAACAGATGCCCCGATAGCCCGTATGCGCAATATTTCTTAATTTAATGCACCAAAGTCTGGCATGACGTTTCGTGTTTCGTGGTAATATGCCCCGGCGTCGGAGCGGGGCGATTTAATGACAATCAGCGGCGGGATGATGCGACGAAATGGCGACACGCGGCGGCCGTCAGCGCGCACCTCTGACGTCACATTAGATATATAAATAAATAAATAAATAAATATTTATTTTATTTTTTGTATATTAAATGTATTGTTATGCTGAGATAAGCATTATCGATAAAATTAAGAAAGGTGTGTTGAGATGGTTTAGACATGTAGAACGAATGGGTTAGGAAGGAACGGTAAAACAAATTTACGAGGCGAATGTAATTGGAAAAAAGAGCAGAGGAAGACCGAGAAAAACTTGGCACGATCAGGTATGCCAAATACTTGAAAGCGGCCAGGTTAGGAATCGAAACAATCGGCTGGTAAGTATGAGCAGATGCATGAACGTGGAAGAGGCGAGGAATGTTAGCAAAGACAGAGTGGTGTGGCGTTCTATTTTGTGTAATACCACTTTTTTAAACACTTATTCGTTTCGGTTTTGGAATAATCATTCCATCATCAGGTTACTAAAATAAACTTATTACGGTTTGACATTTCGCTCATTCCTTTCAACAACGTCATATATCAAAAATCGTTAATTTTCAGTTGTGCATTTGTGCAATAGTATGAAAATACTATCACTTTACTTAAATTTTAGTATATACTGTTATTTCATAAAAAACGTAGATATTAATATTATGTTTTCATTTCATGTTATATAATGTATATGCCATATCGCTCACTCCTTTCAAGAACGTCATAAATCAAAAATCGTTAATTTCCAGTTGTGTATGTTTTCGGAATGCCCAGAATATGTCCTATATCCCAGCAAAAGCAGCATATTTTTAACTTAATATTTACCCGCTACAGGGCAGAAAGTGTTGTTTTTGCATTTTGAAGAAAAGGTATTGTTTAAGTATTTTTTAAAATATACTAATTATTTTTCAAATGGGGAAGAAACATTCAGGTTTCGCCTAAAAAGATCTGTTGCATAGTAAAAAGTTCAATAAGTGGCTTGATATTCATTTTTAATACATTGTATTATATAGCTAAACTTTAAAAACGTTCTACTGAAAAATCAAGTTTTTTGATTTATGACGTTCTTGAAAGGAGTGAGCGATATGAGCCTCATAGGCTTGCATACTTTACCTCACGATTCGTAGTAAAGATAAATACATCAACAAAACATGCAGGCAGCATTAAACCAATGCCACTTTTACGACGAGGGAAGGATTATAGAAAAAATAAGACGTCCATAATATTGTGTATTTTGTATCCATTTTGTATACATTTTGTACGGACATAATACTACAATGGAGGGTGGAAAAAGTCGAAAGAAAAATACTCGTAATGTCCCTGATAAAACAGGGCGAAACGGAGGGTTGTTTTGTAATCTGACCAATAATCTTTCGCATTGGGGTGGGTTTTACTTTATTCCTTCTCATCGTATGTAATAATTGAAGCGTGACTAAGTAAACGAGATAGTGAACATATATGTACATATCGCCCACTCCTTTCAAGAACGTGATAAATCATAAATCGACAATTTTTAGTTGTGCATGTTTTCGGAATGCCTAGAAAATGTACTATATCCCAGCCAAAGACGCATATTTTTAAGTTAATATTTACCCTCTACAGGGCAGAAAGTGTTGTTTTTGCATTTTGAGAAAAATGTATTGTTTAATTATTTTTTTAAATATACTAAATATTTTTCAAATGCAGAAAAAATCTTCAGGTTTTACATAAAAAGATCTGTGGCACAGTAAAAAGTTTAATAAGTGGCTTGATATTTATTTTTAATACATTGTATTCTATTTTTAAACTTTAAAAACTTCTCCTGAAAAATCAAGTTTTTTGATTTATGACGTTCTTGAAAGCAGTGAGCGATATGTACATAGGCACTGCGGTTGCGTTTCGTGCGTGAAAACGCACGTGTGTCAGGATCATGCAGTTTCCTGATGACTTGGAAGAATAATGTTACAAGAGGGAAAGTTTCGAGCAGAAGTAATACACCTATTAAAACAAATTACAGTGGAACCCCTCTTAACGAACACCTCTCATAACGAGTAATTCGCATAACGATAAAAAAATCCGGAAAAGTTGCTCCCTTAACGAGCGATATTTGTGATTTTTTCCTTTTTTTTCTTTCGCCGTTCCCTTTTCTTTATTTTTCTTTTTTTTGTTTTTTTTTTTAAATTTTATCATAGAAAAAAAAATGTTGTAAAACATATATGGCTGACTATGTATTGCACCCACCACTTAGTCAAGCTGGAATAAAGATTTATTATTATCATTATTACTATTAAAGTTTAAGAATATGATAAAGTGTATTAAAAATAAATATGAAGACACTTTTTGAACTATTTACTGTGCAACAGATCTTTTTAGGTAAAACCTGAAGGTTTTTGCTCCATTTGAAAAATATTTAGTAGATGTATTTAATAAAATAATTAAACACTACCTTATCTTGAGTCTTGAAAAACTGGTAGTAACAGGTACAGTTGAAGGCAAGCGGGCAAGAGGACGGTCTCCAACAAGATGGACAGACCAAATAAAGGAATTAACCGGATCCTCGCTAAACGCTGCCATCAAGTTGGCCCAGGACCGGGAAGAATGGAGAGGACTTGTGCACCAAGTGCCTGACATTCCAGAAGACCACGACGCTCAGCTTTGAGCAGGAAGATGAAGAAGATCTTTAAAATGCAAAAACAACACTTACTGCCCTGTAGCGGGTAAACATTAATTTAAAAATATGCCGCTTTTGCTGGGATATAGTACATTTTCTGGGCATTCCAAAAACATGCACAACTGAAAATTGTCGATTTTTGATAAATGACGTTGTTGAAAGGAGTGAGCGATATATGATCTGTGATGTGACTACAGACATGTATGCTTATGCATGTTTTGTTAATGCTTATGAGTGCAATATAGAGCTCAGGAGGGCGTGCCGTTCGTGTTTACGTATCGTTAACCCGTCGAGAATGCTGTAAGAACTAGAAAACTGAATATATAAATGTGTTCAACCATCACTTCTTACCTAGCGCACTCGCCACATCTCACTTCCTGTGCCTCGGACATTTACGACCGGTTTCGGGGCGTATTAAAAGTCTATTAACGTCCTAATTATGAGGAAACGCGAGACACCGTATATCAAAATTGACACCGATAAACGTGATTGCTGTCGTATAAATTACTTTAACGTTTTAATAGTTTCGTGTGCCCCTCTGATTCTCACGATGTTTCGATTGCGGTACGTATTTTTTTTGTGTAATAGCGACGGAATTCACGTCCAATACTACCCAATCAAACAGAGGAAGTATTCAACAAATTATAACGTATGACAGTCGAACAACTATATGCTAAAATCTAAAACAATCCTTACATACGCATATAACCCTTTGAGAACAGAATAAAAAATACTTTACTTAACACATTTTTATTTCTAGAAATCATTTACAAATAAGTGTATACAACAACTGAAAATTTACTGAAAATTGTGCACACAGATTGATACAATATTTATCCCTCAAGAAAATTTTAAATACACATTGCGTTCGTGGTGGTTAGCAACAAAGACCATGTTTTATAAAGTATAAATAAAAGCATTTATTCTTGAAAATATGAGGTAATATATAAACACAACTTATTTTTAGTATTATTATGACCATAACTCACCTGTTATTTTGTTTATTTCGTTCTATTACCTCACAAAATTGATAAACTAAAACTAACTAACTAACTAACTAACCATCACGCCGCTTCCCGTAGGGGTAGGCAGAGAGAATAGAGCGCCACACCACTCTGTCCTTGCAAACATTCTTCGCCTCTTCCACGTTCATGCATCTCCTCATACATACCCGCCGATTGTTACGACTCCTAACCTGACCACTTTCAAGTATTTGGCATACCTGATCGTGCCATGTTTTTCTCGGTCTTCCTCTGCTTCTTTTTCCACTAACATTCGCCTCATAAATTTGTTTTACCGTTCTTTCGTCACTCATTCGTTCCACATGTCCGAACCATCTCAATACACCTTTCTTAATTTTATCGATAATGCTTATCTCAGCTTTGCATTCCTTCCTTATTTCACTATTCGCACATCTATCATACATCGTTTTGTTGCACATTCTTCTAAGAGATCGCATTTCGACTGCATTCAGTCTACTTTCATCCTACTTTTGCCAACTCCATGTTTCACTTCCATACATTAGAGTTGGAACCAGGACTCCGTTGTGCACTGCCAGTTTTGATAAACTAAGATAAAGATAACCTATAAATATCCCGACATGTGCACATCGCCACAATAAATAGTCTGAAATAAGCTCCAAGACAATGATACCAACATGAAATCCATACAAGCACTATTTCTGTTACATAGGCAACACATATTGCACTATGGTTTTAACTAGAAACCTGTAGGCACTTGGACAATTATTTTTAATTTGTGGTTAGCAGCTGTAACCAGTGGTCCTGAAAGGGTTAAGTACTACGCTCACACAACGCAAGAAAGCACTTCCCAGCAAAACACACAAATCATAATTAAAACACTTTATGGTAACGTACACGTAACTAAAATATTCAATACAGAAACACATCAAACAAAGCCTAATGGATCAATAAATTTTGGAACTCCTAGATACTGTATATCGATCAATCTCGTGACACAGTACCTACATATGATTTCACAAAAATCCATCTATGGTGGATTGAGGAAAGCTTTTATTAAGCAGATACTCTTTTTATTTGAAAATTGTTTATAAATTCAATTGTTTTAATTGTCCAGCCTTTTACACAGGAAAAACATCGCGTAAATTCAAAATCAGCCGCCTCCGTAGTGTAATGGTCAGCACGCTGGGCTACCGTTCTGGAGGTCCCGGGTTCAATTCCCAGGGGTGGGGTCGAATAAATAAGAGTGATTTTTTCACTCTAATATTTATTCAATATTACCCTGGACTGGTACCTGAAGCGGAGGGCTGATCACCTTTCCTTCGTGTGTAAATGATCAAGATAACACTACGTTTATACAACGTGGTGCCCTATGCATCATAGGGGTGCAGATAAGGGTTTATTATTATTATTAATGGTATCTTACCACAAAGTGACTGCCGAATCAATCAATTCCATATTCTTCTTTATCTTCGTTTTCATTTTTTGCTTTTGCATGCATCGTTCCTATATTATTCCCGAAAACAGTTTGGCAATCTTGTATCGATCGTTCCCTAGCCAACTCCCATCTTCCTGTTCCTACTTTCGACTCCCTTCAATCATCGTCTGTAGTCTAGTGAGAGGTATTGATTTACCTCGGAAACTGTACCCCGCGTAGTGTAGTGTATCCCCGTTGGTACAGTGGACGGCTCGCGCTTCTTGTTACCCGCCTCTCATGGTTCGCATCCCCACATCTCAATTAGCACCCCTTCCTGCGACGGAGGAGCAACTCACCTAGGGGTGTAAATCAATATTGTCAAGTGCAGAGGACGTTCATTCAATCTGACTGATCAGCATTGCTGACTCGTTTCATTTGAATTATAATGAATTATAAAACTGTTTTCTATTGTTTTGTTTTATAAAAACTCTTTCTATTATATTTTCCATATGTCGGTAGTGTAAAGGCACAGGGGTATATCTGTTTCAGACCAAATTTTACAGGAGAGCAAGAACAAACTTGTGAAATTAAATACTTTGTTGGGATGGCATATCGCTCACTCCTTTCAAAAACGTGATTTTTCAGGAGAACGTTTTTAAGGTTTAAAAATATAATACAATGTTTTAAATATAAATATCAAGCCACTTACTGAACTTTTTACTGCGCAACAGATCTTTTAAAGTAAAACCTGAAGGTTTTTTCTCCATTTGAAAAATATTTAGTTTATTTAAAAAAATAATTAAACAATACCTTTTCTTCAAAATGCAAAAACGACACTTTCTGCCTTGTAGCGGGTAAATTTTAAGTTAAAAATATGACGCTTTTGCTAGGATATAGTACATTTTCTGGGCATTCCGAAAACATGCACAACTGAAAATTGACGATTTTTGATTTATGACGTTCTTGAAAGGAGTGAGCGATATGTTCATATCTTAATAAAACTAAATGAGTGCTGTAACTACAGCTATATCTTTTTGCTAGATTATGGAATACACTATTTTAGACATTTTGTGGAACAAACTTAGGAAATTAAAAATTTGATAGATATACCCGTTTGCCATTACACTACCGATGTAAGACCCACTTATCAATAGCCCATGTTCTTTAAATCCAGGTAACATTTATCGTAATTGTTTTTCTAAAAACACCGTTTTTGTTTTGAAAAAAAAAAATATCGAAATAAATATATGTATATATTAATTTTTTTCGAACCCTTATCCGGACCCGAATGGTGCATAGGGCACTGCATCATATAAACGCAGTGTTATCTTGATCGTTAACACACGAAGGAAAGGTGAACAGCCGTCCACTTCAGGTATCAGTCCAGGGTAATATTGAATAAATATTAAAGTGAAAAAATACATACATACATACATATATATATATATATATATATATATATATATATATATATATATATATATATATATATATATATATATATATATATATATATATATATATATATATATATATATATATATATATATATATATATATATATATATATATATATATATATATATATATATATATATATATATATATATATATATATATATATATATATATATATATATATATATACCTACATAAAGATTTAGCGTTTGATTGGTAGAACTCCATTTAAATGTTTATATTAAATATTAAAATCAAACGCTGATTTTTAGAGTCTAATTAAATTGTATTTGATCATAAAAACCGTTAAAAATAAAAATAAATTGTTTCGCCTTGTTATGGCATTTTCAAACTAATATCATTACATGAGGGGCTTAAAAACACATTATAACCTGTTGTGAAATGGTTTGTTGATAGTTCATATTTCACGACGGCGTTGTTTCTTTAAAAATAATACGGCGATACTTATGATTAAAATTTGAGAAATTCTCAAACATAATACCGGGCCTTTTGAAACGCTATCCCGCTGACCTTTGCAGGGAACAAAGGTAATCTGAGCCATCTGTCGAGGGGGTGTTTGTTTCCACGGGTCCAGTTGCCATGGTTACGTTATGATCCCATTGTCGTCATATTTTGCAATAATAATTTAAGCCACTTAGGGTTTTTGACACTCATCGCAACAATGACACAGGGCTTAGAACAAGGGTGACCAACCCGCGGTCAAATTATTTTAGATTTTGATTTTAATCACTTTTTAATTTATTACAAAAAAGTGGTGTTTTTGAAATTTCGTGTGGAGATTGTGATAAAAAATATATTGGCCAAACTGCGAGAAATTTAAAGATTAGAATTAAAGAACATCATATCGGTCTTGTTAGTAATTATTTTTCGGAATTTGCAAATCACATAATAGATACTAATCACTCATTTCACTCTCATAAATTAAAATTATTACACCTTGTTCCATATAAAGGCCAAATTGTGAATTATCTTGAAAATTTAGAAATCCAAAAAAACCTAAATTCTAATAATAATTTATTAAATAATATATTGTTTCAAAATTCTTCACCTTTGCTTTCCATTTTTCCTTTGTTTTCAAACTCCGCCCCTTGACTAACCCCTTCCCCTTACTTTCCCCTCTCCTTATTTATAGAACAATTTTATATTTTATATTTTAGTTATTATACAGACCTGAACGATGGAAGTTTAACTTCTGAAACATGTGGTCTTTAATGTAACTCAAGTGGTAAAAAACAAGTGTTTTCTTTAATCATTGTAACATGTCTTACCACAAAGTTAATGCCGAAGCAATAAATAAAATACTTCAAACATAATAAAACTTTTTTATTGTGTCCTCAAATACTTGGTCAAAAATCAGGATTATCTCCAATTAAGTATATGAGTTATTTTTCATATTATTTTTTTACATCTTAACATAGATGAAGAAGAATATGGAATATTTCCTAACGTTACTCATGTATTTGATTATAATCCAGGATTCGGACAAATGAAGGAGATTCTGCTCTACTGACGTTCTAGTGATTTAAGCACTAGAATCTCATCAAAGATGAAGCACCATATTCTTCTTCATCTTTGATGAGATGTCAAAAAATAATATGAAAATAACGCATGTAATTGGAGATAATCCAGATTTTGTGAACAAGTATTTGGACACACTCAAAATTTTGTACAATCTTGTAATAAATATTATTAAAAAAAAAAAAGTTAATTAAAATTGTATTAACATGTTAGTATTCGGCTCAACACAGGCCATGCCTAAAGAGCCGTAATACATATAGTAAATGTATATATGAAATAAATATGTATATTTGTATGTAACTTTGTATTATGAAATAAATAAATAAAAATTAATAAATAAATATATAAAAATAAATGCTAAGAGTGGTATTCAATTTAAAATAGCTTGTTTATTTAGTTGTTTGTTTGACTTTTGACAGAGAACGTTTGAACTTTTCAAAACGTTCTTGAGTTATTCAGCGAAAAATTGCGATTATGGCACTTACCGCGAATATGGCCGTTCAGAGCGCGACCTCCAGTTTCACTCCGATATCTCCCCCTAAAGCCTCCCTTGCGACTACCTCAAACCACCCCCTAGCCTCGCTCGTAATGGATACGCCTAATTCCCGTCTAGCCGTCATTGTTTGCGTATTACTCAAAAGTGCAGCGGTCCTCAAACTGTTAGCCACAGCACTCTCCTCATCATCCATCGTTCACTTTTTGTGTGATTCCACTAAAAAACATTATTTCATGACTACCATAAATGTAAACTACAGTTGTCTACCTCCATAGTGTAGTGGTTAGCGCGCTAGGCTACCATGCTGGAGGTCCCGGGTTCGATTCCCAAGAGGGTCAAAATAAATATGAGTGATTTTTCAGTCTAATATTTATTTAATATGACCCTGGACTGGTACCAGAAGCGGAAGGCTGATCACCTTTCCTTCGTGTATTAAACGATCAAGATTACACTGCTTCTATACGGTGCAGTGCCCTATGCACCATTGGGGTGCGGATAAGGGTTAGAAAAAGAAGACCGTTGCCTACAGTAGACCTGATGATGGAATGGTTATTCCGAAACCGATACTCATGAAATAGTATTTTTTAGTTGTAATACTCAATGTGAACGATGAATAATAAGGAGAGTGTTATATATAATCATTTTATTTAGGTGTCGCCTACTTTCAAAATCCACCAGATCCATGTTAGTCGATTTTCCAAAAAATGCAAAATTCACCGGGTAACATTTATGTTTAAAAGATTGTTATGTCTATCTATTTAGATAAAATATTATGAAATTAAGAATTTTGACATTTAATTTTTTTTTTCAGTATTTAAAAAAATACACGAGACACAAACCGATAATGACGTCATCTTAATTTTTGACCTATCCCCGCTCTCTGATTGGCTGATATGGGTCAGAAGGGAAGTTCCACGAATATAGCGGAATTTGAAATACAACTCTGTTTTTAAGTATTTTTAGCAGGGTTTTTAAGTATTCAAAAATTTTAAACAATAAAACCCACAATTGGCATTCCGATAGAGTATTTATTTTGAAATCTTATTTAATTGGATCTGGCGGATTTTGAAAGTAGGCGACACATATTGAAGTGAAGAAAATAAAAAATGAAATAGAAGGTCGACGAGGTGTGGGCAGAAGACAGATCTCCCGACTCCGGAAAATGCTACAATAGACGGAGATCAGGACCGTCGAGATGCTGTTTAGAGCTGCTCAAGACAAGAACAATTACTCTCAACTGATAGTCAACTAGTGTAGATCTGACATGACATGCACAGAAGAAGAAAAAATGTTGTGGTTTTCTTTTCTTCAATATCCTGAAGTTATAATAAATATAAATTACATATAAATCTTGAAAAAAATATATTAAAAAGACTGTTATACCATTAATTATATAAAGCATTAAACCTTGAGTGTAAGTCTCTCTCCAAGCACAAGAGCTCTTTTTTGGAGAAGCACAGCGAATCTAAAACTATAAGTTTGCCATATGTATAAATGTTTAGAAATTGTATTATGTTGTACTTAAAAATGCAACTATTAAATAAATAAATAAAAATAATAATAATAATAATTTGGTCGACTGTACGCCTCACAGTTTGAGAATGTTTTCGCCACCACGCCACTGTAGGCGTCAACAGTCAACACTGCTCGGTGGCACTGGAACGTGTAATATGTATGGTGATCCGACTGCAGCGACACCGCTGACGTCACGCCGCCCGCGCGGGCACACAGGCTCGTGACCCGCCCTTGAAAATGCTGCAGCCGGCCCTGTTCAAATATCAATAGGGTTTTTAGCGACCAGAAAATTTAATATTGGTTCTAGTCTGTTTTGCATTTGAGGGGAGCTTTTATCGTTCAGCTCTCTTTAAATTAAAAAAAATCTCAAACCACTTCATAGTCTGGTTTTTGTTCCACAAAAATAGAATTAAAAAAATATCTGGTTATTTCTGTTTTATTTATTTCAAAATGCAAAAACAACACTTTCTGCCCTGTAGCGGGTAAATATTAAGTTAAACATATACCTCTTTTGCTAGGATATAGTACATTTTCTGGGCATTCCGAAAACACGCACAACTGAAAATTGACGATTTTTTATTTATGACGTTCTTGAAAGGAGTGAGCGATTTGTAAACTTGAAAGTTTTAAAGCAGCCGTATCCTTGAAAATCGCCTGTTCTTGAGATAGATCTTTTGGTAAATCTACACAGAGACGTTGGTAATATTTTGTTTATTTTGATTAATTAATTTATTTTAATATTTTTTCTTTAATTTTTTCCAGGTGAGTACCACTTTCTGCCTGGCTATTAGCTCTTCACACCACGGCACCGAAATTAGTAAGTCAAATTGATATAATTTTAGATTTAAATACAAGCAGAGGAAGACTTGACATGATCGTGCCAAATTTTGCTCGGTCTCTCTCTGCTAAAATGTGGATAGGAGAATATCAGCTAGGGTGTTAGGAGTGGCATACTCGTACTGGTTAACCTTGTGTAAGTTGAACAAATTACAGCTGATGTGTACGAGTCTCTCTAGGAAACGGAACATACCGTGGAAGAACGAATAAAAGGGGACACATACTCACTCATCAAAAGATATCCTAAAACAATGACGATGGGACATACGGCACCTTAATTGATTAGTGCGATGTGAATCGATTTTGAAAAAAAAAGTTAACACACTGTGAAATAGAACCGTCCAAGCTCTAAACCTGAAGAAATGTATTGGGATGAAGAACGTATAATATACTTTACCTAAATATCTTGCTGTAAACTTTATATATCTCTCAGATCATGGTTTATCACTTCGTTCTTCCCAAGAAAGAACACTTTCCATTCCTCGCCATAACACATCATTCTTCAGTAATTCCTTCTCTGTCCAAGCGGCCAGACTATGGAATGAATTACCTCCCCTCGTAAAAAATGCACCTTCCCTAATAACTTTCAAGAAACGTCTGAGACATTACTATCTATCATTAGAATCCTAACTGTCAATCAAACCTCATCCCTTAGTTTTTCCCTCTACCTCCTTCCCTAAACTCCCATTTTTCCTTTGCCTTCCTTATTATCATCAATTTGTAATTTATGTTTTTTTAAATGTTCAAGTACTATCTACCCTCTGATTGCAAACAGCTATATCGCTCACTCCTTTCAACAACGTCATATATAAAAAATCGTTAATTTTCAGTCGTGCATGTTTTCGGAATGCCCAGAAAATGTACTATATCCTAGCAAAAGCGGCATATTTTTAACTTTATATTTACCCGATACACGGGGAGAAAGTGTTTTTTTTTTGCATTTGGAAAAAAGATATTGTTTAATTATTTTTTTAAATGTACTAAATATTTTTCTAATGGAGAAAAAACATTCAGGTTTTACCTAAAAAGATCTGTTGCACAGTAAAAAGTTTAATAAATGGCTTCATATTTATTTTTAATACATGTAATTATATTCTTAAACTTTAAAAACGATCTTCTGAAAAATCAAGTTTTTCGATATATGACGTTGTTGAAAGGAGTGAGCGATATATGGTATCAAACGTTTTGACCAATATCACTAGTCTGCTTTTGGTTGGTTGGAAAATATTGCTTTTTAGCAATAATCCCGCCATTGTACTTTTTTATTTTCTATACATGAAGTTTAAATAAATATATAGACATATTTAAAAACAATGATGATGGGGCATACGGCACCTTAATCGATTAGTGCTGTGTCGAATCGATTTTTTTAAAACTGTCATCACCCTTTGAAATAGAACCGTCAAAGCTCTAATTAGGAAATCGAGCGGGAAATTCAAATTGGCCCGTTTTCGAAAAAAGTTCCGTCCGCCTATGAGCGACACATTCAACTTTTCATATTAAATCGGTTGGCTAATTGAAGGGAGGGCCGTGATTGGACGACCGGCGGACCAATTAGCGGACCGACAAGCGTTTGCACTCTCCTCTGGTACTTACAGACTGCAGGTAGCTGTCAGTAAGCAATACGTACCCAAGATATTAAAAAGTTGTTTCATTGAATGATATGGAGCGAAGGCAAAATAAAGAAATGAATAAGCGTTCAAAATTTCATCAATTCATTCATTTCATCATTCAAACCCTCATCCGCACCCGATGGTGCATAGGGCACTGCATCCTATAAATGCAGTTTTATCTTGATCGCTAATACATGAAGGAAAAGTGATCACCCCTCGGCTTCAGGTATCGGTCCAGGGTTATATTAAATAAATATGTATTAGTACGCTCGGCAACCGGGCTGGAGGTCCAGGGTCATCAATATGAAAATAAATGTAAATTTTCGACATCTCAACATAGATGAAGAAGAATATGGAAGTCATTTTACACGGCTTACTATTAATATTGGTCAAGAATCGAAAAAAATAAGATAAATTGGATTTTTTTCGACATCTCAACATACGACTTTGTAAAGACAGTTTGGCGTGGCATTCTAATTTTTCTGCCTATCCCTGCGGGGAAGCAGTGCGATGGTTAATAAGTTAAAAAATATATATTTGGTATTTTTTCATACAAAAATAGATGTATTTTTTTCGTTTATTTGAATTTGGGAATTTCTTTACTAAACTAGTTTTTTCAAGTTTCAAGGAAAAAGTTCCTTTTATTTTTGTATGGCAGGCAGAGACGTCCATCTATATAGGCAGAAAAGCAGTGCCTACCCTGGATTACACGCGTTCCATATAGAAACTCAACCAGTGCCTACTATGCCTTATATTTATCCAACCCTTCTGCCTACGCTGCCGCGCTGATGTAAATCTCTTAGCACCGATGTATGTGTGAGGAGATGCATGAATGCGGAGGAGGCATAGATTGCTTGCAAAACTCAGATTAGTGTGGCCTTTTCTTATATGTCCATGTCTTATATGCCTACCCCTGCAGAGAAGCTGCGTGACAGTTAGTTAGTTTTTAGTTAGAAATCTTGTAGACTTTTCGAACATGTTATAAAACTCGCAATTACAAGGACACCAAACAGGAAAATCCAACACGAACCTAGAATTTTGATCGTTATCTGTTTTCTATCGTCAGATAAAACTTGAAACGAAGTCAGCATCCATTTGAGATTACGATAGCGTGTAGCTTACGGGGGCGTAGTCTTAGCACTTCCGCCTTCTTTTTCTTCCTGGCTCCATCCCAACTTATTGTTTTTGTAGACTGTTGGGGTCAGCTCTCGTCGTCCTCAGGTTATTGGTACTTCTATCATATACAGCGTCATCTAGGCCATGCCTTCGAATCATATTATCTTTCTCCAGCATTCATGTTTCTTTTGGTCTTCCTCTAGATGTATTTCGAGGAAGATCCATGGCTATTGCTTGGTTTACTGTATGATCAGGTTCTCTGCGTCCTTTGTGCCCATGCCATCTCAATTGCTTTTCCTCTACCTTACTATTGATGTCACTTACATCCAGGATTCCACGAATACGAAAATTCTTTATTTTGTCTCTAAGGGACTTGTCTCCATGTCCTATGTGCCCATACTATCTCAATTGCCTTTCCTCTACCTTACTATTAATGTCTGTTACAGCCGCGAAAGCGTGAACTCTTTATTTTGTCTCCAAGGGACACTCCAGCTGACCATCTAAGCATTCGCGTTTCAGCAACTTCTAGTTGCCTAGTTTAGCATTAGCCAACTATAAACTGCTTGACTGGAGTCTTAGAACAGGACTCAGAAGCGTGGGTAGGCCGCAGACAAGATGGCCCGATGACATTTAAAAAAATGGCGGGCCTGCACTGGAAGAAAGTCGCGTCCAACAGAGAACTGTGGAAGTCCAAGGAGAGGCCTTTGTTCAATACTGGACACAAGAAGAAGACTGAAGTATTGTAAGTCTAGTTGCCTAGAGTAGGTGTTATATATCGTCCAGCATTCGGAGCCATAGAGAAGTGTGGGGGTCTTAGCATCTTCGCCGGTATCAATTATTATTATTTTAGTTGTTATTATTGTATTCACTTCTCCCCAACCCATTCTAATTGACTGGCGTGACGTATGAACTGTCAAAGTGACGCGGCAAAATTATTTCGCCTCCTCCTTGCGGCGCGATGCCACGGGTGATCGCGAATCACCGTGTAATTAATAAACGGCGAGTGCGAATGTGATCCTTCGGACGAACGCCGTACGGATTAAGATGGCTTAGCAAATATATACTGCCTGGTCGGAATTTAAGCAGATCTACGATTTATGCGAGCTCGCCCACTTTTCAGTTAGTCTCTCTCCAGATGGGAATTTTCTGGAATATTTAATGATTATTAAATCGCTGACGTCACGGATTGTCAGAACTGAGCAGCTCTTTTGAACGTATCCTGAGCATCATATATGAATACAACAGAGCATCCTTTTGACATCTCATCATACATAGATGATGAATAAGATGGAACATAATCGCCTCCTCACACAACATCACAAGAGGCTAATCCCTCTTAAAAACAGGCCACAAGGTTTACACCAAGCAGAAGAAGAAGAAGAATATACAATATGGAGGTTTAATAATGGGCAGAATGGCGGACGTTACACTACTGTATAAAGTTAACACTTCAAGTTAGTTCACGTCATTTCACTTCACTTCAAAACCGGTAGACATTATAATTAAGTTATAATAAAATATTTAAGGTGATTTTAAAACAAAGTTACATTTTAATTATAAAATGGAAAATCACAAAGTTAGTGCTTCAAATATAAAGTATATCCTTATTTAGTCTTTATAATTACATATTACTGTTCTGTTTGATTCTCAGATAAAATAAATTAAACAAATCTGTAAACGGGTTTTCAATTTGAAACACCTCTTGGACGTTCTTGCCATACATATACTTGCGATTCTCATTTATTCAATTCTGATTTATTTCTCCTATTTTCTCATTTAGAAGCTGTTTTTTTCTGCGTCTATTAGCGTCAATGACTTAAAGTTTATTTTATTTTTATTCTTTTTCGCAAAATAATCTCCTGAGCCCTCCGGGTCTGCTCCGGAAGCACGATGTCAAGAAATAGTCGGGAAAATATTAATTAAAAACCAATCCAACATGAACGTGTAACGAATGCCTTAATAATGAACAGACGCAAAAACTTGCGAAAAATTTATGAGGGACATCGTAGAGGTTGATATGAGTCATCGACCATATTTCTGGTAAGATGGAAAATATCCTAAAACCCAACAATCTTTTAAAAAGTGTCAGGTTGTGGTCCTGTGGCTAGTGTCGCGGACTCTTGAGACAGAGTTTCTGGGTTCGAGCCCACTCTACCACAATTCGATTGAAAACTGTTTTTTATAATGAGCCGCCTAGGCTCACAGAAATAGTTTGAAATTGAAATATTTTTGTAAATAATAAAAACACAAATATTTCATTAAAAAAATGAAACATGGACCATAAAAGCAGCAGAAAGGAGAAAAATTGATGCTTTCAAAATGTGGTGTTGGAGTGCATGCTTCGAATTCCATGGACAGCTAGACGAACCAACGAGTCCATTCGCCAGGAGTTACATGTGGATGGCTTGACTGTCCAATGTCTGTACACGACGGATTCTTCAGTTTGTTGGACACTTGACGCGTGGCAATGAGGATAGCCTGGAACGACTGTTTATGATTGGTAGCCTGGAGGGGAAGAGAGGGAGAAGAAGATCCCCACATGATGAACCGATCAAAGTAAGGTAGTAGCAGGCAAACCTCGGTGGTTGGAGCGCTTTGTGCAGCGCAGTCAAGGGATAACTGGAGAAGAGTCATTGTTTCGACAAGGGTCACAACGCTTAGTAATGAAGAGTAAGGTGGAGAAGAAAAATAATATTCTTCCATTCCATCTTATCGTCCTTGTAGACTGTTGGAGTCAGCTCTCTTCGTCCTCAGGTTGTAGGTCCTTTTGTCATGGGTAATATCATCTGGGCCATGCCTTTGAATCGTGTTCATATTCCTGTAGCATTCATGATTTTTTTTGTTCAAATCCTAAATCATAATAATAATAAATACTATTTATTTATATTATTTTTTGACATCTCATCAAAGATGAAGAAGAATATGGAAGTCTGGGCATTTACGGGGCTTACGACCGTCATAGGCTGGTTTAAGTGATCACTTTACACACGTGTAACATTCACCAATTCTACCCATTATTGACAACCACACTACTCAAATTCTTGGAAGTTCTATATAAATATATATATATATATATATGAACCAATTTAGAAACCTTGTTCATGAATCACTAGAACTTCACTAGAGACATCTATTGGTGAGATGTAAAGAAGCTTTTTATTAAGCAGAAACTCTTATATTACTATATATTATTATATACTATTTATTTATTTGTTTATTGGATAATGAGTACATTTCATTTTAAAAAAGGTCCTACGACAGGTTTTCTTTTAGCATTTTTTTTTTATTTGTCGTATAAATAATTTAACTAATTATCATCTGTAGATGAAAATTTCTGTAGTATTTAAAACTAGTTGTTTTTATTGAATTAAAACTCATTAAGTGGTATTAGTGTTTATTTTTTTTTCAAATAATCATGTCATTCCACAAAGTTAATGCCGAATCAATTAATAATATAACTAACACGCCACTTCCCCGCAGTATAAGTTTTAATTCCTGAATAAATTATTAAATTTTTAAAACATATTTTTAAAACATCGTGTACGAATATATTTTTTAAATTTATTAAATGAATTTTGACATAAACGCCAGGTCTTCATAATTTAAAAAAGGGTGAATGTAGGAATAATTATCTCGCAAAACCCTAATTAACTCTTGCAAGTAAATTTATTCTCAGGTCAGGTTGTAAATACCGTCAAAAGGTGTCACTGATTTAACTCATTGGGCATTATCAACAGTGTATTCTTATCCCGGCTCTAACCAGTGTTTTTAAATCTGGCCCTAATTTGGGCCAACCACCCTGCAGGGCAGGGATGCCGAACCTATGGCATGCGAGACGATTTTGCATGGCACGGGAACGAAGAGAAAAAATAAAAGTTATGATAAAAAAGTAGATTTACAGACGAAAGTACTATTGCTTGTATTATATTGAAAGCTACCAGCCATGAATCCGATATAAAAAAAATTGGCTTCTAGTATCCAACAAGAAAAATCTCAACAATAATGAAATTTTAAGGGTTCTAAATTTTTTTGATAAGTCAATTTTTTATTGAATTATTTATTTTGCCATTAATAAGTAGGTACTTAATGATTTTTGTATATTAAAAGCATTGATAACTTTGTGGTACAGTAATTTAAAAGTCTCCTTATCATTCATCGTTTACTTTGTGTAATACCACCTTTTTAAACACTGATTCGTGACCACCGGTTTCGGAAAATCATTGTATCTTCAGGTCATTAAAATAAAATTATTATGGTTCGACATTTGTAATGAAAAAAACCTTTTTTTTTTATTTTAATTTTATACAAATGTCAAATCGTAATAATTTTATTTTAATGACCCGAAGACGGAATGAATTTCCGAAACCGGTAGACCCAAATAAGTGTTTATAAAAGTGGTATTACACAAAGTAAACGATGAATGATGGAGAGAGTGTTTATTTGTATTTTTTCGATGCATCAATGCTTTGTTTATATTAAAAATCTGAAGTTACACAGACATTTTATGCATTTTTATTTCTATGGCATGTGGCACGCGACGTATTATCATATTGAAAAAATATTATTTCGCACTCAGGCTCAAAAAGGTTTGTCATCCCTGCTGTAGGGTCTAAATCTGTTTTTACACCGAGAATCCTTCGTATTTTGTTTTGTTCCACCGTGTACTAGGGATATAGCCGTCCCGCTCTTGAGGGAAAAAGGTTACAATGAAAGGGCACCGCTCATAATTATTACAAAGTATTAAAACAAAAGAAATAAAATGAAATAAATCCTCTGGCTACAGCCCTGCGGTCCGCGCCGCGCAAGCAGCTGGCAATTTTTGCAACCGCTCGCAGAAAGGTCGTTTCAATCCCTCCGCTGCCTTGCTGTCGGCTTGAAGTCAGTCATTCCCTTTTCATTCGTGGAGCGTATATTTGCTGTCGCATCGAGCTTTGTTAGCTGCCAGGAGCGCATGCGGGGCGAGGGGGGTCTAGTCTGCGAAATTAAAAAGTTAATCGGCGATTAGTTGCCTCTGGAGTGTTTAATGCAGGGTTGTCGTATTTTTGTTTTTTTGTATTATTATTATTTTTATTGTGATATTTCGGTCGTTCTTGTTTCGGTGTTTGTGCGAATCTGATTTGTCAGAATTATTCGAACCCAACCGTACCATAGAATTAATATTTAGGAATTAATTTATTGCTCGAATTGACAGTTAATATAATTTCTCATATATTTTAATTTTATTTTGTGATAGCTACTGTAACTTTGCGGTGACATTGTGAATCTGTCGAAATAAATAATAATAATAAAAACCCTTATCGCACCCCAATGGTGCATAGGGCACTGCTTCATATAAACGCAGTGTTATCTCGATCGTTTACACATGAAGGAAAGGTGATCAGCCCTCCACTTCAGGTACCAGTCCAGTGTTATATTGAATAAATATTAGAGTGAAAAAATCACTTTTATTTATTAAACCCCCCTGGGAATCGAACCCGGGACCTCCAGAACGGTAGCCGAGCATGCTGACCATTACACTACGGAGGCGGACAAAATAAATAAGGAATCATAAATCGTGTTGCTCCTCCCAAATTAGTTCAACCGAACACATAATTTTATCTTTTATTTTCATTTCGATACTGCGAAAATAACTTGAGCTGAGCTGACATTGTCTAATCTTTCAGGAGAGATTAAACCCATTGTTTACTTTGTGTAATACCACTTTTATATTTATTTTAATATAAAAGTGGTATTACAAATATTATAATATAAAAGTGGTATTAAAAGTGTAATACCACTTTTATATTTATTTTAATTTAAAAAATCATTATTGTTTATTTTATTCGTGACTACGGTTTCGAAAAATCATTCCATCGTCAGGTCATTAAAATAAAATTATAACGATTTGATTTTGTAAAAAAATAAAGTTTTGAAAGAGAGAAAGAAGACAAATGAATCACAATGGGAAGTTAAATTAAGTTGGTTATTTACTATGGGTAAATCTTTATTGATTGCTTTACTTATTTCTAATTTTTCTAGATTATCTAAACAGTTTTACTTACATGTAAAATTTCTATACCCGTTGATTTATTAAAATTATGGTCTTCAGATATAAGGTGATTAGCAAATATATGTGGCGAATGTGAGCGAGAAAACAGAACGAGGACGACCGAAAAACACTTGGCACCATCAGATCAATAAGAACCTAAAATCTGGTGGTGTCTGGTGGAGTGTGGCATTTCATCCTACCACTTTTTCTGTTTTTTTCTTACCATACCACAAAGTTATCAATGCTTTTAATATTCAAATTCAAACCCTTATCCGCACCCCAATGGTGCATAGGGCACTACATCATACAAACGCAGTGTTATCTTGATCGTTAACACATGAATTAAAGGTGATCAGCCCTCCGCTTCAGCTACCAGTCCAGGGTTATATGGAATGAATATTAGAGTGAAAAAATCACTTTTATTTATTTGACCCCCCTCGAATTTGGGAATTGTACCCGGGACCTCCAGAACGTTAGCCGAGCGTGCTGACCATTACACTACAGAGGCGGACAAACATACATAATATACATAATATTAAAATTAAATTATTATATATTAAAATTAAATTAAAACATAATATTAAAATATATACATAATATTAAATATTAAAATTTCTTAACAGAATGCGCTTTTATTGGGATTTTTTAATAATGCTCCCAACTTCTTGATATCGTTTGTAGTAATATTGTTCTTTCATAATATTCTCAAATCTTGTATATTTGCCTCGTTTTATTTCTCCGCACTGCCACACGTTAATTCCTCATATCCAGACAAAAATTTACCACATTTTAACGTAATCAGTTGAACGAGTTTAACTAATGTTCTCTCGGAGTGTGTATTTTCTCCTGGCGTTCCCGTTTCGTGTATTTTAACTTGATTTGCCCTTAATCTTAAACGCGCTGGATCTAGATAATGACATTATCCGTTTGTACAAAACGTATATAAGTAGGGTACATTCCTGCCAACGAGCGGATTTTCGTAGCGACGTTCCAGTGGAGGACATGCTCCTAATTATGGACACATAAATCACACCTACAAGTCTACTTCCCTTGCCCTTACTACAATAGCTATCTCATCTAGGTGCCGTTTGTCTTTTTAACTAGTCTTGAGGGTGTACTCTCAAATATGCAATTCAGTACGCAACTGACTGCGCGAGAAGCCTCACGTTCGCGCATTTTTTTTGGAATATATATTTTGGAATTAGATTTTTTTTCAAATAGCGTGTGTATAGAAAACAAAAATTTAACTCCTTACCTTTCGATAACTCTTCTTTTCTAAACCATATACTTATTTATTTCGAATAAAAACTTATTTTTTCAATACAAAAACGATGTTACTCAAACCTATAAAAATAATTTTTTTTTAATTATTGGATATATCCAATAATTTAAAAAAAAAATACACACACTCTCACATATATCACGCATACCCACCCTCTCTTCTTTTTCCCCTCTTGATATATAACAGAGTATTCATAACAGATATGTGGAATTATTTAATTGGCTTTTATTATTAGCAATTATATAATATTTCTTACGTCTCGTCACAAGCTATGCTTAGTGAGGCGTTCATCAAAAGAATATAATATGCTTAAAATCTATAAAAAAATATCAAAACTTTAAAACTAAATTTTTAAAAAAATATATACGACTCACCCCTACCTAGACTCAATACCAAGGAATATATATGTTTTTTTTTTTTATTTACTTTATTTTAATATACTTTGTTTATAAAAAAATATATAATTGTAAAACGAACTCCCTCTCGAAACACAATTATCTACTTTATTTGAGAGGTAGAAACGTTATATTTGAAATGTTTTGTAAATTTACCAATTATTTTGTATGATTTGAATATGTATTTTGTAAAAAAATCAATAAAAAAATTATTGTAAAAATTTATACTACAATAATTTTTATATTTTAATAATAACATTTTTCATATTTTTTTCATAAGCTGTATAATTCCCAATTAAAAAAAATATATATAAGTATATTGCAAGTATTATATTGTGCATAGTTCGCGGATGGTCGTCCCACGGACAGCGGACAGTCGTTGACCTGTCCGAGAAAGGGGCACTTACCCTCCAGAGGGCCGATCTTTGGCGCGATCTTGGGGACGTTTCGGGATACAACGACCTTTGTTTCAGTTGCGTCCATCAAGTCTGCTTGTCATTCGCAGATTAGATCTCCCCGACTTGCTCGTACGGGAATGTCTCCTCCGAGCGGAGTGACTGGGCTCGACGTCTCAACTCGCTCGTGTCACGATATCTACAGTTGGCACTTTATTATTATTAATTGTACCAGCGATTCTTACGGTAATTTGTTAGTGCGTATAATTCGATTCTGAGCATTGTTTTTCAAATCCAGATTTTGGATTTAAAGTTTATTTATTTTAATTAACTAACTAACTAACCATCACGCCGCTTCCCCGCAGGGGTAGGCAGAGAGAATAGAGCGCCACACCACTCTGTCCTTGCAAACATTCTTCGCCTCTTCCACGTTCATGCATCTCCTCATACATACCCGCCGATTGTTACGACTCCTAACCTGACCACTTTCAAGTATTTGGCATACCTGATCGTGCCATGTTTTTCTCGGTCTTCCTCTGCTTTTTTCCCACTAACATTCGCCTCATAAATTTGTTTTACCGTTCTTTCCTCACTTATTCGTTCCACATGTCCAAACCATCTCAACACACCTTTCTTAATTTTTGCATTCCTTCCTTATTTCACTATTCGCACATCTATCATACATCGTTTTGTCGCACATTCTTCTGAGAGATCGCATTTCGACTGCATTCAGTCTACTTTCATCCTTCTTTTGCCAACTCCATGTTTCACTTCCATACATTAGAGTTGGAACCAGGACTCCGTTGTGCACTGCCAGTTTAGCTTCCGCTGATAGGTTTTTATTTGCTATAACTGATTTCAGTGCACCATTCACTTTGTTCCCAGCATATTATTTGAATTATTATCATTTAAAACCATCGTTAAGTTGGTAAGTCACATGGGGTCAGTAGTAAATACTCTCATTAACTCCTGTCCTTTCCTTCTCCTTCCTGCAAAATCTATTTTTTATACCATACCCTCACCCTTTTACTCCCTTCCTCACACACACACACACACACACACACACACACACACACACACACACACACACACACACACACACACACACACACACACACACACACACACACACACACACACACACACACACACACACACACACACACACACACACACACACACACACACACACACACACACACACACACACACACACACACACACACACACACACACACACACACACACACACACACACACACACACACACACACACACACACACACACACACACACACACACACACACACACACACACACACACACACACACACACACACACACACACACACACACACACACACACACACACACACACACACACACACACACACACACACACACACACACACACACACACACACACACACACACACACACACACACACACACACACACACACACACACACACACACACACACACACACACACACACACACACACACACACACACACACACACACACACACACACACACACACACACACACACACACACACACACACACACACACACACACACACACACACACACACACACACACACACACACACACACACACACACACACACACACACACACACACACACACACACACACACACACACACACACACACACACACACACACACACACACACACACACACACACACACACACACACACACACACACACACACACACACACACACACACACACACACACACACACACACACACACACACACACACACACACACACACACACACACACACACACACACACACACACACACACACACACACACACACACACACACACACACACACACACACACACACACTCTTTTTTATTTATTTTTTTTTATTTCTTTTCGTTTTTTATCGTTATTATAACTTAAATGTGGAATTGTGTAACTGGCTTTATTTTTATTAATGTAACTATTTTTTATTATATGGTATAATAATAATAATAAAACCCTTATCTGCACCCCAATGGTGCATAGGGCACTGTGTCATATAAACGCAGTGTTATCTTGATCGTTTACACATGAAGGAAAGGTGATCAGCCCTCCGCTTCAGGTACCAGTCCATGGTAATATTGAATAAATATTACAGTGAAAAAATCACTTTTATTTATTTTACCCCCCTTGGGAATCGAACCCGGGACCTCCAGAACGGTAGCCGAGCGTGCTGACCATTACACTACGGAGGCGGACATTTCTAAAGCTGTACGTTTCCCGAATAAATAAAAAAACAAAATAAAGAAAAACTAAATGAATAAATAGTTTCTTAACACTCTACTCTCTTTATCATCCATAGTTCACTTTATGCATTACCACTTAAAAGTACTATTTCATGACGGTCGGTTTCGGAATAACCATTCATTTCATCATTAGGTCAAACTCCAGACTAAAGTGAAATTG
Organism: Brachycentrus maculatus; assembly: GCF_059751285.1. Taxonomy (NCBI): domain Eukaryota; kingdom Metazoa; phylum Arthropoda; class Insecta; order Trichoptera; family Brachycentridae; genus Brachycentrus; species Brachycentrus maculatus. Next base: position 1,296,749 of record NW_028281044.1, on the reverse strand, counting down.
CTACGGTCTCCTAGTTATAAAAAAATATTATATTTAACATTATTTGAAAGAGAGAAAAAGAAGATAAAGGAATCTCAATTTCGTCTCGTGTTTTTTGCTAATACTTTGTGGCATATTTTATAAACTTAATAAAATGAATTAAACTGAAACTTTGTTTCAAACCATTTTAATTTTTGGTACTATTTTTCAAACCGGTTTCGGCAAGCGACTTATCATTTTCAGTAATGGATACGTGCATCTTTGAAGATGACAAGATGCTTATCTCAACCGTTTGGATAGCTAATAGCAAAAATTATAGTTTTAAAATACAAACCTTGAGTTTTATCAATTTTATAAAGTTTATAAAACTTGCCACAGAGTATCAACGAAGAACATTCGAGAAATAATAAAATATCTACCATCGAAAATTTAAACCCCGCGTTTCGCTCGAAGAATACAAAAAAGCCGTTCGGGTAGCGCGGGAGCCATCAGAATAAATGGTCGTAACTTCTGAATAAAACACTGGCAACTCAAATACAAAGTGCTCCGCTTATCGTACATCTCCACTTCTCGTCTGTGACGTAACTCTCCCGGAGAGAGATTGGCAAACCGCTCGGTCACCGATCATTTGCGTACGCAGTTATGTCTTCTTCTTCAGCCTTCTGTCCTTTGCTGCCGGATATAGGCCTCTTCCGTATCCTTCCGTTTTGTTAGGTCTACTGCTGCTTGCAACCAGTTTCTATCCCCCATAGCGGCTATGTCGTTAGACCATCTGTTTTGAGGGTCTTCCGATGCCTCTTTTATTTTTAAAAAGATCTCCATCTCAAAATTTTAGGGGTCCATCTTGTGGGGTCCTGTCTCGCAATATGTCCCGCCCATTTCCACTTGAATCTTGCTACGTGATCCATGGTATCCGCTATTCTGGTTCTGTTTCTAATTTCTTCTTTTCTTATTTTATCTCTTAGTCTTAAACCAAGCATGGATCTTTCCATGGATCGCTGTGTGCATTTGAGCTTCTCTGCGTTTCTTTTTGTCAGAGCCATGGTCTCTAGTGCATATTTATTCACTTGCAGTATGCAGGATCCATGGGTTTTTCATTTTAGATCAGAATCAGAATTAAGTAAGAATCTGTTTACTCTCTAGAATGTGTTTGAGTTTGGAAGCGTAGTTATGTGCATCGCATCAATCGAAAGTCCTTGCAAAATCCCTTCGAATGCCCACCCATGGCAACCAGGATCAAAAATGAACGACATGCCTAACACGTACTAAGCATGTTCAAATAATACATAGACTGACGTCATAAAACAGAATGTACTTTATTTAGGTGTTTCATGTCTAGGTTCCTTTCAAAGTATTCACCTCCCCGATGCACACACTTATCCCAACGGTGTTTCCACTTTTAGAAATAGGTCCTAGAACGCTTATTTTGTGATGTCCTTCAGCTCTTTCATTGCATTTGCCTTAATCTCGGGAATGGTCTCAAATCTTCCTTTTAAAGGTCTTTTGAGTTTGGGAACAAGATCAAGTCAGCAGGACTCCCAAGTCCTATGGCACAGGATCGTCCCACCGCGCATGTGAGAACAAAAATGACTACGAGTGCCCGGATTCGAAGAACGAGAAAGATTTTCAATTTATTACTAGTAAATTTATTCAGGTCTGGTACTTCTGGTTCTACTTCACTATTCCACATAACGTGGACGGCTAGAATGTCTCTGTTATTAGGTATCGCCTGTCCGCCCTCTGAATGGATGACTTAAGTTTTGCTTGAGAGAGTCGCAACACCCTTCTGCCGCCTCGGCTCCACACTATCTCACTCAAATCACTTTTATTTATTTTTTAAATTAGATCCTAAAATGCAGACTACTTTTGTGGTGATTGTCGTTTAAACAAACCACGCTTGTTACCAAATTTCTGTTATTTTTGGGTTATCTTCCTGAGCTTTTTTCTCAATCGATCATTCTTGCCGGAGTAGTCGAGATGAATCATTATTTCACCTACATCATGTCTTTTCAAGTAAGAAAATAATGCCGTCAAGTAATTTTAGAAAGATCGATATAAAACTAAGGTTATTTTCCTAATTTCCTTCAAAGCTGAAATTTCGGACACCATTTTTGTAAAACAATGGTATTCTTTATTCAGATAGATATTCGATCGTGGGCTTGGGATAATTCTCGTCGCTGTCGTTTCGATAATCTAAGACTTAAAACGCAATCAGAATGTCGCGTGTTCATACCACTTTGGAGTTCACTCTCCCTTTCATTGCATTGCGTGCTCAACCACAAGTTAGACGTCTCCCGGGCGGACCACCAAAGAGATGGGCAGCAAGATAATCCTTCTTTAACCCTTTCCGGTCCCCCAAAATTAAAAAAAAATCTAGGTAGACAGTTACATTCCAATCGGAAAAAATCTTTCATTCTCTGTTCCACATACTGTTGTAATAGCTACGAGTGACAAAAATGTAAGCTTGGAATTTAAAAAAATAATAATAATGATGAAAAAAATGTCGAATAACATCCGACATGGGACCTAAGAGCAAAAAATGGATGTCGATTGAGATTCGACATTGGACCAGTAAGGGTTAAAATATGCCACAAGTCCTACACCAAGAAGAAGAAGTATAAGATTTAACCCCTAATAAGTCGCATTATCCTTTGATCTGAAAACCTGAGTAAAATTGCCGCGGATGATACTATGTATATCCCACACGCTTGTGTGATTCTGCTCCGGTAGCGAGGCGATGAATCCATCGTGTCGGACCTAGGGTAATCCATTTCATCCTGATCTGCAAACGAAACGCATATTTTAGCTGGCAAACGGCGCTCCCGAGGCGCAAGGTATAAATCATCCTCACCTTGCTGCCGCCCAACGGTCCTTTTGAGGGACCATCGCTGCCTCGGCGCATTCGCGGTATCCGCCTCGCGTACAATGGAAACGTCTGTCTTCGCGATAATGGCGGAGATTCGCGATAAAATACTGAAAAGCAAACTGAGACGCTTTATTCTGGAATGATCTATTTTAATGTACACTTTTTCACCCTGTTTGTCTTTTTCGCTCCGTTTTTTATCGCCCTAAAAAGGACCGCTTTTCACGTGTTTTTCTATTGACTTGTGCAGAACAATAATTTGCAGAGCCTTTTGTTTATGTTACTGAATTTTTTTTTTGATGAAAGTCCATTAATAAAATAGAAGTGACTCTGAATTTTCATCCTCCCTATTCTTGGCTTGTTATTGACATTTCAGTAACATTTTTTTATCTCAAGCTAACAAACGACAGCCAAATTGGACAATGCTATGAAGAACCAAGAGCCCAAAACATCCTTTAACTTTTGTATCTGCTTTATAGAGCTGTAATAGTATTAGTGTGGATTCGTTTCTGTGACGTCATTCGTTACCAACTTACGAAAACAACGTTTTTACGAAGGCTAATTTTGCATTAAAAAATTATGATTAAAATTATTGATTAACAGATCTTTTAAGGTAAAACCTGAAGGTTTTTTCTCCATTTGAAAAATATTTAGTATTTTTAAAAAAATAATCAAACAATTCCTTTTCTTAAAAATGCAAAAACAACATTTTTCGCCCTGTAGCGGGTAAATATTAAGTTAAAAATATGCCTCTTTTGCTGGGATATAGTACATTTTCTGGGCATTCCGAAAACATGCACAATTGTTGAATTGACATTCTTGAAAGGAGTGAGCGATATGGCATGGGCTGTATGCACTATATTTTATAACCTCTAAACAGTCGCATTGTGACGCAAATTTCGTTAGAATGACGTCTGCACTAGACAAATTGTCTCGTTACAGCGCGTATGAAGATTTACGTGCAACCCTCTCTTGAAGGGATTCGTCTGCGGTTTTGGCTCGGAATTACGCGGGGCATTGGATACGACTTACGCGGATTAACCCCCCCTCCCCCCCCGCCTGCCGCGCGACGCAGACGGCGGCAAAGGGTTAAAAATGTCGAAAATTCAACGTTTACATTACTGACGACACCACTTTTCTTTAAGAAATTTATATACATACGTTCAGTGGCGTGCATAGAGTTTTTAATAGGGATATTGAAATCTGTCCCACCGCATTCCCAGATCTGATACAGAAGCATCTAGGCTTCCTGACAGACCTTCTCTTGCAAAGCATTTAAAAAAAAAAACTAAGTTGCGAAATTTATTGAAGATGGGAAAAAATATACCCTGCTCTACTTATTTATTTTTTTAAAAAAATGTTAATAATATTAGTATATAACCACTCACCGAGATTTTTATGTCAACTGGTTTCGAGACGTACCCGTCTCTTCGTCAGGACAATCACTACCACAGCATGCAAACAGTACTACCCTTCACTAACATAGCACTATTTACACACTTAAAACTACACAAAATGTTTAACACATTACAAATGAACAACAGAATTCAAATGGTTAATAATGATAGTAAAAACAATTATTCGTGACTACCGGTTTCGGAATAATCATTCAATCATCAGGTCATTAAAATATAATTAAAACCGACAAGACACATAAGGTGGCTTTGTGGGTCTCTGCAAAAAAAATGTTCTAAATATGTATAAATTGTGATTTAAATAAATGTATTTAAAAAAATAATAATAAAAAAAAACATTTCGTAGTCATACAGGAGAAAGTGACCAAGTGCATTTTTTTACAAAAACGTGATCATTGACTTTTTGATATCTTACTAGCTTAATATTGCCCTGAAAAACATCCCAAAGGATTTTAAACTTGGAAGTATAATATATTGACTTGGTAAAAATGACTAACTGCATTGATGTTTATTTCGTTGCCAAGCAAAAGTGACTTAAATGGCCCTCCTGGACATTTTACGTTTTGTTAGTTGGTCACTTTCTCCTGTACGACTACGATTTGTACAAAATAAATGTTTTTCGTTCATACAAAGTGAACAATGAATGATAAGGAGAGTGTTATATTACCATAGCACAAGGTTATCAATGCTTTTAATATAGAAAATAAATTTAAAACACATCCGTTATAAAATTGTATATTTTTTGTCAAAATGTCGAATGGAAAGAAAATGCTCAAATAAGCGAAATTTCGAGATCTGATACAATATATTTTTTCTCGGATATTTTTTATAATATGTCTTTCGAAAAAACAAAGAAACAACTTTTTGTGTGAGACACCTGTCTCACACTCTTGACAGTTATAACTTTGATCCAATAAAAATAAAAATAATTGTTTCAGTTTCATATTCCCATTTCTAGTGAATTTGTCGAAGTTCTTTTCGTATCGTATGACATTAACGACGTAATATATATATATATGAAGTACATGTCATAGCACAACCTCGTATCTCAAAAAAATAAAATATCACAGAAAATACATTTTCTTCTTCTATGTTGAGAAGTCAAAAAATATGCTAGTCTGATTTACCTTACATTCTCTCTTTATTTCGCCGTTTCAACATATATCATACATTTTTTTCCGCACATTACTAAACTAAATTGTCGAAATATATGATGACCAAGACGAATGTGTGGTAATGTGAAAAGTGAATTTACTTTTAAAACCACACATATATGACATTTCAAACTACTCACTATATTTTGCCAGTTTGTAGAACGTTGAAAACTTTATAATTTGCATCATTAAGTCAAAATTGAATATTTTTTTGTGTTAACGGTTTTTGCCAGTCCACTCACGATATAAACATGTTTTTTTTTGCACCAGAATAAAATAAAATGTAACTTATGTATTAATTTTTAAATCAAACTCAGATTGTTTGAGTCTACTAAGTTGTATTTTATCAAAAAATACACATTAAAATTCATATTGTGACAATTGTTTCGCCTAGTTATGGCATTTTCAAACGAATGTGAAGATTAAATAGACCGACGGTCCTTTTGTAGTTATACAATTCTAGGCACTTAAATAATAGTTTTAACATGTGTAGTAATGTGTAAGTCCGTAATGTCCGCCTCCGTAGTGTAATGGTAAGCACGCTCGGCTACCGTTCTGGAGGTCCTGGGTTCGATTCCCAGGGGGGGTCAAATAAATATATATGTGATTTTTTCACTTTAATATTTATTCAATATTACCCTGGACTGGTACCTGAAGCGGAGGGCTGATCACCTTTCCTTCGTGTGTTAACGATCAAGATAACACTGTGTTCATATGAAGCAGTGCCCTATGCACCATTGGGGTGCGGATGAGGGTTTTATTATTATTATAGTAATGTGTAAATTTATGTGTTTTTTAATAAAATACAACTAAGTAGGCTCAAAAAGTCTGTGTTTGATTTAAAAATTAATACATCAATTAAAATGGAGTTCTACAAATTAAACGTCAAATCAATCAATCTTAGATTATTTATAAAAGAGACAGATTTAAGTTCCTTTTTCATTTAGCACATGATCGCTAGCTTTTTACTTTTTTACTTTGTCATCTTTTTTATGTTTAAGTTTTAATTAAAAAAAAAAATTGCTCACTGAGAGTCAAGTATTTTTTTTTGTATTTAAATTAAGTTTTTTGTATTTTGTATTAACTAATTATACTTAGAAACCTATACCCTTATACCCTGTACTATGACTATTTATTTTGTATACCCACACACAGGCCATGCCTTTGTGGGATCTTTTTTTGTATTCATTTTTATTTTTTATAAATATTTTTTGTTTTTGAATTTATGTAATGCAAAAGAATTTTAAATAAAGAAAATAAAAATAAAAATAAATAAATAAAATGTAAGGTTCTTCAAATAGGGCAGATACGAGGTATTGCTTCGCCACGAGACGTAATAAGTTTTATGCTGGTTCGATTCACAGACATGTGGACCTTCGTCAATTCGATATTTTCACTAGACACGAATCGGCTGAATAAATAATATTAAAAAGAATTTAATACGTCTTATTGAACATAGGACAGACTTGATAGATAGAAAGTGTATAAAATATTTATTATTTATTATTTCTTATGTAAAAAAAAAAACATTTTTTTAATTTTAAGAAAATATTAGCACTATGTTTCTTTTTTTATAAACTTAATAAAATAAAACAAAACTTTTATCGGTTCACTTTTTCCAACCGGTTTCAACAATAACCTTGTCATCATCAGGGTTTATGTACTAATTCTAAAACATTGAAATACTCAGAGTAAGGTTACAGATAATTACCCTTCCCTTACGATACCAAAAACTTCCACGCACTCCGTACACGTTCGTTAGAATTATTCGGATCTCACATACTAATATAAGAGTTTCTGCTTAATAAAAAGCTTCTTTACATCTCACCAATAGATGTCTCTAGTGAAGTTATAGTGATTCATGAACAAGGTTTCTAAATTGGTTCATATATATAGAACTTCCAAGAATTTGAGTAGTGTGGTTGTCAATCATGGGTAGAATTGGTGAATGTTACACGCGTGCAAAGTGATAACTTAAATCAGCCTATGACGGTCGCAAGCCCCATAAATGCCCAGACTTCCATATTCTTCTTCATCTTTGATGAGATGTCAAAAAATAATAAGAGTAAAATTATAGGAGATAACTGGAGATAATCCAGATTTGAGAACAAGTATTTGGACACGCTCAAAATGTTGTATTCTGTCACAATTGTTTTACACGACTTATGAAATTATTGAATATATAAAATGATTGAAATAAAATTTTCTCTTCTTCATACATGTTGAGATTTCAAAAAAGAATACATATTATCATATTGAAAAAGGGTTTATTTTTATATTAATTTTTACCATCTCAACATAGTTGACCATCATCTCGGCTGTCCAAATTTAAAACACAGTAAGGGACATTTTTTTGTTGTAGGTTTTTTTGCATTTATGGACTAAGTAGACTCTACTTAATCCAAAAATGCAAAAAAAACCTACTACAAAAAAAATGTCCCTTACTGTGTTTTAAATTTGGACAGCCGATCTATGTTGAGATGTTAAAAATAATGTAAAAAATAACTCCTAATTCGAGATAATCCAAGTTTATAGTATATACAAGTATTTGGACACACTCAAAATGTTGTAACTGCATAATGTTGATAACTTCAAATCAGTAATGTAATGGCAAAGGGGTATATCTGTCAAATTTTTCATTTTCTAAGTTTGTTCCACAAAATGTCTAAAATAGTGTATTCCATAATCTGGCAAAAGGATATATCTGTAGTTGCAATACTTATTTAGTTTTATCAAGATATGTACAGTGAAACCTGTTAGATTGAACACCACTAGTGCACTGAAAAAAACGTTCAATATAAGGAGGTGTTCAATTTAACAGGTAAATAAAAAATTGTAAAAAAAAATTATGCCAATACAAGTAAACTTTTTATTAAATTTAAATGAAAATATTCATTGTTTCTTTGAGAAAAAATTTTCAATTGTCATTTGTTTTACGTTTTCCACTTGGCACTTGCACAACTGATGGCGGACAGAGTTAAAAGGCTGTGAAAGACCTTTGACCTCATGTGTATTGGCAAAATCTGAGAGGCACTTTAAGCTGGCAAATGCATCTTGAATTGTGGGCTTGGGAATTGGAATTTCTTGAACAATTGGTTCAATTTCTTCGTCTGATGATTCAAGAGATACAAAAAGAAGATCTTCCTCCCAACCAGTTTCTGTGGATGTTTCAAATGCTGGAACATCCTCACAAGGATTATTAAGATCTGCAAATCCGTTAGTTGCTGTTAAATCCTGTAATTCTCGTTCATCAACATGACTATCGTTAGCACTTGACCCTAATGTCATTTCTTGAATTCCAGCTTTTGCAAAACAATGTGATATTGTTGATGTTCTTACTTCATTCCAGCTTTGAGAAATCCATTCAATAGAGTTCTTGACAGTGACTTGTTTAAGTGAAACATCCAGATTGGAAGTGTTGTCTGTTGACAGCAAATGCTCTAAGAGCATTTACCTTGAAGATACTTGTACATATAAAAATACATAAAACAAATTAATTATTTAATTTCACAAGATTGCTTTTGCTATCCTGTAAAATTTGGTCTGAGACAGATATACCCCTTTGCCTTTACACTACCGAAATATAAAAATAAAAACACCTGTATAAGACCACTTTTCTGTTTATTAATGTAAACACGACTTGTTTTGAGGACTATGAGCATGACGTCACACATTTATTTTGCAAAAATGTGATTCGGCATTCAGATTGAAATATCAAGCGTTCAAACCGTTTTATTTCGCTAGTTTTTTTATTCTCTAGATACAATAAAAATATTATACTATCAAAAGTACTTGTGTTTTTTGTACCTATTAATTTATTGGATACAAAAAAATCGTGATTGTATTGCTCGAATGATTTAGCGATCAATTGGCCTAAATCAAAATGTAATATTAGGCTTCCATTACCGCGTTTAATTCGCACTTCGGTAAGATAGAGCCACAACTGAAAAAAGCAAAAAGTTTTGTAAATTTCGAGGTTTTAGCGCTTCAATATTTTGTCTTAATATTTTTTTCTTAGTTTTTTTGTTTAATTGTATATTTATACATATATACATTTAATGTACAAAAACGTGTTTACTTAACGTGTTTAGTTACCATAGTGGCGGACCTAGGTTTGATTCTCGTGGTGGGGGGGGGGTTAAAAGAAATATTAGTGAATTTTACACTTTCATATTTCGCTCACTCCTTTCAAGAACATCATAAATCAAAAAACTTGATTTTTCAGGAGAACGTTTTTAAAGTTTAAAAATATAACACAATGTATTAAAAAATTAAATATCAAGCCACTTATTGCACTTTTTACTGTGCAACAGATATTTTAAGGTAAAACCTGAAGGTTTTTTTTCCATTTGAAAAATAAACCTTTTCTTCAAAATGCAAAATCAACATTTTCTGCCCCGTTGCGGGTAAATATTGGACAGATTTTACCACAAAGTGACTGCCGAATCAATTAATGAAATTATTTTCTTGATTTAAAACTTATCACTGTATTCCATCGGATGTCCGTTTTCGTGTGACCTCAACACTTCCGGAATTCAACAATAATGATAATTAAATTAAATGTATATCTCACGATATATCTATTTACTATCTATAATTTATATAATTCCCGCAACCTTGTCGCTATTACTAATGCAATTCTGTCGATAAAAACTAGATATTGATTTTAAGATAAACGATATCGTTCTCCCAAATGTATGGACGGTTTATGGAAATATTGTTACTAGATGGATGTAGCTGATGACGCAATACAGGATATGACGTAATCACATATTCGTTATTTCCGTTTATCCCTCGAAAATCCGCTAAACTTATCTTTTCTTAATCTTTTACATATCGCTCACTCCTTTCAAGAACGTCAAAAATCAAAAATCGTCAATGTTTTCGAAAAAACATGCGCAACTGCGTGCAAAACCCTGCGAACCCCTGCGTGCATGCGGCGTGATGATAAGTTAGTTAGTTTTAGTGTATGAAACTAAAAATACATAAATACTATCGATCTAATGCGGTGTCCCTATGCACTATTGGTTGCTGATAAGCCTTAGAAGGAGAATACTTTGATTTTATAACGGAGGAACATGGTAGACTAGAATGGTCTGTATTTTTTTTATTTGATTTATTCGGTAATTGTACAGACTACATATAAAAAAAAAGAAATAAAACAATAGTTACATTAACAATAATAAACATTACATTACATTAACAAAAAATAGTTACGTTAAAAAAAAAGCCAATTAAACAATTCCACATTTATGTTATAAAACTATTAAAAAACATTCAGAGATTAAACAAAAAACAAAAAACAAAATTTTATTGTATTTCCAATAGAAAGGGAACTTCAAGCATTGCAATACTCTTAGTAAAAGCTTAAGTACTCTCTTATGGTACAGAAAATCCAAAAGAAGTTTCTGAGGTATCTCTACATGAGAGAGTACGGCTATTATCCTTGGCTCTACCCGACACAGTTTCTCCAGGGTGTGCTTGGCTACAATAGTTTAGAGACTAGACGGAATGTGTATTTGATTACGCATTTTTATCTATTGTTGCGCGGTGTGATCGATAATCCTGAAATTATCCGGAACATTGGTCTGTATGTTCCCGATAGTCACCTAAGACAGCGTCGGCATAGACTGTTTCACATTCCTATACACAGGACCAACCTGCCGATGGTTATGCCTGTAGGAAGAGCTACCGCTATGCTGAACAATATCTCATTGGATATTGATCTGTTCCATGTGTCTGAAGGAGTTTTCCGAAGCGGGATTCTTCTACACATTAGCAATAGTTATTACATATATTTTATTTTAATATATTTTTAATGTATACGATTGAATTTTTTTGTAGTTAGTAATGTATATATTAATTGAAATAAATAAATTGAATTGAATTGAATTGAACAAATTAAATTGAATACGTCGTTTTTTTTTTTAAAAAGTGTTGAATTTATAGAAGAAAAAAAATTGCACCTACTTCTTAAGAATCAAAATAGTTGAATTTAGTGGTCCATGATCTCGGATGGGTGAGATAACCACTGGTGTAGTTCGTCGCGCATAAAAGTGAAGGTGACCGCTCCATACATTTCAGTCTGTGTTATTGTTGCGAGTACTTGTTATTAATGTGTATTATTGTAATACGAGTATCCCGCGGTTTTGCTTCAACAACATTTTGTTGCTAGGGTGGATCGCCGATATCATATTTTTTTTATTTAAAAAAAAAATCTTTAATATCTGTATTAAAATTCTATATTAATTCTTAAATCAAACCCATTTTTTTAGTCTACTATGTTGTATTTTATTGTTAAAATACAATTTAGTGTATAGTTATTGACATTCGTTTGAAAATGCCATAACTAGGCGAAACAATTGTCACAATATCAATTTTTATGTGTTTTTTTTTAACAACAAAATACAACTTAGTACACTCAAAAAATTTGTGTTTGATATAAAAATTAATAAGTAAATTAAAATGGAGTTCTACAAATTAAATGCCAAATCAATAAATTACGTGATTTCATTGAAAACATCTCTAGAGACTTGAAAATATTTATATTACATTATCATCAAAGGCTCCAAATTGTACAATGTTTTAGTATTGCAAATTATTATTGACAAACCATGTAAATGAACTTTGATATGATTTGAAATATTTCCAAACTAATTTAGAAAGATTCAGACCTTACATACAAATACATATTTATTATAACCCTTATCCGCACCTAATGGTGCATAGGGCACTGCATAGAATTGACGCAGTGTTATCTTGATCATTACTTACATGAAGGCAAGGTGATCACTCTTGCGCTTCAGGAACCAATCCATGGTAATATTAAATAAACATTAAAGTGTAAAATCACTAATATTTATTTTCACCCCCCTCTGGGAATCGAACCCGGCACCTCCAGCACGGTAGCTAAACACGCTGACCATTACACCACGGAGGCGGACGAACAAAAAACAATCTGCTTCACAAATACATATAATATAATATAAATATAAAACAATGGAACCTCTCATAATGAGCATAATTCGTTCCAGAATCTTACTCGTTAAGAGAACCACTCGTTAAGCGAAATATTTTTTTGTTTTGACTAGCGAGGAAGTCCCGGCTCACAAGTTCATATCATGAAAAGGGGACTTGCCCTTTTTTGTGACTCGTTATGCGAAACGTTAAGGGAGCGACTATTTCTCATTTTTTATGCTCGTTATGAGAGGTTCTACCATAATATTCTTCGTCTCACTAATAGATGTCACTTGTGAAAATTCTAGAGATTCTTGTACAATGTTCCAAAATTGGATCACATAACTAAGTTCTATAACTTCCAAGAATTTGAGTAGAGTGGTTATCAATCATGGATAGAATTGGTGAATATTACACGTGTGTTAAGTGATCACTTAAACAAGCATATAACGTTCGCAAGCTCCATAAACGCTCAGACTTCCATATTCTTCTTCATCCATATGTTGAGATGTAAAAAAATAATGTGAAAATATAATTGGAGATAATTCACATTTGTGAACAAGTATTTGGACACACTCAAAATTTTGTAAATAAATTTAAAAAATCATTTCATTTCATCAAAAAATCATTCGTCAGAATCATTCAGTAAATTTCAATCCAACCTAATGTGTCTTTTTTATTTATTATTGAATAGTAGTATGCGTCACTAGAATTTAATGACTAACCGCTGGCTGAAACAGCAGACATTTTGATAACTGCAATAAAATTTTGACTGACTTTATTATCATTTTTTACGTTCTTATACTTTATGGTGAGTGGTTTTTTTCTATCTCTTATCGATGTGAAGAAATATCGCGTGTTGTTATATAATATATTTCTGTCTTTTGAAGCTTTAGTGAAATCCAATATTTCATCGAATTTCGACCACTGTTTATTGTTATTTAATCTAACCTTAACTAGCCAAAATATCTACCATACTGGAGGTCATGGGTTCGATTCCCAGGTGGGGAATAATTTTTTTTTTTACTCTAATATTTATGCAACATTACCCAGGACTGGTACTTGAAGCGGAGGGCTGATCACTTTTCCTTCATGTGTTAACGATCAAGATAACACTGCGTTTATATGATGCAGTGCCCTATGCACCATCGGGTGCGGATGAGGGTTTAAATGAATTGTGTGAAATACCACTGTTTCTTTAAATCAATTGTGTAACACAAAACAATTGTTTCTATGCATTCCGCGTCATTTTCGGACACCGTATATAGTATGGTGATAGAAAATTAAGAAATAGTGGTATTTACCAAGTAAAACTTACATTAAAAATGGACAGATATTACTACAAAATGACTGCCGAATCAATTGATGATAGTATAAAATTAATGATAAAATTGTATAAAATGAGTATTGGCATACTTAGATTTCAATATATCATTACATGAAAGTCCAGAATGCTTTGTAATTTCATAATGCAGTGTCAGTAACTAAAAGTATCATCTATTAGCGTTGCACGATCGGTTTTAGCTAATTTTATGAGATCCCCTGACATTTATGTGTTCGAATAACACACATCGGTTTTTGCGAAATGCTTTGTTGAAAAATAACATTCCTCGACTGTCATCGTTTGATTAGGGTGATAGGACCAATTATTGTCAGTATTTTTCTTTCTTTCATATTTTCTTAAATGTTTCGTATATGTTTACTACCAGCAAATCTTAAAGGGGAAAACATGTCTATCTTTAAAATATCAAAGAATTTTTTTGATAACTTAACATAGAAGAGGAATATGGAATCCGCTTCTTTATCAAGACTGATTTAACAGTCTTTAAAAAGAAGCGGATAGCTTCGAAACCGGATTTCGTGAAAATTAAGTTATTATAAAATATTCAAAGTGATTTTAAAATAAAGTTATATTTAAACTATAAAATGGAATATCACCAAGTTATTGCTTCAAATATAATTTATTTACAACATTTAGAGTGCGTCGAAATACTTGTTCACAAATCTGGATTATCTCCAATTATAGAAGTTATTTTTCATATTATTTTTTTGACATCTCGTCAAAGATGAAGAATAATATGGAAGTCTTGGTATTTTCGGGGCTGTATTTTAAAGTAAATTTTGAAGTAAAAAAGGGGCTAAATTAAAGTATTTTCATGGTTAGTTATATGAAGTCAAATCGATCAATTGTTCTAAGATGCTCAAACTTCTTCAGAACATCTTCTTTCGCATAAAAACGATCTTCTTTCCATGTTCGCTCCCTAGGTGGGGCATATGGCCAACACGAGACTTCTCCAAGTCAGTCTGTCACGCGCCATCTCCTTGGCTTCCTCCCAGGTCAGTCCGGCGTCTCGAAGTTCCGCTGAGTATAGTCGGTGAATGGTCGTCAGCGGCCTTCCGGGGCGCCGGAATCCTCGGGGTTGGAAGAAGAGACATGAGGGGTTGATGCTCTCATTTGGCATTCTAAGGACATGTCCCAACCATGTCCACCTTCTAAAAACGATAGATGGTTATATCTCTTCATACATGTGTGTGTTTAGTCTTCAAGTGCCAATGATTGGCGATGTCACCCTATATTATCGCAGTATATAATAGGAGCGCATAATTAACAGAGCGTAAGGCATTTTGCCACTTCGATTCCTGCCACAAATGATTAATGTTCGTTTATTAGCGTCGAGAAGACCATCATTAGGCGTTTGAGTCCGATTTTTTCCTCACGTTGGCATACCGTAATACCGGCATAGCGATCACCATACACTGTGCAAGTATTATACTATCAATTTATTATAGTATCTTGTATGTGTGAAAATTCTCGTATATTCTTAATTTCTCCAATCAATCATTCCTTTGTGGACCTTCGACAAAGGGTGTTATTTGCATTTCTTTCGATTGTAAAACCTACGCCATTTTTCTATTTCGAGTCATGTAGTATATTTTTATGTATTTAATTTTTTTGATGAGGTATTGTTTTCTAATTTTTTTATATTTTTCTAAAAGTATCATTATTTATATCATTCCTCCATAGACATTCAACAAATGGTGTTATTTGCATTTCTTTCGATTGGAAACACCTACGACATGTGTTTACATCGAGTCGTTCAGTATTTTTATTGAATTTAATTTTTTATGAGTTATAATGACCAATTATTTTAAATCTCTTTCTTTTTCCCCGTTTACATAAAATATTGTTCATAAAATTAAACAACATTGTTTTAACCACTTTCTTTTATTATTTTTCACTTTTTTGGTTAAAACAAAGTTGTTTAATTTGATAAAGTTCATGAAATGTGCCACAAAGTATCTGCGAAAATCATTTAAAAAATAAAATGTTTTGTTTTTGCTTTTTTTTAGTTTTCTTTGTCCGCCTCCGTTGTGTAGGGGTCAGCGCGCTTAGCTAATGTGCTGGCGCTCTCGGGTTCGATTCTCAGGGAGTCGAAGCAAATATAAATGATTATATATATATATATATATATATATATATATATATATATATATATATATATATATATATATATATATATATATATATATATATATATATATGATGTTAATTAAGTATAAATAACAGTTTATATTAGTGTATTATATAATATATATATATACATATATATATATATATATATATATATATATATATATATATATATATATATATATATATATATATATAAATATATATATATATATATATATATATATATATATATATATATATATATATATATATATATATATATATATATATATATATATATATAAAAACGTGGTAATATTTTTCTTTGTAAAGTGGGTGTATAATAATAAAATAAACAATGTGTTGCTTTGTAATTAAAGTTTATAATTAAAGTTTATTCTTAAGTTGTCTTTATAATAATTTTCTATCTATCTATCTGATTCTGACAGTTCAGAATATTATATTTTTTCTATCGGATGTCTTTTGTTTTATTCTGTGCGACGCACGCGACATCTGGTGGTAGAACTGTTTTATGTAGGTACTATTTGTAAGTACTTAATAAAATGTATAATTAGGTACCTAGTTATTTTATTACATATATATATATATATATATATATATATATATATATATATATATATATATATATATATATATATATATATATATATATATATATATATATATTTATATATATATATATATTTATATATATATATATATATATATATATATATATATATATATATATATATATATATATATATATATATATATATATATATATATATATATATATATATATATATATATATATATATATATATATATATATATATATATATATATATATATATATATATATATATATATATATATATATATATATATATATATATATATATATATATATATATATATATATATATATATATATATATATATATATATATATATATATATATATATATATATGTGTATATATATATATATATATATATATATACATATATATATATATATATATATATATATATATATATATATATATATATATATAGAGTCGGATCAAACCGGATATATATTTTATATATACGGTTTGATATAAACGGAGAATTGAAGTGCACAGATTTATTTATATTTAGTATTTCCAAAATACTAAATATAAATAAAATAGATAGACTATAATAATGGAAAATATCTAGAGGAAGACCACAAAATAATGGATGCTGCAGAGAGAGAACATGCTTGGAAGACATTGCCTATTGAAGTTGTCCATGACAGAAGGACCTACAACCTGAGGACGAGGAGAGCTGACCCCAGCAGTCCACAAAGACCATAAGTTTTGATGTAGCCGATAAGAAGATATTTGATAGAAGTGTATATGATAGAACTCGTCCAATTGGAGATAATCCAGATTTGTGAACAAGTATTTGGACACACTCAAAATGTAATTATTACACAGTTCTCGGTCGCAGTGCCTGACGGACTGACACCTCGGCGCTTCCCACGGCTGGAACGATCTCCCTTCAGAAATTTACTTATCGCCCATCGAAATTGTTTAACGATAAATATGGGGTCTGTGATACGTTCAACTCGCGATTATCAGGCGCCGAGATCGTTCTTCCGTCAACATTAATACGGCAATGTGTCTCTCGTTTTTACACTCGCTTAATTTTTTACAATTGGAATAATTAATTTGGTATTTTCTTTGCGGACTTGTGCCCGTATTCACGTGAATAAATTTGAAAAAAATATATTTAATAAAATGTGCGTGCATCACCGTACACCGTACGCGCGATAGAAGTGAAATTTCTTTTAAAAATATGAATAAGATAGATTTATCGTAAGATAGCGACATCTAGATCAAAACTGTATTAATTCAAAAATTATGATTTTTTTTAGATAATCTCTTATTCGGATTCTACAAACGAAGACGCATATCGCTTACTCCTTTCAACAACGTCATATATCAAAAAACATGATTTTTCAGGAGATCGTTTTTAAAGTTTAAAAATATAATAAAATGTATTAAAATTAAATATCAAGCCACTTATTGAACTTTTTACTGTGCAACAGATCTTTTTAGGTAAAACCTGAATGGTTTTTCTCCATTTGAAAAATATTTAGTATATTTAAAAAAAATAATAATAAAACAATACCTTTTCTTCAAAATGCAAAAAACAACACTTTCTGCCCTGTAGCGAGTAAATATTAACTTAAAAACATGCCGCTTTTGCTGGGATATAGTACATTTTCTGGGCATTCCGAAAACATGGCCAACTGAAAATGAAAGTTTTTTGATATATGACGTTGTTGAAAGGAGTGAGCGATATATCAATTTATCCGATTTGTCAATACCTTAAATTTTCTTCAAAATATACCACTATATGTTCCTTTTTTGTGAATAAAAGAGTTCGATACTCTCTGCCTACCCCTTCGGAGAAGCGGCGTGATGGTTAGTTAGTTAGTTAGTATGAAATGTTTTAATGTAAATATTTTTTTATATGCATTGTCCATTCATAAAAGAAAACAGGAAACTTCTATTACATAAGGTGACATCAAATAGAAGTTTTGCGGGTATCTCAACATACATGATAATCTATGTTGAGATGTCGAAAAGTAATATGAAAAATAACTCCTATAATTGGAGAAAATCCAGATTTCTGAAAAAGTATTTGGACGCACTGACTATGTTGTAAATAAATTATAAAGAAAATATAAAAAAAAACCCTTAAAAACCCCAATGGTGCATAGGGCACTGCTTCAAATAAACACAGTGTTATCTTGATAATTTACATATGAAGGAAAGGTGATCAGCCCTCCGCTTCAGGTACCAGTCCAGGGTAACATTGAATAAATATTGCAGTGAAAAAATCACTTATATTTATTTGACCCCCCTCGGGAATCGAACCCGGGACCTCCAGAACGGTAGCCGAGCGTGCTGACCATAACACTACGGAGGCGGACTAATAAATAGTGATTCAAGAACTATGTTTCGAAATTGAACCATATATAAGTATGTATAGAAGTTTCAAGAATTTTAATAGTGTGGTTGTCAATCATGGGTAGAATTTGTCAATGTTACACGCGTGTAAGGTGATCACTCAAACCAGACTATGACGCTCGTAGGCCCCACAAATGCCCAGAATATTCTTCTTCATGTTAAGATATCAAAAAATTATAAGAGAAATGCTTCATTATAATACTCGAGGACGTAATAAAATATATGTGGAGCCGATATCGAATCACCGCCTTTCACTTAGAAAACGTTTTGTTCCACTAAATGCAATATTGCGTAAGGTATATGATATTTTATCGTAAGATATTATTGAATTTTTGTTATGTAAGTAAACGCCCATTGTGGTCGTTGATTAAACTGAAATAAATTAATGACTTTGTGGGTAATTCATTGTAAATCTGTTATGCTTCTGGACGCGTGGGGAACAAATCAATTAGACCCGCACAGTGTGTCTGCGAACAAATTGTTGCGAACTTTCGAAACGTCTGTCGCAATCATGACACATTCGGCGTGACATGGATCATTTCTATGGGCCACCTGTCCAAATTAGGTACCTGTACCCTAACTCTGAGGAACATCCATGAACACCCAATGATTGGCAAAATAATGTTAAAAAAATATATATATTGTATAAATATATAATGCTAAGATCATTCAACATTGTAAGTCGACATTGATAGCTTGGTGTGTCCCTTGTTTCGTCTACCGGTTTCGAGACGTACCCGTCTCTTCGTCAGGACAACCAAAACTACAATGCTCAAATTATAAGCTCAACTAAAAAAAGAAAAATGATATTTTCTAGCGTTTCTCATGTATGTGAATATAATCCAGGATTCGGACCTCACATACAAATACAAAGGTTTCTGCCCCATAAAAAGCTTCTAACATCTCACCCTAGATATCTCGAAATTCTAGTGAATTCAAGCACTATGTTTCGAATTTGAACAATTGGTTTTTATTTTTAAATATATATAACTATATCATTTATCTATTTGTGAAGGCCTGTAATTAGCTTTGTGTTAATTGTTTTAATTACTGTCATATATGTGTAGCTGTTCGTTTTCATAAAAAAAATAATAAATTAAAAAATTTAGAAGTTTCGAGAATTTAAATAATGTAATTGTCAATCATGTGTAGAATTAGTGAATGTTACAAGAGTGTAAAGTAGTCACTGAAACCAGCCTATGACGGTCGTAAGCCCTGTAAATGCCCCGACTTCCATATTCTTCTTCATCCATATTGAGATGTCAAAAAATAATGCAATACCATATCGCTCACTCCTTTCAAGAACGTCATAAATCAAAAATCGACAATTTTCAGTTGTGCATGTTTTCGGAATGCCCAGAAAATGTTCTATATCCCAGCAAAAGAGGCATATTTTCAACTTAATATTTACCCGCTACAGGGCAGAAAGTGTTGTTTTTGCATTTTGAAGAAATGGTATTGTTTAATCATTTTTTTAAATATACTTAATATTTTTCAAATGGAGAAAAAACCTTCAGGTTTTACCTAAAAAGATCTGTTACACAGTAAAAAAGTTCAATAAGTGGCTTTATATTTATTTTTAATACATTGTGTTATATTTTTAAACTTTAAAAACGTTCTCCTGAAAAATCAAGTTTTTTTTATTTATGACGTTCTTGAAAGGAGTGAGCAATATGTGTTCAGTGAAGTCGCCAATGATGTTGAGAATAGGGGAGTTTTGTAAAATGCTGATTTTTTTTTAAAAATAATGGTGTGAAAACGCGATTCGGAATAGCACCCTAGGCGTGAAAAGGGGATTTCTATGACAATAAAACGGATGATAGTAATATAGTAATAATATTAGGGTGTAGTGATGATAAATTATAATTATTCTAGAAACATCTCCCGACATCGTCGTGTGTTTTCTTTTGTTATTCACGAGGCATATCCTTTTTGTATTACTGTGTGTATTATTGTATAACGTAGTACGATTATAATGACCATTGTTGGGATCGGAGCGTGATTTGAATACAACGTATCCCTGGACTTCACAACGAGGGGACTTGAAGGACTCGAGCGCTGACGGAATAACGGAGGACATGGCGCGATCCATTTATTTATAATATTATTTTTTTGTACATAATATATCGCTCACTCCTTTCAACAATGTCATAAATAAAAATAAACTAGATTTTTCAGAAGAATGTTTTTAAAGTTTAAAAATATAACACAATGTACTAAAAATAAATATCAAGCCACTTATTGAACTTTTTACTGTGCAACAGATCTTTTTAGGTAAAACCTGAAGGTTTTTTCTCCATTTGAAAAATATTAAGTATATTTAAAAAAATTATTAAACAATACCTTTTCTTCAAAATGCAAAAACAACGTTTTCTGCCCTGTAGCGGGTAAATATTATGTTAAAAATATGCCTCTTTTGCTGGGATATAGTACATTTTCTGGGCATTCCGAAAACACGCACAACTGAAAATTGACGATTTTTGTTTATGACGTTCTTGTAAGGAGTGAGCGATATGTATAATACATTACGTAGAAGAAAATGTGGCTCAGTCATTAAATGTATAATGAAACAATACATTTCTAATATGTTAGTTGCGATCTGTCAGACGAATGTGCGGGGCAAAACTTTGTATGATGGGTATATGTACATTATGTAGAAAAAAGGGTGTCTGAGTTATTTAATATAAAACAAAACTTTTCTAAAATATTAGTTGCGATCTCTCAGACATCTCCGTATGATGTTTAAACATGCGGTGTTTGAAAATGATGCGGAATGCATTGAAACACGTGTCACAAAATATTTTAAGAAATAGTGGTATTTACTAAGTAAAACTTAAATTAAAAATGGATAGATTTTACCACAAAGTGACAGTTAAATCAATTAAACCGAAAAAGTAATAGTAACTTATTATACTTAGTGTGAATAGTGCTTTTGTCTTGACGTGTAGTATTGTTTGCATGCTGTGGTAGTTATTGTCCTGACGAAGAGACGGACACGTTTCGAAACCGGTAGTCATAAAAATCTCGTTAGGTGATGTTACTAACATTTTCTTAAAAAAAAAATTAAAAGTAACTTATCAATCAAATCTCTATATTTTGATCCATCTCAACATTTTGAGTGTGTCCAAATACTTGTTCACAAAATCTGGATTATCTCCAATTACAGGAGTTATTTTCATGTTATTTTTTGACATCTCATCAAAGATGAAGAAGAATATGGAAGTCTGGGCATTTACGGGGCTGAGGACCGTCATAGGTTGGTTTAAGTGATCACTTTATACACGTGTAACATTCACCAATTCTACCCATTATTGACAACCACATTACTCAAATTCTTGGACGTTCTATATTCCATATTCTTCTTCATCTTTGATGAGATGTCAAAAAATAATTTGATCCATCTCAAAAGTAGAAGAAGAAGAAAAAATCTTCAAGGATAAATAAATAAAATAACACAATACACACAAACGCCTGTTTCCATACTTGCCAGATGTTGTTAAAGCCCAAATTTCCATCCATAAAAGTAACACGACTAAACGCATTATGCATGAAGTTACACGTGTTATTTTTTTATCGTTGCATAGGATTATGCGCCTTAACATGCGCGCTACCACTATCAGTAGAAATAATTTGTTTTCTCTGTAAACCTTTGTTTTTGAACGTCGTAAATTTTACATTTTATGGGACATAAAATGTTATTGGCGTCTGCGCCGCAAGCGAAAGTGAACCGTAATCACTATAGGTTGCATACATCGTTAAGTCGTTATTGCCTTGGCGATTTTGAACAATCGAATCTTACCCGAACCTCGTAAGTCATTTAAAGATATTTTTTTATCGATTCACGCAATCGGCTTTCTTTCAATTGTTTGTATTTTGTTTTTCTTTTAATTACTTGAAATAAATATGAGTCGCTTTGGCAAAGTAACTATGGATGTAGATTGAGTGCAGTCGAAATGCGATCCCTCAGATGGATGTGCGGCAAAACGATGTATTATAGATGTTCGAACGGTGAAATAAAGAAAGAATTCAAAGCTGAGATAAGCATTATGGATAAAATTAAGAAAGGTATGTTGATATGGTTTTGGACATGTGGAACGAATGAGTGAGGAAAGAACGGTAAAACAAATTTATGACGCGAATATAGTTGAGTAGAGGAAGACCGAGGAAAACCTGGCATTATCAAGTATGTCAAATACTTCAAATATGTCAAATAGAAAGCGGTCAGGTCAGGAGTCGAAATAATCGGCGGGTATGTATGAATGTTAAAGAGGCAAAGAATTTTTGCAAAGACAAAGTGGTATGGCGTTCTATCCTCTTTGCCTTGGGGATGATGGTTAGTTAGTTATTGACTTTTATAAAATTGTAACAGATTATTTAAATTAATATCCCAACATAGGGGAAAAAGACTATGGAAGTCTGGGAATTTACAGGAGTTACGATACAACCTTAATCACTTAAACCAGCCTATGATATTTCGTAAGCCCTGTTAACACCAAGTCCTCCACAGTCTTCTTTATCTCTGTTGAGAAATCAATATAATAAAAATTAAAAAAAAACTTTTTTCTTTACGATGAAAAACGTATATGTATTATGATTTTTAATACATGCACATATTATAATAATACCATCTACTCCTCTATCATTATATACAAATCACTTTATGAATATAAATATATGCGCCGCGTTGTTAAATTTAATTAAAGCTAGCTTCTATTACCCACCAAACTGTTGGTTGTAAACGCTGCTCAGAGCGAAACGGGTACAAGTCATTTTTAACGAAAATTGAAATTTGTTGGGATAAGTTATTCAGTTATCCATTCAGATTTTTTCATTTAAGTTGTACTTGGTAAATACCACTTTAAAAAAAAATCTATTTTGACACGTGTTTCGATGCATTCCGCATCATTTTCAAACACCGTGTGTGAATCTATGTTTGTCTAAATTTATGAGTTGTGTCCTTGGGACGTTGAAGGTCGAAGAAGGGGCAGGAGCTGTTACTTATTTTTATTTATTATTATTTTTTATTTTATTTATTTCTTATCTGTCCTTATATTTTTGTCCGCCTCCGTAGTGTAATGGTCAGCACGCTCGGCTACCGTTCTGGAGGTCCCGGGTTCGATTCCCAAGGGGGGTAAAAATAAATATTAATAATATAATATAAGTATTTTTTTCACTATAATATTTATTAAATATTACCATGGACTGGTACCTGAAGCGGAGGGCTGATCACCTTTCCTTCATGTGTAAAACGATCATGATAACACTGCGTTTATAAGACACAGTGCCCTATGCACCATTGGGGTGCGGATAAGGGTTTTATTATTATTATTATTATTATTTCTATTACTATAAATTTCTATTGTTTCAAAATGTTGCATTTTATGACTTTTTAGGATTTCTACGTTTTTTGTTGTTGTTATTTTTGTGAAACTTAATTAAAAATGTATTGATATTACCACAAACTGACTGCCGAATCAATTAATGATATCCTTCCGGAACGCTGCTCTTCGTTGACATTTCAAAGTGAGTTTGTACTTTCTATTTTCTTTCTTTTCCGTTTACCCAGACTGAGCCACAGCAACGCGTGGCATGATACAGCTAGTATAATGCAACTTACTTACTAACTAATTAACTATCACTCCGCTTCGTCTAAGGGGTAGGCAGAGAATAGAACGCCATACTAAATGAACGTTATTCGCCACTTCCCCATTCTTGCATCTCCTTGTACATACTCGCCTCTTAATGTGAATACCACGTCCACCTCCGTAGTGTAATGGTCAGCACGCTCGGCTACCGTTCTGGAGGTCCCGGGTTCAATTCCCAAGGGGGGTAAAATAAATAAAAGTGTTTTTTTCACTGTAATATTTATTCAATATTACCATGGACTGGTACCCGAAGCGGAGGGCTGATCACCTTTCCTTCATGTGTAAACGATCAAGATAACACTTCGTTTATATGACACAGTGCCCTATGCACCATTGGGGTGCGGATAAGGGTTTTATTATTATATTATTTATGTGAATACTGACCTGTCCATTTCCAAGTATTTGGAGTACTTGATCATGACAAATTTCCCTCGGTCTTACTCCGCTTCTTTTCCCATGTCGGCTGTCCAAATTTAAAACACAGTAAGGGATATTTTTTTTGTAGTACGTTTTTTTTGCATTTTTGGACTAAGTAAAATCTGTACATCCGCCTCATATATTTGTTTTACCATTCTTTCTTCATTCAGTCAGGAGGTGGAGTCTAATAATAAAGGAAAAATGGAAAGCAAAGGTGAAGAATTTAATATTATATATTATTTACTAAATTGTCATTAGAATTTAATTTTTTTTTGGATTTCTAAATTTCCCAAGTTATTTGTTATTTGGCCTTTGTGTGGTACTGGTCGTAATAATTTTCGTCCATGTGGGTAGAATGAGTGACTTGTACTACTACTACTACTACTACTACTACTACCATCACGCCGCCGTTTCTCGCAGAGGTAGGCAGAAAGGATGGAACGCCACACTCTTCTGTCCTAAAATACACTCCTCGCCTCCTTCACATGCATACATCTAGTCATACATGCCCTCCGATTACGCAGACTTTTGACACCACCAGATTTTAGGTTCTGATTGATCTGATCGTGCCAAGTTTTTTTCGGTCGCCCTCGTTTTCCCTCTCACATTCTCCACATATATTTTCTTAGTCATTCTCTCGCTATCCATTCGCTGCACATGTCCATACCACCGTAAAGAACTCTTCCTTATCTATCAATTATTCCTTGTTCAGCCTTACATTCCTTTCTTATATCTTCGTTTTTAATTCTGTCATACAATGATTTTCCACACATTCGTTTGAGGGAGCGCATTTCAACACACGTTTCACTCTGCTTTCATCCTTCCTTTGCCAGTTCCATGTTTCGATTCCATACATTATTGTCGGTACCTTTGTGAAAACGCTAGCTTGACTTCCATGGACATATTTGTATCTATTATGTAATTTGCAAATTCCGAAAAAAAACTCATTTTTACCTTGGCCCACGCGCAAGTGCGTTTCAATAAACCGGCCGAGGTATGACGTTCTCCACGGGCCCAAATGTGACTGCCGAATCAATTAATGAAATGAGTATGTAAAATTAGATATTGATCCCGAATCATGCTGACATTTTTTACTATCTTGTTTTTTAACTTGGGCCACGCGCAAGTGCGTTTCAATAAACCGGCCGAGGTATGACGTTCTCCACGGGCCCAAATGTGACTGCCGAATCAATTAATGAAATGAGTATGTAAAATTAGATATTCATCCCGAATTATGCTGACATTTTTTACTATTTTTTACTACATTGTCCGCCTCCGTAGTGTAATGGTCAGCACGCTCGGCTACCGTTCTGGAGTTCCTGGGTTCGATTCCCAAGGGGGGTAAAATAAATAAAAGTGTTTTTTTCACTGTAATATTTATTCAATATTACCATGGACTGGTACCTGAAGCGGAGGGCTGATCACCTTTCCTTCATGTGTAAATGATCAAGATAACACTGCGTTAATATGACACAGTGCCCTATGCACCACTGGGGTGCGGATAAGGGCTTTATTTTTATTATTTTCTTTTACTATCTTACTTTTTAACTTGGGCCACGCGCAAGTGCGTTTCAATAAGCCGGCCGAGGTATGACGTCCTCCACGATATGCGGCCCGGGCCGGGCTAATTGCGCGCAACTGTCAATCTGCGTAGCGGGTCCACTCATCCACCGCATCCACTCTCGCATTATGATGCCACTTAGAGCGCCGTGTGCTTTTAGACTCCTTAATTTAATTTAATAGAGCAATTATTTCCCCATATTAATTCACCATAAATGCCGCGCGAGCGACGAAAAAACGGGCTACGAGCATTTAGGAGCGATCGATAACCTTACGGTTTTAATTTATCGCGTTTTTTACGAGTGGATCGGGTAGCTATTCTCAAAACCTTACATTAATCCTGAATTATCTGTGCAAATTGAAACGTAAATTAACAACATTTTGAGTGTGTCCAAATACTTGTTCACAAATCTGGATTATCTCCAATTCTAGGAGTCATTTTTCATATCATTTTATTTTCATACAAAAATATATAATAACGTATTATTTTCATACAAAAATAGGCACTCCTATGTTGACATCTCAACATAGGAGTTTGCCTATTTTTGTATCATTTCTTGCTCTATATTTAACATTTTGCCTTGTGTATTCTTATTTCTTTTTCAGTCTCGTTAACCTTTATCCCATGTGCCAAAATGAGTAATGGAAATTACTCATCGGAAATGTTATATACATATCGCTCACGCCTCTCAACAACGTCATATATCAAAAATCTTTTTAACTTAATGTTTACTCGCTACAGGGCAGAAAGTGCTTTGTTTTTGCATTTTGAAGAAAAGGTATTGTGTAATTATTTTTTTAAATGTACCAAATATTTTTCAAATGGAGAAAAAACCTTCAGGTTTTACCTAAAAAGATCCGTTGCACAGTGAAAAGTTCAATAAGTGGCTCGATATTTGTTTTCAATATATAAATATATAAAAACCCTTATCCGCACCCAATGGTGCTTAGGGCACTGCGTCAAAATTGTCCGCCTCCGTAGTGTAATGGTCAGCTTGCTCGGCTACCGTTCTGGAGGTCCCGGGTTCGATTCCCAAGGGGGGTAAAATAAATATACGTGATTTTTTCACTGTAATATTTATTCAATATTACCCTGGACTGGTACCTGAAGCGGAAGGCTGATCACCTTTCCTTCATGTGTAAACGATCAAGATAACACTGCGTTTATATTTTCAATACATTGTATTATATTTTTAAACTTTAAAAATGTCCTCCTGAAAAATGTATTTTTTTTTATTTTTGACGTTTTTTTTTATTTATTGACTTGGCGTTTAATTTGTGGAACTCCATTTTAATTTATGTATTAATTTTAAATCAAACACAGATTTTTTGAGTCTACTAAGTTGTATTTTATTAACAAAAAACACCAAAAAAATTATATTGTGACAATTGTTTCGCCTTGTTAGGGCATTATCAAATGAATTCGTTTGATAATGCCCTAACAAGGCGAAACAATTGTCACAATATAATTTTTTATGTGTTTTTTGTTAATAAAATACAACTTAGTAGACTCAAAAAATCTGTGTTTGATTTAAAATTAATACATAAATTTATGACGTTCTTGAAAGAGTGAGCTAATTGTCAAATCATCCCCTGGATATCCGTTAGTTCAGAATTAACGGACACGTTTGTGAATCGGCCCATCCTCGTATGGACGTATCGCCGTATGACGTGTGTATGGAGCGTGATTCTAAGTATTCAATGGGCGGTGACGGTGAGCTAGCGTTGGTCGGCCGATACCTTCACACGTTTAACATTCAATATAAAACAAATACCCGGCTATGCTTTTTTCCGACCCTTTTTTAACGCATCTTGGTTTTATGCTCAATTAGACTTACGACGCTTTGGCAGGTGATCTAGTATCCATACATACAGTATTGAATAATGTCACTTACGTTGTGTGTCATGCTCTTTTTTTGTTTAAAGATAATATTTGTGTTTTTATTATATTATTAGAAGGGTGGGTTCGAACCGAGAAACTCTGACTTAAGAGTCCGCGACACTAACCACGGGACCACAACCCGACATGTTGTATATTTAAATAAATATATACATATTA
Source organism: Brachycentrus maculatus (assembly GCF_059751285.1). Lineage (NCBI taxonomy): Eukaryota > Metazoa > Arthropoda > Insecta > Trichoptera > Brachycentridae > Brachycentrus > Brachycentrus maculatus. The sequence goes on along the minus strand of NW_028281044.1, from coordinate 1,268,239 downwards.
CAGGGGAACATATCGCTCACTCCTTTCAAGAACGTCATAAATAAAAAATTGTCGATTTTCAGTTGTGCATGTACATATCCCAGCAAAAGAGGCATATTTTTAACTTAATATTTACCCGCTACAGGGCAGAAAGTGTTGTTTTCGCATTTTGAAGAAAAGGTATTGTTTAATTATTTTTTTTAAAACAAACTAGTTAAGAAAAGGTATTGTTTAATTATTTTTTTAAATATAAGTACTAAATATTTTTCAAATGGAGGAAAAACATTCGGGTTTTACCTAAAAAGATCTGTTGCACAGTAAAAAGTTCAATATGTGACTTGATATTTATTTTTAATACATTTTATTATATTTTTAAACTTTAAAAACGATCTCCTGAATAATCTTTTTTTTATATATGACGTTGTTGAAAGGATAGAGCGATATGTTGGTAAAATCTTCTTCCTGGCTACATCCCAGCTTATAGACTGCTGGAGTCAGCTCTCCTCGTTCTCAGGTTATATGGCCTTCTGTCCTGGATAACGTCACCTAGGCCATGCCTTGGAATCATGTTATCTTTCTGCTTCATCCATGAATTCCTTGGTCTTCTTCTAAATACCTTTCGAGGAAGATCCATTTCTATCGCCCGGTTAACTACATGTTCGGAGTCTCTGCATCCTATATGCCCATACCATCTCAATTGTTTATTTAATTATTTATTTTGATATATACGGTACTATTGTATCATTTACATAAAAAACACATCAATTGCGACACATCAATTTAACAAGTTGTTATAAACTACTTACATAGAAAAATGTTATAACAATGTATGTAAAAAATAAATGTTATGTATAAACCACTTACAATAAACATTTTGGTTTTTCCAAATCCTATAAAAATGTAAAACATTAAACATATTAAAAATAAACAATAACATAAATAAACATAATATCTTTTATATTATTTCGAGAAATAAAAATACTTTATTTTTTGATCCACTCACATTTTTATTAACCCACTAGTTTCGGCAACAACCTGTTGCCCTCTTCAGGGTTTAATTTATGACTATTATAAACCCTGAAGAGGGCAACTGGTTGTTGCCGAAACTAGTTGGCTAATAAAAATGTGAGTGGATCAAAACACAAAGTAATTTTATTTCTCGAAATGATATATTAATATGATCCACAAAGTTAATGCTTTCAATATTCAAAACATAATATCTTTTCATCCAAAACGTGACATTCTATGGGCTAGGAGTAAATTGTTTTAGAATATGTTACCATATGTTGGTAGAAAGTCAAAAGGTTATTGATTTACCGAATGTCCCCACTGCGCCAGATCGATGTCTCTTCCGCTGTCCCCGTTTGTATCCATCGTCCCTAATCGCTGGACGTTAATGGGTTAATAGAATCGATGCGCTCTTTCGGCGTGCGTTTCGGCGGCGCTTCCTGTACCCGCTCTCGGACCGCCATTAAGCGTCGGAAGTGGGGGACAGGCCTGATGGAGAGTGAAATATGTCCCTCCGACGGCGAATGACATAAACACGTGCTGAGAATTTATTGTCACTTTGTGTATTGTATTGTATTGTATTGATTTTTGTCATTTTTTATGACGCTTTTTCCCATTTTACTTTTCGTACTAACTAACTCTGTCCCCTTTCTGACTAAGCACTGATAAACCATTGTAAATGAAATTCACTAGTTTTTTTTCCGCCTCCGTGGTGTAATGGTCAGCGTGTTTAGCTACCGTGCTGGAGGTCCCGGGTTCGATTCCCAGGGGGGGGTGAAAATAAATATTAGTGATTTTACACTGTAATATTTATTTAATATTACCCTGGACTGGTACCTGTAGCGGAGTGCTGATCACCTTGTCTTCATGTAAGTAATGATCAAGATAACACTGCGTCAACTCAATGCAGTGCCCTATGCACCATTGGGTGCGGATAAGGGTTATAATTAAGAAAGTAGGTTTTTTTTAAATTATTTAGTAGAGTTACATTTTTCAATACAATTTCATTAGAATTACATAGAAATTGGATACAATTTCTTTAAATGTATACATATGGCAAACTTATATTTTTAGTTTCTTTGTATTTCTAATTAATTTCTAAATTATTCATGACTTGACCTTTATTTGTAACAGAGTGTAATAATTTATGTGTATGAGAGTCAAATGAGTGGTTAGTTTCCATGATATGATTTGCAAACTCCGAAAAATAATTATTTGTTAGTCCACGGCGATGTTCCCTTATTCTTGAGTCGTTTATTACAAGTGCTTAATTTAAAAAAAAAATAGACAAATAAGTTGTGAAAATGAAAAGGTTCACCATCTCTGCCCTGGTACATATATTTTCCAAGAAATTGAAATACGTATTTTAACGTTTTTTTCTGTTTATTGAGTATTCTCTATTACGTTGTAATACCATACAATTTCAAAGCGGGAAAATACTAAATTGATATTGAAATAATTTACCTCGCTATGGAGAATCAGTTCATGAAAAAAATCAAATGGTTTAAATTTAATTAAAAGAGTTATTGAAAGGTTTCTTGTTTAAAAACATTTTTTTTAACAGTAAAATTTAATTGGTTATGAATCTTACCCGCGCAGACAAATATTAAAATTACTGAAGGGAATTTAAATTACGTTTTTTCTTACAAATTTGATTTGATATTTGATTTGAAAATGTTTTACGAGTTTTTTTTTAATTATAATTTTTTTAAAGAGAAATATTTGTGTTTATTATTTACGCAAATATTTCAATTTCATACTATTTCTGTGAGCCTAAGCGGCTCATTACTAGAAATAGGTTTCAAAATGTAGTAGAGTGGGTTCGAACCGAGAAACTCTGACTTAAGACTCCGCGACACTAACCACGGGCCCACAACCCGACACTTACAAGTTATTTAATAACAAATCACTTTTTACTTGGTCTTACGATGATGTGACTCAGTCTGGTTAAACGTAAAAGACAGAAAATGGAAACCATACGTTTCTAATATGTTTAAGGCGATCTCTCAGAGGAATGTGCGGGGCAAAACATTATATTTTTTCTAGATAGATGTTCGAATGTGATATACGGAAGGAATGCAAGTCTGAGATAAGCATTATCGATAAAATCAAGAAAGGTGTATAGTGATGGTTTAGGATGGTGCTCGTAAATCGAATGAGTGAAGAAAGAAAAGTGAAACATGGTTGATTGTGTGGTGGTAACAAGAGCAGACGAAGACCGAGGAAAAATTGGCATGTTCGAGTGTTTCAAATACTTGAATGTAGTCAGGTCAGTAGTCGGAATAATTGGCGAATATGTATAAAGAGATGAATATGGAAATGGCGAAGATATTTTGCAAAGATAGATGGGTGTGGCGTTCTATTTTCTCTGTTTACCCCTGTAAGGAAGCGGCGTTATGGTTAGATAGTTATGGTAAACGAACGTCTCGTCTCGGATTATACGAAAGAGGTGCTCATAAAAATAATGCTTTTGTAAAAACTAATAAATTAATTGATAAATATTCGAATGTCTCTCCTTATCATTCATCGTTCACTTTGTGTAATACCACTCGAAATAAGTGTTATTACACAAAGTGAACAATGAATGATAATAATAATAATAATAATAACCATATCCGCTCCCTAGGTGGAGCATATGGAGTCCACAAACTGTCTCCAGGCTTTTCTGTCGGCTGCCAGCTCCCTTGCATCCTCCCAAGTCACATCCGCGTCCCGAAGTTCTGACGAGAACTGCCCACGAATTGTCAGCAGTGGTCGTCCTGGGCGGCGCGAACCTGATGCCTTGTAAAAGAGGCAAGCTTGATGGCGGCTTTCAGGAGGCATGCGGAGTACATGGCCAAGCCAACTGAATCGCCTTTTCTTGACGACAGTTGTGACCAAGATTTGCTGCGTCCTACGCCTTATCTCTTCATTCCTCACAAAGTCAAACCACCGCACGACTTAGATTCTCCGCAAACACCTATTCTCAAAGCTTAGTACACGGCTGCTCTGGGCCCTTGTAAGGTGCCATGTTTCACAGCCGTATAAGAGAACAGGAGCAATGCAGGCATTGTATAGGCGCCATTTGGTTTGAATGATAAGAAGAGAATTTATTTATTGAAACTTCATGTACAGAAAATAAATAAGTACATTGGCGGGCTTATTGCTAAAAAGCAATATCTTCCAACCAACCAAAAACAGACTAGTGATATTGATCAAAACGTTTGATACCATATATAGCTGTTTGCAATCAGAGGGTAGATAGTACTTGAACATTAAAAAAAATTACAAATTGACATATAAAAAACATAAATTGCAAGAGATGAGTGTTATATTACCACACCACAAAGTTAACAATGCTTTTAGCATACAAAATAATATTTGATGTACCCGTCTTTCGGTATGGCACATATTAAGCTGGTTGTACTCTAATCTAAAAATTGATGTCGTGCATACATTTTTTTAAAATATTCTCCTCTTGTATCACCGGAAATCAATTATTTTTACTGGCGTCATTAATTTCTGTGATTAGTCGTTTTGTATATATGATTTCTGCGAGTTCTCTGCAGTATCTATTATACATATGTTTGATTCGAGTTAGCTATTTATTTAACTACCTCCGTGGTGTAATGGTTAGCGTGTTTAGCTATCGTACTGGTGGTCCCTAGTTCGATTCTCATGAGAGGCGATAAAAATAAATAAATGAATGATAAGGATAGTATTAAAAACTTGTTATCAATTAAAAAACGTTATTTTAAGCAAAAAAAATAATTACATAAAATGTAACCTGGATTTCAAGAAAATTAAGTTACGATATATCGTAAGTTGTGCTTTTAAAAAAAGTGTGTTGGGATGGTTTGGACGTGTGGAACGAATGAGCGAAGCTTTCTTCAAAGATTGGTAAAACAAATTTATCGGATCACGTGAAAAAAAATTGTCCGCCTCCGTGGTTTACCTAATGGTAAGCGTGTTTAGCTACCGTGCTGGAGGTTCCGAGTTCGATTCCCAGGGTGGGTTGAAAATAAATATTAGTGATTTTACACTCTAATATTCATTTAATATTACCCTGGACTGGTTCGTGAAGCGCAGGAGTGATTACCTTGCCTTCATGTAAGTAATAATAATAAATTTGGATAATTTATATAGCGCAGTTTTCGTAAAATACTACATCTAGGGCGCTTCACTTTGAATGAATTAAGGAAAAGAAAAGTAACGATAAGGATAACACTGCCTCAAAACGATGCAGTTCCCTATGCACCATTGGGTGCAACAAGGCGCTAGAGAGAGAGAGATTATTTAGTAGAGACCGTTTTAAATGTATACAAAAAAACCTTACCGAATTATTTTACATACTGAGAGACGCATGAAAAAAATATTTTAAATTTTAATGACGTTAATAATTTGACCAGTTATTTCAATATCGACATTTTGGGTGTGTCCAAAATGTTATTAATTAATTGATTAATAAAAAGGTGACATATCCATTTTTCGGTATGACACATATTGAGCTGGTTGGACTCTAATTATAAAATTGTAGTCATATATACATTTTTTTAAAATATTTTCCTCTTGGATCACCGGAAAACAATTATTTTTAGTGGCGTCATTAATTTCTGTGATTGAGTTGTTTTATTGTATATGATATTTCAACAGTATGGTATATGGCTAAATTCTTCACCTCGATTCTAGTGTCCGCCTCCATAATGTAATGATCAGCACGCTCGGCTACCGTACTGGAGGTCCCGGGTTCGATTCCCAGTGTTCCTTCCAAATTTGTGTATTTTTATAAGAATTTGTGTATTAAAATTGTATTCATAAATGTTTGCTAGGAGAACAAAGAGGCGCAGTTCATCGACTTTATTTGTATATAATAATGTTCCCACCACATGTAACTCCTTTAAAATCGTATATAAGGGTAGAGGAAAATTTTTTGCCTAGAATTTTCACTCATGAATTACGTGAAATTATAGTAACTTTAAACATAAAGAGTAAATCCACTCACAAGTAGGCATAGGCTATGAAACTTATAAAGTTGAAGTCTGAGTAGGGACATGATAAACGGTGTTGCATAAGCCGTAGCTAGATTTCAGAGTCACTTGGACGTTAGGTAATTTAAAAAAAAGTGTGCTCAGATAATATTAAAATTCAAACGTATATACGTCGCGCTCGCTCTTTGTCCATTGGTGTCGCTTTGTTCTTCTCGCCCTTATAAGTGTTTTATAATTTTCGATAAATAAATAATTGCCTTCATTTGCGCGTTTCCGTCTTCCTCATCATCAGTGTTCCAGTACCGTTAGTCGTAACACCCAGGAGCTCTAAAGCTTAGCAAAAAACAAATAAGGATCCTAACCAGGACCTTGTCAGGATACTGCAGACTGAGGAAACACATGACAAACACATCTCACTTCATGACTCCCCAGTATGCAGGAAACACATCTCACTTCATGACTCCCCAGTATGCAGATTTTGTATGGAGGATAACGAAACGCCAATCCACATTCTCTACAATTGTGACGCACTCGCTCACAAACGAAGTCACATCCTTGGTGGACCTCTACTGGACTCCGAGAAGGTGAAGCTCCTACCACCAAGACAGGTCGTGAGTTACATGACTCATGTAGGTCTTGGCAGTGAGCTGTAAAACACTGGGAAGTCACAATAGACCTGACATGGTCGCGGTGACATGTCAGGTCAAGGGATGCAAGATCCCTTGACCCCCAAGGAAAAAAAAAAAAACAAAAAACCGTCAGGAGGGGTCAAATAAATAAATGCGATTTTTTCTCTCTAATCTTCTTCTTCTTTATGAGCCCCACTGCTGGATATAGGCCTCTTCCCCTTTTTAACATTTACTCCGGTCGGTTGGTGCTTGCAGCCAGTTATAAAGATGGACACATACCTACATGAGGTCAATCGTGTATGTAAATAATGATACGATGACAGAATTTGCGGTTAGAAGCTCGTCATGAATTCTAAGTACTGCTGTTTCAAACCTGCTTATTATTTTATCAACGCACTCAGTACATCACCTACGCACGTATGACATATGTATGACTACATATCATCAGATTGTCCGTGTCCAAAATAAATAAGTATTTTTAATTTTTTTTTAAGATGGGAGTTGTATTATTTTGTACAAGATTTATAGATCATAAAGTGATTTTATTTTATTCTAACTAAATAAGTATGTTTTATTTAAATCTGTGTTGGGAACAGGAGGGATAATCAATAAATTAGTATAATTAAAATATAAGTTTGGTGTAAAATCACCATAAATATTCTATTATTACTGAATTATAATGTCTACCGGTTTCGAAGCTAACCGCTTCTTTTTCAAGACTGATTAATACTAAAACACTATCTACTTAACAGATTTCACATTTTTTTCCCGTTGGGCAAAAGAGCTTAGGTAGATCTCAAGTGGCTTTTTTTGTGTTGATTAGCAGTTACAGCCAATATTAATATTATATCGCTCACTCCTTTCAAGAACGTCATAAATCAAAAATCGTGAATTTTGTGTTAAGCATGTTTTCGAAATTCCCAGAAAATGTACTATATCCCAGCAAAAGAGGCGTATTTTTAACTTAATATTTACCCGCTACAGGGCAGAAAATGTTGTTTTTGAATTTTGATGAAAAGTTGTAGTTTAATCATTTTTTAAAATAAACGAAATATTTTTCAAATGGAGAAAAAACCTTCAGGTTTTACCTTAAAAGATCTGTTGCACAGTAAAAAGTTCAATAAGTGGCTTGATATTTATTTTTAATACATTGTGTTTTATTTTTAAATTTAAAAAACGTTCTCTTGAAAAATCGAGTTTTTTGATTTATGACGTTCTTGAAAGGAGTGAGCGATATGTGTGAACTACATATTGAGTGTGTCCAAATACTTGTTCACAAATCTGAATTATCTCCAATTACGTGAGTTTTTTCCCAGATTATTTAAATAATATGAAAAATAACTCCCGTAAGTGGAGATAATCCAGATTTGAGAACAAGTATTTGGACACACTCAAAATGTTGTTCATAAATTATCTAGTCAAATTATAAGCTAAAATAATAAAATGGAAAGGATATTTTCTGGCGTTTCTCATGTATGTGATTATAATCCAGGATTCGGACCTCACATACTAATATGAGAGTTTCTCCTCAGCAAAAACAGCTTCTTCATCTCACCAATAGATGTCTCTAGTGAAAATTTTCGTGATCAAATATATGTATACTCGTATATATAGAACTTGTCAAACATGGGTAGAATTGGTGAATGTTAAACGTGTGTAAAGTGATCATTTAAACCAGCCTATTACGGTCGTAAGCCCGGTAAATATCCAGACTGTCATATTCTTATTCATCTATGTCGAGATGGCAAAAAATAATAATACATAGTAAATATAACTTATGTATGTAGTAACTAACTAACTAACTAACTAACCATCACGCCGCTTCCCCGCAGGGGTAGGCAGAGAGAAAAGAGCGCCACACCACTCTGTCCTTGCAAACATTCTTCGCCTCTTCCACGTTCATGCATCTCCTCATACATACCCGCCGATTGTTACGACTCCTAACCTGACCACTTTCAAGTATTTGGCATATCTGATCGTGCCATGTTTTTCTCGGTCTTCCTCTGCTTCTTTTCCCACTAACATTCGCCTCATAAATTTATTTTACCGTTCTTTCCTCACTCATTCGTTCTACATGTCCAAACCATCTCAACACACCTTTCTTAATTTTATCGATAATGCATATCTCAGCTCTGCATTCCTTCCGCATTTCACTATTCGCACATCTATCATACATCGTTTTGTCGCACATTCTTCTGAGAGATCGCATTTCGACTGCATTCAGTCTACTTTCATCCTTCGTTTGCCAACTCCATGTTTCACTTCCATACATTAGAGTTGGAACCAGGACTCCGTTGTGCACTGCCAGTTTAGCTTCCGCTGATAGGTTTTTATTTGCCATAACTGATTTCAGTGCACCATTCACTTTGTTCCCAGCATTCACTCTCCTTTCTATGACTTTATCAATCTTTCCATCCCTAGAAATCATACTACTTAAATGTATGTAGTATGTTTTAATAAATAAATAAAATAAAATAAATCTAAAAGGAGAGTGAATGCTGGGAACAGAGTGAATGGTGCACTAAAATCAGTTTTAGCAAATAAAAATCTATCAGCGGAAGCTAAACTGGCAGTACACAATGGAGTTCTGGTCCCAACCCTTATGTATGGAAGCGAAGCATGGAGTTGGCAAAAGAAGGATGAAAGCAGACTGAATGCAGTCGAAATGCGATCCCTCAGACGAATGTGTGGCAAAACGATGTTTGATAGATGTTCGAATGATGAAATAAGGAAAAAATGTAAGGCTGAGATAAGCATTATCGATAAAATTAAGAAAGGTGTGTTGAGATGGTTTGGACATGTGGAGCGTATGAGTGAAGAAAGAACGGTTAAACAAATTTATGGAGCGAATGTAGTTGGAAAAAGAAGCAGAGGACGACCGAGTAAAACTTGGCACAATCAGGTATGTTAAATACTTGAAAGAGGCCGGGTCAGGAGTCGTAATAATCGTCGGGTATGTATGAGGAGATGCATGAATGTAGAAGAGGCAAAGAATGTTTGCAAAGACAGAGTGGTGTGGCGTTCGATTCTCTCTGCCTACCCCTGCGGGGAAGCGGCGTGATGGTTAGTTAGTTAGTTAGTTAGTTAATAAATCTTATATTATATAAAATACTATTCTCTTTTTTATGAAATAAATAAATAAAAAATAATCCCCCGGTGCATAGGTACACTTAGATTTGTAATTTACAATTTACGGCGGTGACGCGCGTCCGTGAATTGTGAATTGGATATGTTCGTACGTTTTGTAATTTACATTGTTCGTTCTGCGTGGGCGAAATCGTAATGCCGGGCGCGCTGTGCCCCGCACTACTCCGTACTGTTATTGAATAGTCATTACGGGCGAGATTGTTGCAGTAATACTATGCGCGCTGTTTATTGTATTATGACCTTTTTTGAATATTCAATCTACCGGGTGGCCAAAAATTTAATTTAATTTAATTAAATTTATTATTAGATTAAAAACCAATGTCCGCCTCCGTAGTGTAATGGTCAGCATGCTCGGCTACCGTTCTGGAGGTCCCGGGTTCGATTCCCAAGGGGGGTAAAATAAATATTAGTGATTTTTTTCACTGTCATTTATTCAATATTACCCTGGACTGGTACCTGAAGTGGAGGGCTGATCACCTTTCCTTCATGTGTAAACGATCAAGATAACACTGCGTTTATATGACGCAGTGCCCTATGCACCATTGGGGTGCGGATAAGGGTTTTATTATTATTATTAAAAACCAATATTTTTAGCTTTCCCACTTTATTTTTATTTGACCAGCGACCGGGTGTCGTCGTTACCGACATCATCAGACTGGTGTCGGACATCATCAGAATGATGTCGGTAACGATGAAACCCGGTCGCTGGTCAAATAAAAATAAAGTTTAAAAGCTAAAAATGTTGGTTTCAATCTAATAATATATTAAAAATGCAATTCCATCACGAAGTGTCAGTGGATAGTAAAATTAATTTATATTTTTTTATAAATTAATGCCTTAATATATTTATAGATTTGGCGTTTAATTTGTGGAGCTCACTTTTAATTTAAATGTTAAAATTAAACACTGATTTTTAGAGTCTACTAAATTGTATTTTATTGTTAAAAACACATAAAAATAAATTTTGTGACAATTGTTTCACCTTATTATGGTATTTTCAAACTTATACGAAAAAAGGTAAAGTATGGGGAGGCATTTGGCTGGCTTTAGTGATTACTTTATAGGCAGTATTTTGTGTGTCCAAATTTTTGTTTTCATATCGCTGGATTTCCTCCACTTTGAAGCTATTTCACTCTTAATCATTTTGAATGTTCTATAACATATAAATATTATATATTTAAGTAGAAGAACTGTTGTATGGACATGTGGAGCGAATGGATAACGGGTGAATTACCAAGAAAATATATGTGGCAAATGTGAGCGGGAAAACAGAACGAAGACGACCGAAAAAGACTTGGCACGATCAGATCAATCAGAACCTAAAATCTGGTGGTGTCAAAAGTCTGCGTAATCGGAGGGCATGTATGACTAGATGGATGGATGTGAAGGAGGCGAGGAGTGTATGTCAGGACAGTTCCATACTTTCTGCCTACCCCTGCGGGGAAACGGCATGATGGTAATAGTAGTAGTAGTAGTAGAAGAAGAAGAAGAAGAAGAAGAAGAATAGTTAGTTGTTATTTATATATATATATGTATATATATATATATATATATATATATATATATATATATATATATATATATATATATATATATATATATATATATATATATATATATATATATATATATATATATATAAGTATATATATTATTATCATTGTATATATTTATTTCTTTTGAACCACCGTGTCCACGTTGTGACGTCATCTAGCTCCGATTAATACCGATGTCCGCCTTTTGTAAAGGCAGAAGAGTGTGGATAATTGACGCGGTCAAATGATGCAGATATACCTTATTGGAAAATGGATAACGGATAGATCGCATCTCTCACAATCGCTCATCATCTCACCTGTAATACCACTTATTCGCTTTGTAGGTGTAATTTCGCCGGTTTGAGATTCCGTCGAGTTCTATCCCAGCATTTTCAGGCTATTGATCGCGTATTTTACTTTTAACTGATATATGATTTTAGTTAAATTTGTAGGTACAGTAAAGCCTCGATATAAAGGACTTCTGTTTGACGGACATCGGATATAGCGGACATAAAAACGGTCTAATGTGAACAAATAAAAAAAACGCCCTGTTAAGATTACACATGCTTAAGGCCAGTATTCGTTGAGTCGCAACTTAATTTTCTCTAATTCTAGTTTTTTTTTTGGAAGTAATTATATTATTTTGAAAAGAAAATATATGTATGAGAGGAAATGAGTTTAAAAACATCTATAAAAATATGTGTTCTATATATCGCTCACTCCTTTCAAGAACGTCATATATCAAAAAACTTGATTTTTCATGAGAACGTTTTTAAAGTGTAAAAATATAACACAATGTATTAAAAATAAATATCAAGTCACTTATTGAACTTTTTACTGTGCAACAGATCTTTTTAGGTAAAACCTGAAGGTTTTTTCTCCATTTGAAAAATATTTAGTATATTTTAAAAAAATAATAAAACAATACATTTTCTTCAAAATGCAAAAACGACACTTTTTGCCCTGTAGCGGATAAATATTAAGTTAAAAATATGCCTCTTTTGCTGGGATATAATACATTTTCTAAGCATTCCGAAAACATGCACAACTCAAAATTGACGATTTTTGATTTATGACGTTCTTGAAAGGAGTGAGCCATATATTCTAAAAAAAACAACAAAATATCCAATATACATTATTTAAACGTTGTCTGCCTCCGTGGTGTAATGGTAAGCGTGCTTAGCTACCATTCTGGAGATCCCGGGTTCGCTTAGGGGGATGAAAATTAATGTTAGTGATTTTACTCTCTAATATTTATAATATTACCCTGGACTGGTCCCTGAAGCGCAAGAGCGTCGTTATGTAAGTAAAGATCAATATAACACTGCATCGTATAGATGCAGTGCTCTATGCACCATTGGGTGCAGATAAGGGTTAGAAGACATTAAAAAAAAATTAACATGTCTATATAATTTGGCAGTACATAACGGAGTCCTAGTTTCAACCCTTATGCATGGAAGTGAAGCATGGAGTTGGCAAAAGAAGGATCAAAGTAGACTGAATGCGATTTCTCAAACGAATTTGCGGCAAAACGATGTATAGAGATGGTTTGGATATGTGGAATGAATGAATGAGGAAAGAACGGTAAAACAAATTTTTGAGACGAATGTAGTTGGAAAAAGAAGCAGAGGTAGACCGAGGAAAACTTGGAATATTCAGATATGTCAAATACTTAAAAGAAAGTGGCTGGGTCAATGTCGAAATAATTGGCGAGTATGTATGAGGAAGTGCATGAATGTGGAAGAGGCGAAACATCAACATTGTTTTTAGTATTACATTTTTCGTAACATCTCTGTTTATTTTTTATCGTATATTTATGCTGTTAACGTTCGGAATTTTTTCTCATTCGAAATGGTTTTTTTTTTAGCATCTATGGTATAAAAATTTGATTACCCATGAGTGTCTTAAAAAGGCGTATGAAATATCCTCTCGATCCGGGCTTTTTTTTTTTACCCTTGTACGTTATTCCAAACATTGCCCAATCCTATCCACCCCCTACGTAGAAAAAATAATCACCGAATTTTCGTTATTCTCTGCAAATACTGATGCTATAGACAATAGATATATCGCTCACTCCTTTCAACAACGTCGCATATCAAAAATCGTCAATATTTAGTTATGTTTTCGGAATGCCCGGAAAATGTACTATATCCCAGCAAAAGCGGCATATTTTTAACTTAATATTTACTCGCTACAGGGCAGAAAGTGTTGTTTTTGCATTTTGAAGAAATGGTATTGTTTAATTATTACTATGTTTATTTTTCGAATGTTTTTCGCAGATACATTGTGACACATTTCATAATGTGATCACTTAAACCATCCTATGATGGTCGTCAGCTCCGTAACTACCCAGTCTTCCAGATATTCTTCTTCATCTTTGATGAGATGTCAAAAAATAATATAACGAATTTTTTGTGCAATATTGGAAATATTACTTTTTTGCTAGGCCCTCCACATATCGCTCACTCCTTTCAAGAACGTCATAAATCAAAAAACTTGATTTTTCAGGAGAACGTTTTTAAAGTTTAAAAATATAACACAATGAATTGAAAATAAATATCAAGCCACTAATTGAACTTTTTACTGTGCAACAGATCTTTTTAGGTAAAACCTGAAGGTATTTTCTCCATTCGAAAAATATTTAGTATATTTAAAAAAAAATAATTAAACAAAACCTTTTCTTAAACAAAAAATGCAAAAACATCATTTTCTGCCCTGTAGCGGGTAAATATTAAGTTAAAAATATGGCTCTTTTTCTGAGATATAGTACATTTTCTGGGCATTCCGAAAACATGCACAACTGCAAATTGACGATTTTTGATTAATGACGTTCTTGAAAGGAGTGAGCGATATATGTTAAAAAATATTTTAAAAATAACCCCTTAGTGGAGATAATCCAGATTTGTGAACAAGTATTTGGACGCGCTCAAAATCTTGTAATTCTAAATCAAATATGTTTTTCGCGATCGGAAATTGATTCCACCGGCTCTAAACATGTCATGCGTGTTGGTGGCGGGGGGGGGGGGGCAGGGGGGGCGCAGACCCCAGGGTGCCTCCGAACTTAATTTATGAATTATTAGGGTCACTGCGGACTCGCGGGTCCCACTAGTTACTAGAGTCGCGGTGGGGGATTTCCTAGACGAATCAGCTATTGAAAATCCCCCGCATGTCAAACTGTGGGCCGAGAGCAACGAATATCGAAACACTTACATTTTGGCATCTCAATATAGATGAAGAATAATTTGGATGTCTGGACATTTACAGGGCACACGACCTGTCTTAGGCTGGTTAGGTGATCACTTTACACACGTGCAATTTTACCACTCTACCCATGACTGACAACCACAATTCTCTAATATCCTGAACCCAAACATATGTCATATTATTCTAACTTCGCTTAATGTTTGTGTTCGTTGTAGTATTAATGGTTGATTTGAGGAAGATCTATTCATTTAATATTACCCTGGAATGGTCCCTGCAGAAGTGATCACCTTACCTTCATCTGTTAACGATCAAGATAACACTGTGTCAGTACGGTGCCCTTTGCACCATTGAGTGCGGAAAATGGTAAAAAAAATATGTACAAGGTTTACAGATCATTCAGTAAATTTTTTTTATACATAATATTAAATTTCACATTCCACATTCGTTTGAAAATACCATAACGAGGCGTAACAATCGTAAGAAATTATTTTTTTATATGTTTTATAACAATAAAATACAGTTCCATAGACTTAAAAAATCAGTGTTTGATTGAACATTAAATATATAAATTTTATTTTTTACTTAATATAGTTACATTTTTAATACAATTTCTATACATTTATACATAATTTTGGAAACATATAATTTTAGTTTCCCTGTACCTCTCCAAGAAAGAGACTGCGCTCTTGTGCTTGGAGAGGGACTTACACTCAATGTTTGATGTTTTATTTTATTTTATTTTTTTAATTTATTATTATTTTTTTTTTTATTGGAAAACCATCAGAATATTTAACAAAAAAAATAATTTTGTCTTTAAAAGTATTAAAAGAAACATTATTGTTGTCTATTTCAGTAAGCATAACATTGCACATATCGCAGGCTCGATTTAAAAATGAATTTTGGTAGGACTTGGTGTGCATTTTAGGGATTTTAAATCAATTTTTGTTTCTGTTTTTTTTATAGGATTAATGGTATAATGGTATTTTTCTAATTCGTAAACATTTGAGAATCGCCGTGAGAATCGTTACAGTTTCGTTCGACATTGTAAAAATGTCGAACGATATTTTAATAGTCGGACGCGGCGCGAGATGTGGAGATTGATATATGTACAAGGCGGTATAGTATAACATAAGGGTCTTCGCGAACGTGTGGGATGCGGTATCCGTCGCGGGATGGGCCGCGGAGGCCCGATGGCCCACCGACTGGGACCTCCGGTCGTGAGGCATCCGAGGAATGCTCAGCTTCAGGGGTCGAGAAACTGCGGTGCACGAGCGAAGATGACAAAACTATTCGAGTTAAACCAAGTATAAATAGTAAAAAAATACAATTAACTAACTAACTAACTTACACACCATCACGACGCTTCCCCGCAGGGGTAGGCAGAGAGAATCGAACGCCACACTACTCTGTTTTTGCAAACATTATTCGCCTCTTCTACATTCATGCATCTCCTCATACATGCCCGACGATTATTACGACTCCTGACCGGGCCGCTTTCAAGTATTTGACATACCTGATTGTGCCAAGTTTTCCTCGGTCTTCCACTGCTTCTTATTCCAACTACATTCGCCTCATAAATTTGTTTTACCGTTCTTTCTTCGCTCATACGTTCCACATGTCTAAACCATCTCAACACACCTTTCTATCGTTAATTTTATCGATTATGCTTATCTCAGCCTTACATTCTTTCCTTATTTCATCATTCGAACATCTATCAAACATCAATCAAACTATAAATAAAATTTAACTTTGTTTTAAAATCACTATAAATATTTTAGTATAACTTAATTAAAATGTCTACCGGTTTCGAAGCTAACCGCTTTTTTATCAAGACTAATCAAGTATTAATCAGTCTTGATAAAGAAGCGGATAGCTTCGAAACCGGTAGACATTATAATTAAGTTATAAGTTATAAAATATTTATAGTGATTTTAAAACAAAGTTATCCGCTTAAGTTATAAAATATTTATAGTGATTTTAAAACAAAGTTACATTTTAATTATAAAATGGAAAATGACAAAGTTAGTACTTCAAATATAATTTAATTTTAATTTCACAATACTCAATAGATTTTTCCTTTCTCCGAAAATGAATGTAAGTACCTACATTCCCTATCCCCATTTTCACCTCCACAGTGTAATGGTCAGCACACTCGGCTACCATGCTTGCGAGGTCTCGGGTTCGATTCCCAGGGGTAAGGTCATATTTAAGTGATTTTTCACTCTAATATTTATTCAATTATAGGTTCCATTGACTGGTACCTGAATCGGAGGGCTCCGCACTCGATGGTGCATATGGCACTGCATCATATAAACGCAGTGCTATCTTGATCGTTAACATGTGAAGAAAATGTGATCAACCCTCCGCTTCAGGTATCAGTCCAGGGTAATATTGAATAAGTATAATAGTGAATGAATCACTTGTATTTATTTGATCCCCCTGGGAATCGAACCCGGACCTCTTGTACGGTAGCCGAGCGTACTGACCATTACACTGCGGAGGCATCATAAAAAAATAATTTAAGTAAATTACTCAAAGTCAAAAAAATTCCAATTACTGAAAATTCTGCAAATAATAACAACTTTGCACGTGTGTAAAGTGATCACTTAAACCAGCCTATGACGGTCGTCAGCCCCGTCAGTGCCCAGACTTCTATATTCTTCTTCATCTTTGATGAGATTTCAAAAATAATATGAAAAAGAAAGTGGTTAAAAACAATATTCACCATGGAAGCGGACATCACACCTCTAGAATGCAGATATTTCTTGTATCTTTTGTGGCTCTCGTGGTCCACGGTTTAGTACCCCTCCCTTTATTATTGTAATTCGATTTTATTACAGGTAATATGGCCGATCGCCCGGCAATGTCACTCTCAATAATAATAATAGTAATGTGTCCATTATTATCCGAAATGAACATTTTCAGATGCCTCTCGGTCATGCCTTCGGTTATTACGCGTAATGACTGATTACTTCGATCTGTGACCGATTGGAGATATTATATGGTATGATCGAAATTGTAATTATTGGTTCGTCTGAAAAATAACCACTTATTTTAAACTCCAAAAAATTATGTTTTGTCCGCCTCTATATTGTTATAGTAGGCACGTTTGGCTTCCTTTCTGCAGGGCACGAGTTCGATTCCCAGGATTGTAATACCAATCATATATAAACATATTATTTTTTGACATCTCATCAAAGATGAAGAAGAATATGTAAGTCTTGACATTGACCGTCATAGGCTGGTTTAAGTGATCAATTTACACACGTGTAATGTTCACCGATTCTACCCATTATTGACAACCACACTACTCAAAGTCATGGAAGATATATGGTCCAATTTTGGAACATGGTTCTTGAATCACTAGAACTTCACTAGAGACATCTATTGGTGAGATGAAAAAGCTGCTTTTCATGTGGTTGTCAATAATGCGTAGAATTGTGTCATTTTTACTTATTTTATACAAAAAAATGTTAGTAATATTAGTTTATAACGACTCACCGATATTTTCAAGTCTACCGGTTTCGAGACCTACCCGTCTCTTCGTCAGGACAATCACTACCACAGCATGCAAAAAAATACCATAGTACTTTTTACACACTTAAAAATACAGAAAATGTTTAACACATGCGATTTTTGGCCACCCGAAGACCAACATGCACTAAGGGTTGCAACACAAACACGCGTGCAATGCAAACAGTGCATGTTTGACCTCGGCTCTTAACACATATTGATGTAAAAATCTCGGTGAGTGGTTATTTACTAATATTACTAACATGTTTGTAAAAAAATAAATAAGTAAAAATAAAACATCGTGTACGTATTATCAGTCATTACAATTGAAGCATTAGTTTGTTGCAACGAATACGCGTTGTTGAGCGTAGACCATGATCTGCATACACAAGTAATCAGTGCTATTGGTCCGGTACGTGACATGATATGTTTAACCTGTCCGGAAGTGAGTTTCTGCTAAACTAAACTGTATCTAGGCAGTCATTTTTTGCTTTTTTTTTCAAAAATAATTTAATATCGTAATCCATGCTACAAGCAACACATTTTCTTGGTTTTTTTTAATTATTTACACCAGTAAAGATTATTTATCGAATTTTCGTTAATTTTGGGGTAAATCATGTTTTAAACGTGTTTTGATATAAATCATATTTTGTATCGGCCGTACATGTACGGCCATACTCCCGGAGAGGTGAAGGTAAAATCACTCCCTGCGTATCAACTCGATCGCTATAGGCATATGGATAAAAACGCATACATATTGGGACGTGTGCAAACGTCTTGGCACAGAAAACAAACTGATATATATGAGAAATACGCAATTGGTTCCTAAATATATTTAAAGTTCTGTTGGAATTGTTTTCCGTCCGAATGTCCGCCTCCGTAGTGTAATGGTCAGCACGCTCGGCTACCGTACTGGAAGTCCCGGGATCTATTCCCAGGGTGGGGGGTCAAATAAATATAAATGATTTTTTCACTCTCATATTTATTCAATATTACCCTGGACTGGTATCTAAAGCGGAGGCTGATCACATTTTCTTCATGAGTTGACTATCAAGATAACACATCGTTTATATCATGCATTGCCCTATGCACCATTGGGGTGTGGATAAAGGTTCGTGAATTATCTAAGTAGGTACTAAAAGTTTAAAAATACGCTTTATAATTATTTATAATTATTTTTTTTGTGAGGAACGTTAGAATATTCAAGCAACGGAATGCGAAACTCACTTCATCCAGATTTTAACATTTCATATAAAATATTGTAATACATTAGCGTACATAAGAATGAGTAATGTAATTTATTATCGCTATTACGTTCTGAGGTTTATGAAGGAGTGCGTGTGTATATATATATATATATATATATATATATATATATATATATATATATATATATATATATATATATATATATATATATATATATATATATATATTATATATGAAAAGCATTGTTAACATTGTGGCATAGTAATATAACACTCTCCTTCTCATTCATTCGTTGATTTGTGTAATACCACACAAAGTGAACGATGAATGATAAGGAGAGTGTTATATATACTATATCTCGTGATAAAAATTGTTATGCAGTGCAAAGGACCACTTTAAAAAGACATTCGCTATATTAATTTAAAATTTGATTTTCGCCTAGATACGCGTGTGGCGGCGCAGGGGTGGAAAAATTTACAATTCAAAGCGCCCCATCCCCTCTCGATATAAAACGCGGCTGAAACTATTACACCCAACGCACAAAGCTCTGTGTTTATCCCCGGCTAAGGGTCGTAAACACGCGGAGAGCGGTCCTGAAATATTCCCACGGCCGGGTGGTACGTATGTCAGGCTAGATACGACGTCCTCGGAAAACGCAACGAAAATTATCGTAAAAATTTAAGAGTTGATAAAAAATAATGTATCCGTTGAAAATGCGAAATGTAACAATATTTATTGTAACTGCAGACAGTTGGTAGAATTCCATATTGAATTATTGGGTAATATATCCAAAATAAAATAAGGTTTTTGTTGGATTAAATTCTACATTTATTTATGGATATCTTAATACGTGACGCGTTTCGTCTTCTTAGGACATTATCAAACACTCCTTGTGTTTGGTCATGTTTGAGTGTTTGATAATGATAAAGACGAAACGCGTCACGTATTAAGATATACATAAATATATGTAGAATTCAATCCTACAAAAACCTTATTTTTTTTGGATATATTACACAACAATGTAACAATTTGATTTGTATTATTTTTTTGGCATCTCATCAAAGATATTCATATTTGTATTTATATAACGCTGTAAAATGCAAAAGAATTTAGAATAAGAAAAAAACCCTCTTTAAATACAAATATACCTAGTAAACTATTGAGTTATTGTTTTATTATTAAACATACATATGTTATATTTAAAACCAATGTTTCTTGGTGTATTTCTTTATAAATTTCAACGCCATTCACCATAAACTTAATATTGAACCATTTTGATACCCGCCATATTATTGTCTCCCCGCCAAATGAACATTTTCCTTTTATTCACCCGAGTTGCGGCCTCCTGGCGAGCGTCCCCCGAGATACGCACCACCCGCTTTCGCGGCCCGTTATTTACCCGCCGGGTCCCCTGCGAAATTCCGCGGATTCATCCCTCGCGCTGATGGGCCGGTGCCGTTTCGGAATTTCGAGTCTCGTAGCGTGTCGTAATTCGAGTACGCCGCTATCCCGGGGGAAAGGCGCTTGCATGCGTAATTCGCGTTGTGATTTTTTTCTGCATTGTTAACGGGAAAATTCTTGAAATGTATTTTTTAAAACACTCTCCTGATTTTTTTTTTAAAACTTAAAATAGATTAAGAAGAATATGGAATTCTGGGCATATACAAGGTTTACGACCGTCCAGTTTTTTACATGTAAAATTTTCTTCTTCCTCCATCCCAACTATTGTCTTTGTATACTTATGGGGTCAGCTCTCCTCATCCTTAGGTTGTAGGTCCTTCTATCATGGACCATACGCCTCACCATGTCACCTACGCCATGTCCTCGAACCATGTTCTCTATTTGCAGCATCCATGAATTTTTTAGTCTTCCTCTAGATATCTCTCGAGGAAGATCCATTGCTATTGCATTGGTTTACAACATGCTCCGGTTCATATATATGTAACATTTTAAATAATAATAATAAAATAGTCTATTTATTGACTTGGCGTTTAATTTGTAGAGCTCCATTTTAATTTATGTATTAATTTTAAATCAAACACAGATTTTTTGAGTCCACTAAGTTGTATTTTATTAACAAAAAACACATAAAAAATTATATCTGTATATGTAATATTTGTTCAATACTTTCTTTAACAAATATGTTTTTATTTCGTTATTTATGATTATTGAAGGGTTTAAATATTATTTAACATTTCACTCACCCCTTTCAACAACGCCATATATAAAAAACTTGATTTTTCAGGAGATCGATTTTAAAGTTTAAAAATATAATACAATGTATTGACAATAAATATCAAGCCACTTATTGAACTTTTTACTGTGCAACAGATCCTTTAAGGTCAAACCTTAAATGTTTTTTCTCCATTTGAAAAATATTTAGTAAATAAAAAAAAAATACTCAAACAATTCCTTTTCTTTAAAATGCAAAAACAACACTTTCTGTCTGTAGGGGGTAAATATTAATTTAAGAATATGCCGCTTTTGCTGGGATTTAGTACATTTTCTGGGCATTCTAAAAACATGCACAACTGAAAAATTACGATTGTTGATATATTACGTTGTTGAAAGGAGTGAGTGATATACATGTTTTTGATGTGCTGTTAATTTATTTATTTTTATTTTGTTTCAGGTAAGCAATTCTTTACTATGCAGTTATCTCTGTATATTGGTAAGTTTTTATTTCTAAACTATGTTTTTGAAGTGAAATGCTTTAATCTGCGTTTGCAGTCTTCTGATCGATAATCGGCGGGTATGGGTGATGACATGCATGAATGAGGAAGAGACGAAGATTGTATGCTAAGACAGCGGTGTGGTGTGATTTGGTGTTTTATTATCTCGGCTTACCCCTGCGGGGAAGTGGCACGATGGTTTTATTATTGTTTTTTTTGCATTCAACAATATAATATATTACAAGTACAAACTGTACTATTATATTAACACTAAAAAGATGGCATGCGTGTGGGTATATATATATATATATATATATATATATATATATATATATATATATATATATATATATATATATATATATATATATATATATATATATATATATATATATATATATATATATATATATATATATATATATATATATATATATATATATATATATATATATATATATATATATATATATATATATATATATATATATATATATATATATATATATATATATATATATATATATATATATATATATATATATATATATATATATATATATATATATATATATATATATATATATATATATATATATATATATATATATATATATATATATATATATATATATATATTTTTTTTTTAAAACCCTTATCCGCACCCCAATGGTGCATAGGGCACTGCGTAATACAAACGCAGTGTTATCTTGATCGTTAACCATGAAGGAAAGGTGATCAGCCCTCCGCTTCAGGTACCAGTCCAGGGTAATATCGAATAAATAGTACAGTGAAAAAAATCACTTATATTTATTTTACCCCCCCTGGGAATCGAACCCGGGACCTCCAGAACGGTGGCCGAGCATGCTGACCATTTTATTTTAAGTTTTAATAAATGGTTAGTTTTGGAGGTCTACCAAAACCTTACATTTTCATTATAAATGATTTTAAGTCATCAGGAATTCTAGCTTGTAAAATTGTTATGTTTTGGAGCGATTAATTGATTTCATATTGACACATGATTAATTGATTTCATATTCATGTAAATAAATTATCTGGTCAAATTATAAGCTTAATAATAAAAATGAAAATGGTATTTTCTGGCGTTTCTCATGTGTGTGATTATAATCCAGGGTTTGGACCTCACATACTAATATAAGAGTTTCTGCTTAGTAAAAAGCTTCTTTACATCTCACCAATAGATGTCTCTAGTGAAGTTCTAGTGATTCAAGAACAAGGTTTCTAAATTGGTTCATATACATATATATAGAACTTCCGAGAATTTGAGTGATGTGGCTGTCAATAATGGGTAGAATTGGTGAATGTTACACGTGTGTAAAGTGATCACTTAAACCAGCCTATGACGGTCGTCAGCCCCGTAAATGCCCAGTCTTCCATATTCTTCTTCATCTTTGATGAGATGTCAAAAAATAATATGATTTCATATTGGTTTAACATAGGATTGGTCACGTTTTGTCGCAACTTTTATTAAAATGTCTATATAACACAGTAAACAGAAATTTGCATTTAAAGGATTTGTTTGTGCAAATTTGGAATTGAGACTTTTTAGTGAGGACCTCCACAAATATACTATAAAATGGATAATTATCAGACGGATCTAATTTAACATACTCAACCTATAAAGGATTGTATTAGACTCGTGAAGTGTTTATAACAGCCGGTATAATCAATATTTTCATTCATCATTTTCGTGTGGAAAATTCGCCTTCGTAAATACGTTGTTTTCGTAAGTTGGTAATGAATGACGTCACAGAAACGATGGTCTTATTTTAATATTGGTAACATTGCTAAATTATTGGCGGCTCTATTTTTTAATGTCTATGGTCCACCCTCCCACCCCCCCTTACCTTCATATTTGTGTAACACAAATGGTAGTGTAGTGGTAAACAAACAATCCACACTACTACTATTACAGCTCTTTAAACTATAGACAATAAACCATATGACGTCATATAACGTTCGATGACGGAAATTTGATGACGTATGCGAACGCACGTTTTTCGTTTTATTCAAATATCTAAAGTTTAAACCTTTATATCGTATCTCCCTTACTTCTCTACAGATTTCAATAAGAACGTTATCGATAGTCTTGTGATTTTTCATATAAGTTTATTAGCCAATAATCTAACAGCGTGACAAAAATCTATTAACACAAAAAATATCCCACCAAGGCATGGCCAGGGTGTGGGTATACATTTTATTTTAAGTTTTTATGAATGTTAGTTAGTAATATATTATTAGATTAAAACCAATATTTTTAGCTTTTCCACTTTATTTTTATTTGACCAGCGACCGGGTTTCGTCGTTACAGACATCATCAGACTGGTGGGAGGCTATACAAATTGATATGTTATATATAAAAGAAGGCAGGAGTTGATAACCATGATTTGATATAATTTTATTGAGAAATTAATTTAATTTGAGTGAATTTAAGTATTGTATGATATCAAAAATATTTTTTATAAAGGTTTTTTTGTAAAGGTTTTATAAAAAATATTTTTGATATCATACAATACTTAAATTCACTCAAATTAAATTAATTTCTCAATAAAATTATATCAAATCATGGTTATCAACTCCTGCCTTCTTTTTTATATTTAACATAACAATTTGTATAGCCTCCCACCAATCTGATGATGTCTGTAAGGACGAAACCTGGTCGCTGGTCAAATAAAAATAAAGTGGAAAAGCTAAAAATATTGGTTTTAATCTAATAATATATTAAAAATGCAATTCCATCACGAAGTGTCAGTGGATAATATAAATCTATTAATGTTAGTTAGCTTTAGTAATTACAGCATGTACGGAAAGTCGTGTTTCGATTTGTCACGGGATCGCTCTTGCTCCCGTTTCCAGTTCCCGGAATGTGACAAGTAAAAAGTGGCGTCCCGCTCCCCTACGCGCCACACGCGTGCTACGCACATGATCAGCGCGTTATTTGAGCGTATTATTCGTGTACCGGGGCCATTAATGTCCCGACATTATGGCCAGACACCCAGTCTAAACATACGGCTGTCTTAAGGGGGCAGTCCTTGCGTGTGAAGAATAACAGAGAACATGCAGAATGGATCATTCTCACTGTGTGTTATTATTGGCTAATAAATTAATATGAAAAATCACAAGACTATCGGTAACGTTCTTATTGAAATATGTAGAGAAGTAAGGGAGATATTAAGGTTTAAACTTTAGATATTTGAATAAAACGAAAAACGTGCGTTCGCATACGTCATCAAATTTCCGTCATCGAACGTTTTATGACGTCATATGGTTTATTGTCTATGGTTTATAGAGCTGTTTTAGTAGTAGTGTGGTTTGTTTGTTTACCACTACACTATCATTTGTGTTATACAAATATGTGGGGATGGGGGGGGGGTAGGAGGGTGGACCATAGACATCAACAAATATAGCCGCTAATAATTTAGCAATGTTACCAATATTAAAATAAGTCCATCGTTTCTGTGACGTCATTCATTACCAACTTACGAAAAAAACGTATTTAGGAACGAGAATTTTCCAAAAGAAAATGATGATTAAAAATAATGATTATATGGGTTGTTATAAACCCAAAACGAGTTTTACACGATCCTTTATAGGCGTTAAATTAGATATTCCTCTCGAATGACAATATAACACTCTCCTTATCATTCATCGTTCACTTGTGTAATATGTACCACTAAAAAAATTAAGTTGTATTACACAAAGTAAACGATGAATGATACGGGGAATTTTATAACTCCTTAAACCTTATCAAGTAAAATTATTTTGAATTGAAATTTTACCTGATAAATAACACCGTTTCTCAAATATATTAGGACACGTACTATATTGCATTCATTTTGCAAATTGTGAATATCCTATGGTCTTGGATGTCTTTCGCATTCTAGTAGTTATTCAATAGATTATGTGAATATTTCAGCCATAGCTGATTGTAGCACCATCAGTTGAAAATTTCGTGATTTCGTTTTTTAGAATAGATATATATTGAATTAGATTTTTTTAAATGCATATCTCTCACTCCTTTCAAGAACGCCAAAAATAGTCAATTTTCAGTTGTGTATGTTTTCGAAATGCCCAGAAAATGTACTATATCCCAGCAAAAGCTGGGATTTTGAACCCCTTTTCAAAATCATATATTTATTTCGAAGAAAAACTTATTTTTTCAATACAAAAACGGTATTTTTAGAAAAAAAAAAATAATTACGTTAAACTTGGGTTTAAAGAAACTGAGCCTTAAGTGAGATTAACGGCGCTAAATTACAAGTTTAAAATATGTTCTTAGTGTCAGTCATTGCTGACTGACACGGCGCCATTAGAATAGCTCTGTATCAGTCACCGGTGAATGAGTTAAAAAATTGATCATGCACTTTTTTTGGAAAAAAAACTGAGTTGCTTTTGCGTCGTGTGAACTGTAAACTTGACAAATTATCGCGTCGGGTGTTTCATCATTCTCTTTTTGTTTATTTTTTGCCAGGTCGCGTGCTTAGACTCATCTCTTAAGCCCGTACGGTCCTCGTGTTTCTCTTCTTAAATGTTTAAGTGATTTATGCCGGCAGTGTTCGGCGATTCTTTATGCGGTACCTACCCGAGACACCACCGCCTTCCAGAGTGTGCAAGTGCGTGTGTGTACATATCGCTCACTCCTTTCAACAACGTCATATATCAAAAATCGTCAATTTTCAGTTGTGCATGTTTTCTGAGTGCCCAGAAAACGTACTATAAGTACGTACTTCCCAGCAAAAGCGACATATTTTAACTTAATATTTACCATTTTTAATTTATTTTCATTTAGCACATGATCGCTAGCTTTTTACTTTTTTACTTTGTCATCTTTTTATGTTTTTTTAAGTTTTAATTTTAAAAAAATTGCTTACTGAGAGTGAAGTATTTTTTTTTGTATTTTATATTAATTTTTTTGTATTTTGTATTAACTAATTATACATACAAACCTATACCCTTATACCCTGTACTATGACTATTTATTTTGTATACCCACACACAGGCCATGCCTTTGTGGGATCTTTTTTTGTATTCATTTTTTTTTTTTTAATATTTTTTGTTTTTGAATTTATGTAATGCAAAAGAATTTAAAATAAAGAAAAAAAATGTTTTACTTAGTAAATACCACTATTTCTTAAAATCTACTGTGACACGTGTTTCGATGCATTCCGCATCATTTTCTAACACAATCAATTTTCAGTGTTTGAAAATGATGTGGAATCCACCGAAACACGTGTCACAGTAGATTTTAAGAAATAGTGATATTTAGTGAAAAGTATTTAAAATGGATAGATTTTACCACAATGTGACTGCGGAATCAATTAATGAATTTAATATTTACCCGCTACAGGGCAAAAAGTATTGTATTTGCATTTTAAAGAAAAGGTATTGTTTAATTATTTTTTTAAACATACTAAATATTTTTCAAATGGAGAAAAAACTTTCAGGTTTTACCTAAAAAGATGTGTTGCATAGTAAAAAGTTCAATAAGTGGCTTGATATTTATTTTCAATACATTTTAATATATTCTTTAACTTTAAAACGATCTCCTGAAAAATCAAGTTTTTTTTTAAAATATATGACGTTGTTGAAAGGAGTGAGCGATATGTGTGTTGCTCATACACGGACGCACGAGGGGTTGCGGAGAAAAAGTTACAAATTGTGACCGAGTCATTTGCTTTAAATGTGTCCGAATGAGATATTGTATACTTTGACTGCGATTCATTTTACCCTGGATGCGTTTAACCCTGACTTACCCGTATTTCTTTTACTCTTCGTAACTAATCATCCTATTTATATATTCTTCTTCTTCTTTGATGAGATGTCAAAAAATAATATGAAAATAACTCCTGTAATTGGAGATAATCCAGATTTTGTGAACAAGTATTTGGATACACTCAAAATGTTGTAAATAACGTTTAGTTGACTATCGTTTGATAATAGTGCATTTACATTTTTTTAATTTTCGTTACGTTATATTCTTGTCCGACTGTACCTCTTGCCTTATGCAGAATTGAGCGAATGGTTCTGGAACCTGTTTGGTATTAATACGTTCATCTCCTGTTATTTAGAGCCCGGCGTAACTACATATCTACATACTTGCGTGATATTATCAGTGTATCCACAGTGTACGACGCATATATGCGGCAGATCATAACACCGTATCTCATTTGTACATTTTTCGGAATTACACATGGGGTCATTTGGGTAATATGCCCCACATTTCATCAGACGCACAGTTTGCATTTTAAATATTACATATCTTGTATATTAAAAGCATCGTTAGCTTTGTTGTATGGTAAACACTCTCCCTAGCATTCATCGTTCACTTTGTGTAATACCACTTTAAAAAAACATTATTTCTTGACTACCGGTTTCGGAGTAATCATTCCATCATCAGGTCAAATTTACATCAAAGTGAAATTGTTACGGTCTGACATTTATACAAAAATAAAAAATTTAAGTGGTATTTCACAAAGTGATCGATTTTTTTTCTTAAAACATTGTTTTTGTATTGAAAAAACAAGTTTTTCTTTGATATAATTATGTGGTTTTTAAAATAAAAGAGTTATTGAAAGGTTAGGACGTAAAAAATTATAAAAATATTTTTTCTATGTTAATATTTTTTCTAAAAAAAAACAAAAAAATATCCAATATGCATTCTTTATAAACTTCGGACGTGGAAAGACGTGTTGCATCTCCGGCGGTCGTCCGTTAATTGAATTCTATCTTTGCTAGTACGACCTAAAGAAGGGGCTTTTAGTTTTATTATTAAAACATATTTCATAAATTGTTCCTATAATCATATGAAGAAAATTGGTCTTAATCGTTTTAATTTCTTGAATGTTTTTCGCAGATACTTTGTTCCACATTTTATAAAGTTTACAAAATAAAACAACTTTTTTTTACCACTTTTTAACTGGTACTTTTTTTCTCCAACAGGTTTCGAAAAGAACCATGTCAACGGGTACATGTTTAACCCTGATGATGACAAGGTTCTTGTCGAAACCGGTCGGAGAAAAAATGTACAAATAAAAAAGCGGTTAAAAACTAAATAGTTTTATTTTATAAAATGAATAGTTTTAAATGGGCAAATCCAGTATACAGAGATTTTCACCTCAAAATATTTTTTCAAACATTTTTTTCGTATTTTTTTGTTAGCTTGGGATACATGTGTTTGATTTGCGACTGTTAAATTCTCACTTTCCGATTTCCTATCATATCGAAGTGACCTTTAACGGTAACCCGACCAATCGGCGAATGATCCAAGTGTCGATACGATGAAAGATATGCCGATATCACTACGAAATAGCAGAAAGGTCCATACCATTTGTACCCCTGAAAAACTGTCCCCTTTGTATGAATGCATCCACTGTTATGACGTGGCTTGCCGACACATTCGTATGTTTCGTTTTTATTATTAAAAATTGGAGACGTAGATTCAAGAAACAGTAAAAAATGTTAAATATTAAGTACACGGTGTTTCGGATGTGAGGTTTTTTTATTTAAACTTAAAGTGGTATTTATCGAGTAAAATTAAATTAAATATGGATAAAAATTACCATAAAGTGACTGCCAAGTGAATTAATAAAAAACGATGAAAATTATTAGACTAGAAGGTTTGACAGTCCCAAGAATTAACAATAAATATGAGAGTCGAACACTGCAATATATCGTTCCGAACATTTTAAATTTGTTACCGGCGGATGTTAGAGGTCAAAATAAAATATGGAACAAAGGCAAAATGAAGAAATGGGTAAATGATCAAGAGTTAATTTTATGAAAATTGTAAAATGTTAATATTCTTAATTTTTCTCTCTTTTTTGTGTGTATGTTTGGTTAAAATCGGTAAAAATAATAAAAAATGTATTAAAAAATAACTCCACCGACAAGACACACGATGTGGCTTGGTAGGTCTCTGCAAAAAAAAGTTTTAAATATGAAAAAATTGTGATATAAATAAATGTATAAAAAAAAGGAATTGAACTGTATAGAAATTTATTATTAGAAGAAAGAAAGCACGGAGTTGTAAAAAGAAGAATGAGAGTAGACTAAATTCAGTCGAAATGCGATATCTCAGAGCGGCAGAACCATGTATGGTAGATGTTCGAATGGTGATATAAGAAATGAATTCAAGGCCGACTTAAGAATTATCGATAAATCCAAGAAAGGTGTGTTGAGATGGTTTGGGCATGCGGATCGAATTATTGAAGAAAGAACAGATGAAGACCGAAGAAAACTTGGTATTTCAAGTTTTTTAAATACTCGGTACTCAAATATATATATATATATATATATATATATATATATATATATATATATATATATATATATATATATATATATATATATATATATATATATATATATATATATATATATATATATATATATATATATATATATATATATATATATATATATATATATATATATATATATATATATATATATATATATATATATATATATATATATATATATATATATATATATATATATACAGTATCTACTCAATGAATTAGGGCCACGCAGAATTTCGCGCAATTTCTCAATTCAAACAGGAATAACTCAGAGAAAACCTTGAATAAAACAACATTGAATTTTATTTACACAAGAACACTTTATTACGCTTAAATTATGCATATATTTTCATATAAATATAGTTAGTATTTATTATTTCCACCTTTGGCAGAAATAACTGCCTCAATTCTTTTTGGCATACTTAAAATGCACTGTTTTATCGTGTTTTTTATTTCTTCGTCTTCTGACCTAATTTTTTGAATTTTTTTTTTTAGACAGTCTACTGTCGGATTTGGGAATGAGTATACCTTATTTTTTAACATGCTCCATACGTTTTCTATAGGATTAAGGTCCGGAGAATTTCCAGGCCAGGGGAGCAAAGGCAGATTTTTGTTAGACAAAATTTTTATTATTGATTTAGCCCGGTGGCAAGGTGCCCCATCCTGCATGAAGGTGTATGGACCTTCTGTTGGGTCGAGTGTATGGTAGAAGGGCAATAAAATTCGTTCGAGGACCTGCTTATAGGAATTTTGGTTCATTGTTCCTTAAACGAAAAACAACGGCCCAGGTAAATTGTTAATAATACATGACCATATCATTGTTGCAGGGGGGTGTTTGATAACTTTAACCACACAGGCCTCATTGTAACGTTCCATTGGTGTTCTCCTGACGAATCGACGGCTCTCTGTCACGGCTTCTAACCGGCACTCATCACTAAAGATGACCTGAAAAATAATGAAAATTTAAGTTTAATTCAAATATATAAGTTTATTGACTAAAATGATATGTTGAAAATTCAATTTAAATAAATACCTTTTTCCAATCATCTACCGAGTAATTTCGATGTAGCCTGGCCCATTTTAATCGATCCGCTTTCATTCGTGGTGTCAATTTTGGTACTTTTACAGGGCGCCTGCATTTCAGATTTACTTCGTAAAGACGTCGCCTCAGTGTTGATACCGATATATTTATACCCTCTTCTTCCAATTTTATTTTTAATGTTTTTGCTGATGCACTTCGGTTTTCTAAGGCACTTTGAACGATTTTTTGATCAGTCCTCGGTGTTGTTTTTCTAATCTTACGACAGTTCTTTCGCTGATTGCTGGTGGCGGGTGACTGATTTTTTATTGATTTTGAAATTTTGTCCACTGTTTGACGAGAAACGTTTTCTTTTTTTGAAATTTCTCTATTAGATAGTATTCCTAATTTCAGTAGCACTATAACACTAGACTTTTTTTCCTCAGAAATGTCTTTACTTTTTCCCATTTTGTTCTTTTCAAAAAAAACACTTGTGTTTACAAAAAAAAATTATACTTTATGAACTAAAATTAAATATTAAGTTTTTTTCACAAGACACGATAACTATATAACCTCTCTGAACAAAACAACAATCAGAACTCAAGAAACTTCACTAATAAATGAGATAGGGCTTTTTTTTGAACTTTCAACTATCTGTCTACCTGTGCTAATTAGGGACCTTTCTCAGAAAAAGGGTTTAAAATTTTGTAAACGCTTAAATAATCCAGGTATATTTTACATATTATTGAAGGTAATATACATGATATTAGATGTCAATAAAAAACTTAAAGTATTTATGTAAAATAAATGTAATAATCCAAAAGATTTCAGAGTATTCAAAAAAATAATGGGTGGCCCTAATTCATTGAGTAGATACTGTATATATATATATATATATATATATATATATATATATATATATATATATATATATATATATATATATATATATATATATATATATATATATATATATATATATATATATATATATATATATATATATATATATATATATATATATATATATATATATATATATATATATATATATATATATATATATATATATATATATATATATATATATATATATATATATATATATATATATATATATATATATATATATATATATATATATATATATATATATATATATATATATATATATATATATATATATATATTATATATATATATATATATATATATATATATATATATATATATATATATATATATATATATATATATATATATATATATATATATATATATATATATATATATATATATATATATATATATATATATATATATATATATATATATATATATATATATATATATATATATATATATATATATATATATATATATATATATATATATATATATATATATATATATATATATATATATATATATATATATATATATATATATATAT
Source organism: Brachycentrus maculatus (assembly GCF_059751285.1). Classification (NCBI taxonomy): domain Eukaryota; kingdom Metazoa; phylum Arthropoda; class Insecta; order Trichoptera; family Brachycentridae; genus Brachycentrus; species Brachycentrus maculatus. The sequence goes on along the minus strand of NW_028281044.1, from coordinate 1,235,584 downwards.
ATATATATATATATATATATATATATATATATATATATATATATATATATATATATATATATATATATATATATATATATATATATATATATATATATATATATATATATATATATATATATATATATATATATATATATATATATATATATATATATATATATATATATATATATATATATATATATATATATATATATATATATATATATATATATATATATATATATATATATATATATATATATATATATATATATATATATATATATATATATATATATATATGTATATATATATATATATATATATATATATATATATATATATATATATATATATATATATATATATATATATATATATATATATATATATATATATATATATATATATATATATATATATATATATATATATATATATATATATATATATATATATATATATATATATATATATATATATATATATATATATATATATATATATATATGTAAAGGGCACTGGCAAGAATACTACAGATATTGTAAGGAGTAAAATTGGAATAAAAGTGTCTATATAAATTACAAAAACTTGCCAACAAAAAATAAAAAAGAAAAAATTTAGCAAACATGTACTTCATGAGTGATACGTCAAAAAAAGGAACTGAAATCTGTTTTTTCAATAAATAATTTAAGGGTTTTCTTGAAATATGAATATTTTTTTATTAATATTTCAAGAACACCCTGTGCACCAGCGTATATGGATACAGCAGTATGTGTATTGGCTGTGTGGAACCATAAATCATACATCTCGAGATAATTCATATTAGGCTCTTAAAGATCTTATATATCACGGTAATATGACGCCAGTTTTTGTTTCGATCGCTACACCACTACGGGCGTCGGGCGGCCGACAGCATTCCTGGGCCATTTTGTGGGTCAATCACACCTTTTGTTTCCCGCGCTCGGCGGACCTCGAGACATCCGTAATTGACTTGTTCGGTGGACCTGCCCATCTGGCCTTTCTTCTTCTTCTAATTATTCTTGCCTGTCCCTTATCTGCTCCCGATAGAGCATAGGGCTGTGCATCAAGCCGTGCTACAGTGGAACCAATCACTTAAGTAACATTCTTCTCATCATTCATCATTTTTTCAAACCCTTATCCGCACCCCAATGGTGCATAGGACACTGCATCATATAAACGCAGTGTTATCTTGATCATTAACACATGAAGGAAAGGTGATCAGCCCTCCGCTTCAGGCACCAGTCCAGGGTAATATTGAATAAATATTACAGTGAAAAAATCACTTATATTTATTCGACCCTCCCTGGGAATCGAACCCGGGACCTCCAGAACGGTAGCCGAGCGTGCTGACCATTACACTACGGAGGCGGACAAAATCATTCACTATCATACATAGATCGTGTATAATACCATTTTTAAGTGGTATTTCGCAAAGTGTGCAATGAATGATAAGGAGAGCATTACATTACGCAGGCGGACAAAATAATAATAAAAAAATTAAAAAAAAAACTAAACTAACCATCACGCTGCTTCTCCGCGGGGGTAGGCAGAGAGAATCGAACGCCACACCACTCTATGTCTTTGCAAACATTCTTCGCCTCTTCTACATTCATGCATCTCCTCATACATACCCGGCGATTATTACGATTCCTGACCCGGCCGCTTGCAAGTATTTGACATACCATGATAATAAGTATTAATAAAAAATTGAAGTACAACATTTTGAGTGTGTCCAAATACTTGGACAAGTATTTGGACATTAAGTATAAGTATTTGGACACACTCAAAATGTTGTAAATAAATTATCTGGTCAAATTATAAGCTTAATAATAAAAATGAAAATGGTATTTTCTGGCGTTTCTCATGTGTGTGATTATAATCCGGGATTCGGATCTCACATACTAATATAAGAGTTTCTGCTTAATAAAAAGCTTCTTTACATCTCACCAATAGATGTCTGTAGTGAAGTTTTAGTGATTCATGAACAAGGTTTCTAAATTGGTTCATATATATAGAACTTCCAAGAATTTGAGTAGTGTGGTTGTCAATAATGGGTAGAATTGGTGAATGTTACACGTGTGTAAAGTGATCACTCAAACCAGCCTATGACGGTCGTAAGCCCCGTAAATGCCCAGACTTCCATATTCTTCTTCATCTTTGATGAGATGTCAAAAAATAATATAAAAATTGAAGTTATAAAATTAGTAATTTCTTGGCTGAGATTGTTTAATTCGCTCTTGATTCGATCACCGCTCTGCCTACAATGGGGGACTGACTGCTCATGGCGAGAACGGTAATTATCTATGGATTGTAATTTACTATTGTCTATGCCCACGCTTACGTCTATGCTCACTTGAGCGATTATGCCGGTACCTACCTGTAAATTATACAGGATGACCCTAAATTATTCAGAACAAACGGATAAGGTGGGCTCGTCCGCGTTATTCCGGATGACGAATGCTTCCAAAACATCACTCGTGTATTGCATAAATAGGAATATTACCGAATCATCAATTTTATATCACTCATGTAGTGCGTGCTTGCTCACTTTTTGCTTTTTTATTTTTTATTTTTTATGTTTTTAAGTTTTTATTTTATTTTTATTTTTAATTTAATTTTTATTTCTGACAGTCAAGTATTTTGTATTTTTTGTATTTTATATTAACACTATTATTCTAGTTTTTCTTATAATTTCAATTGTAATCTTGCCAGTGTCCTTTACTATGACGTAAATTATATTGTTTACCCACACACAGGCCATGCCTTTGTGGGATCTTTTTTTGTATTTATATTCATTATTTTTTTTTGTATAATGCAAAATAATTTAAAATAAAGAAAAAAATCTGTAATTTAATCTACAGGACGGCTTTCGTCTACCGTGTGAAATTTATAAATTATATAAATTTTTTGACAGCTCAACTTACATGGAGAAGAATATGGAAATCTGGGAATTAACGGGGCTTACGACCGTCATAGGCTGGTTTAAGTAATCACTTTATTTACGTGTAACATTCACCAATTCTACCCATGATTGACAACCGCACTACTCAAATTCTTGGAACTGAAAAGAGTGGTCCTGCAGTCATGCTGAGTCTGTAATTAATCGTCAGGGAGTATTCATAAAAATAATTGATTAGGTTTTTTCACACTGCACCGACATCCGGTTGCAATTTCAACATTCCCGATGTGATGTCCCCGCGAACATGGCCTTTGTAATTGCTCAGGGCCCTATTCTGGCGCAACGGGATAGTGTACTTCTATGACGGACGTATATAATTGCCTCTTTCCGCGACGTAATACCACTACTTTTATCGTCACGACTTTTTTTCACAGAGAATATTTTTCATTAATGTTTTTCATTAATTCATTTGGCAGTCACTATATGGTAATTTCTATTCATATTTTATTTCATTTTACTCGATAGATACCACTTTAAGTTTAAATCAAATAAAAGTAAAAAATATATTAAAGTAGACTGAATGTAGTCGAAATGCTCTCTCAGAAGAATGTGCGACAAAACGATTTATGGTAGATGTTCGAATAGTGAAATAAGTAAGGAATGCAAAGCTGAGATAAGCATCATCGATAAAATTAAGAAAGGTGTGTTGAGATGATTTGGACATGTAGAACGAATGGGTGAGGGGAGAACGGTAAAACAAATTTATGAGGCGAATGTAATTGGAAAAAGGAGCAGAGGAAGACCGAGAAAAACATGGCACGATCAGGTTTGCCAAATACTTGAAAGTTGTCAGGGTAACAATCGGCGGGTATGTATGAGGAGATGCATGAACGTGGAAGAGGCGAAGAATGTTTGCAAAGACAGAGTGGTGTGGCGTTCTATTCTCTCTGCCTACCCCTGCGGGGAAGCGGCGTGATTTTTAGTTAGTTAGAAAAGGTTGAATATGTGGAGTGCTGTTTACTCATTGATTTCAATTATGTATAAGTTTTTCTTTATATATTTTATGGTATAAGTATGTATTCATTATTGTAGCTTTGAAATTTTAACAAAATTTTAACAAAAAATTACATAGCCTGTGCGTGGGTGTACAGTATAATTTTAATATAATATAAATCATCAATTGATTCGCCCGTCACTTTGTGGTAAAATCTATCCATTTTTAATTAAAGTTTTACTTAGTAAATATCACTATTTCTTAAAATCTGCTGTGACACTTTGGGTGTCCAAACTTAAAACACAGTGAGGGACATTTTTTGCAGTACGTTTTTTTGCATTTTTGGACTTAGTAGAATCTTCTTAGTCCAAAAATGCAAAAAAAAACGTACTACAAAATAAATGTTCCTTACTGTGTTTTAAGTTTGGACTGGACAGCCGACCTGTTTCGATGCATTCCGCATCATTTTCAAACGTTTTTGATACGATGTTTGAAAATGATGCGGAATGTATTGAAACACGTGTCACAGTAGATTTTAAGAAATAGTGGTATTTACTAACTATAACATTAATTAAAAATAGTATAAAACACTTGTGTTTGTCATGGGTAGTATAAATCCAGATGTTCGTTCTCCAACCCTGTTGCGTTAACCGCCATCTAAAATTTCGACTGTTTTCAACATTTAACTGTAAATGATAGGTTACCATATCTGACATCGATATTTTTCAACCTGGTTGTGAAATTTGATCAATTTTCAAATTACTCTTTACGAATCATTATTTATACTTCTAGTCTCTCTCGTGCAGGTATGGGTATGAGGTACTCATGTCTTATATCGACGTGCCCTACGTAAAGTGCTGTAACTACAATTTTGTCAATTTTGAGATATTTGGTGTATGTTATCAACTGACTGTTATCTACTAATGTAAACAAACAAAAAAATATATATAAAATAAATTAAGCCTAGTTTTCAGGCGTATAAGACGCTATCTATATCGGATTTTCGAAATGAACTGAACTCCTAAAACCCTTACTACTTAATTTCGACAAAGCGTAATGTATTATTAGATTAAAACCAATATTTTTAGCTTTTCCACTTTATTGTAAATAATTTAAATAAAGTGGAAAAGCTAAAAATATTGGTTTTAATCTAATATTATATATAAAAATGCAATTCCATCACGAAGTGTCAGTGGATAATATAAATCTATTAAAAAGCGAAATGTTTTAAAAAGATTAAATACATTATTTTATCGTGGTTTTGAATGTATAATGCTAGTTATGTCAGATAAAACCGTTAATTAATAATAAAAAAATACGTTGTAAAATCTTCTAACCTCTCTCCTGTAAAGTAACAGATTTGCAGATAGAGTACTTTACGCAGGGGCCGTCGATATCATACCTACGCGAATATATGATCATTTTAACATGGCTTTCGGAATAGGTTATCAGGAAGCATGTGTTTAGGCTCGACGTGATATACAGTGAATGGATTCCGGACCGTTTCTATTATCACTTTTTTAAGTTATCACTGTTATTATTTATTTTTTTTCGTTCGAAGTGAGGCCACGCTCTTGGACGAACAAAACGCCTTGACTCCGTACAATGGCGCAACAGAGTATCGAAAATGTAATCGATATTGCCGATTGAGATGTAGGCGATGGTGATACTTGAATTGTGGCACTTGTACCTATCCATCGCTCTCGGCTTATATAGACGTATTGAAATGTTTGTTGGTATCTTACGCTAAAAATCGATTTGGCGCAGTCTACTGTGCGCACACATCGCTCACTCCTTTCAAGAACGTCATTAATCAAAAATCGTCAATTTTCAGTTGTGCATGTTTTCGGAATGCTCAGAAAATGTACTATATCCCAGCAAAAGAGGTATATTTTTAACTTAACATTTTCCCGCTACAGGGCAGAAAATGTTATTTTTGCATTTTAAAGAAAATGTATTGTTTAGTAATTTTTTAAATATACTAATTTATTATTAGATTAAAACCAATATTTTTAGCTTTTCCACTTTTTTATTTGACCAGCGACCGGGTTTCGTCGTTACCGACATCATCAGACTGGTGAGAGGCTATACAAATTGTTATGTTATATATAAAAGAAGGCAGGAGTTGATAACCATGATTTGATTTAATTTTATAATTTTATATAATTTTATAACCATGATTTGATATAATTTATCAAATCATGGTTATCAACTCCTGCCTTCTTTTATATATAACATAACAATTTGTATAGCCTCTCACCAGTCTGATGATGTCGGTAACGACGAAACCCGGTCGCTGGTCAAATAAAAAAGTGGAAAAGCTAAAAATATTGGTTTTAATCTAATAATAAATTAAAAATGCAATTCCATCACGAAGTGTCAGTGGATAATATAAATCTATTAAATTTACTAAATATTTTTCAAATGGAGAAAAAACCTTCAGGTTTTACCTAAAAAGATCTGTTGCACAGTAAAAAGTTCAATAAGTGGCTTGATATTTATTTTTAATAAATTGTATTATGTTTTAAAACTTTAAAAGCGTTCTCCTGAAAAATCAAGTTTTTTTATTTATGACGTTCTTGAAAGGAGTGAGCGATTTGGGACTCGAAATTAACCCTACTTTCCCGGTGTCGTGTACCTTGTACACATTGCTTCTAATAACCATAATATCTCTATAAATATAATAAATACAAGGCTAAGATTTTAGGTAACTCCATAACATATTTACGCATTGATTTAAAAAATAACATTAATAATAATCCGAATATATCGGGTACATCGAAGGTATTTTGTGAATATCGGAAAGAAATTCGCGTATAAACATCAGTGCAGTTAGTCATTTTTAACAAGTCAATATATTATACTTGCATGTTTAATATCGCTTAGGAAATTTTAAGGGCAATATTAAGCTAGTAAGATTTCAAGTAGTCAATAATCAAGTCCTTGTAAAAAAAATGTACTTGGTCACTTTCTCCTGTATGACTACGTCATGTACGTTTGCTTAATGGATTCATCCCATTTTTTTTATTCAAAACTAGTCATAAAACTAAAGCATTATAAAAGCATTTTTATTTAAAAGATTGTATCATACTATACGAATCAATTTTATTAATTGATTCGGCAGTAACTTTGTGGTAATATCTATGCACTTTTAATCTAAATTTCACTTGGTAAATACTACTTTTTCTTGAAATCTATTGTACCGCGTTTTTCGATGCATTCTGCATAATTGTCACACAATTATAACACTGTTAAATTTTGACTTCAGTGTTTGAAAATGACGTGGAATGCATCGAAACCCGTGTCACAGTAGATTTTAAGAAATACACAGTGGCATTTACCAAGTAAAACTTTCATTAAAAATTGAAAGATTTTACAATATATGTCCGCCTCCGTAGCGTAATGGTCAGCACGCTCGGCTACCGTTCTGGAGGTCCCAGGTTCGATTTCTAGGGGGGGGAGTCAAATAAATATAAGTGATTTTTTCACTCTAATATTTATTCAATATAACCCTGGACTGGTATCTGAAGCGGAGGCTGATCACCTTTCCTTCGTGTGTTGACGATCAAGATAACACTGCGTTTATATAATGCAGTGCCCTATGCACCACTGGGGTGCGGATAAGGGTTGTGTTGACAATATATACAAACGAATATTTCTCCTCCATTTCTTTTGCCATATAGCAGTAATGTCGTTCACCTCGGCTCCTATGCTGAAGATTACACTTAGAACTACGCTTTGAATGCGAGCAACACGGATTCATCTCCCATTATATACTAGGCGTTCATTTTTTCTCCATACATATTGTATGAAAATGTAGGTACGAGATGTTTTGTTTGCATTGTGCCAGCACTTGTTAGGATCTATTGTGCCCGCTGAGGAGCGCCTCTTCGTATTTATTCCGTCGAATAATGAAATAAATAAATAAATATAAAAAAACGACAAGTCAGTAAAAAGAGTACTGCTACTTTTTCATTATCCACCATTACATCGTATGTGTAACAATTTCCTTGCGGGTCGTCGCGTCGCTCCTGGCTCGAAACGTGGTAAACGCCATTTACAATAATTAATGATCTAACAATGATTAAAGAAAACACTTCGTTTTTACCACTTGAGTTTTATTATAGACTACATGTTTCAGAAGTTAAACTTCCATTCTTCCTTTGTTTTCAAACTCCGTTCCTTGACTAACCCCTTCCCCTTACTTTCCCCTCCTTATTTATAGAACAGTTTTATATTTTATATTTTAGTTATTATACAGACCTGAATGATGGAAGTTTAACTTCTGAAACATGTAGTCTATAATAAAACTCAAGTGGTAAAAAACGAAGTGTTTTCTTTAATCATTGTAACATGTCTTATCACAAAGTTAATGCCGAAACAATAAATAAAATTCATGATCTTTTGGAACTATGTTATTTAATTAGAAACATTTTTAGTGTGTCCAAATATTTGTTAAACAATCTGTATTATCTCCAATATCTCAAATGTCTGGATTATCTGGAGATCATCCTGATTTGTGAACAAGTATTTGGACACACTCATATGTTATAATTAAATTAACTGGTCAAATTATAAGCTAAAAGAATAAAATAAAAATGATATTTTTTAGCGTTTCTCAAGTATGTGAATATAATTCAGGATTTGGACCTTACATGGAAATGAAAGAGTTTCTGCTAAATTAAAAAAAGCTTTCCTTGTCCCACCATAGATGTCACTATTGAAGTCTAGTGAATTCAATCATCATGTTTCGATTTTGATCAATATATAATAATATATAGAAGTTTTAAGTATTTGCATAGTGTGGTTGTCAATCATGGGTGAATGTCACACGTGTGTACAGTGATCACTTAAACCAGCCTATGATGGTCGTAAGCCCTGTAAATGGCCAGACTTCCATATTGTTCTTCATCTATGGTGAAAAAAATCATACGAAAAATAACTCCTATAATCGGGGATAATCCAGATTTGTGAACAAGTATTTGGACACGAATGTTGTAGTTTTTTCCATATTAATTCTATTTGCCCAGTGACCTGGTTTCGTCGTGACATCAGTCTGATGATGTAACCGACATCATCAGATTGGTGTCTGGTTATGTCGGAACCCGGTCGTTGGTCAAATAAAATTAATATGGAAAAAACTAAATAGATGTTTTTTTTTATTCTATAAAATGCAATTCCACAAAGAAATCGTCGTGAAGTCAAGAAAGTGTCGGGTTGTGGTCCCGTCGTTAGTGTCGCTGACTCTTAAGTCAGAGTTTCTCGGTTCGAATCCACTCTACCACAATTTGATACCTATTTCTAATAATGAGCCGCTTAGGCTCACAGAAATAGTATGAAATTGAAATATTTGTGTAAATAATAAAAACACAAATATTTCTCGTTAAGTGTCGGGTTGTGGTCCCATAGTTAGTGTCGCTGACTCTTAAGTCAGAGTTTCTCGGTTCGAATCCACTCTACCACAATTTGATACCTATTTCTAATAATGAGCCGCTTAGGCTCACAGAAATAGTATGAAATTGAAATATTTGTGTAAATAATAAAAACACAAATATTTCTCGTTAAGTGTCGGGTTGTGGTCCCATGGTTAGTGTCGCTGACTCTTAAGTCAGAGTTTATCGGTTCGAATCCACTCTACCACAATTTGATACCTATTTCTAATAATGAGCCGCTTAGGCTCACAGAAATAGTATGAAATTGAAATATTTGTGTAAATAATGAAAACACAATATTTCTCTTTTTTTTTAAAAAATAAATAAATAAAAAATGTCAGTACGAAATTTTAATTTTAACGAGAGATCTAGTAAATTTAAAAAAAAATAATGTTAGTGGTTACTGCGTTTTGCTCGTGCCCGCACACGCTTCCCGGCATTCTTCGGCCGAAACTGCCTCCATTGTATACTGGTTCTTGATCTCGCGCTGATGGAGGCGAATTCGTCACGGGCTCGCGTCGCGGCTCAGCACCACAACGGCCTAACTCCGCCAACCCGCTTTGTCTCGCAACGCCTCGGAAACCATCATCGATAAGAAGGTGAAATTCAACACGTATTCTTGCATTTTAAACCAGAATATTCTGTAAATTGTAAGGCGCCTAATGTCGACTTTTAGCGAAAACGGCGCTACATAAATAAGTTTTTTTTTCAATATTTATTTATTTATTTTCATAATACATAGATACATTCAATATACATATTCATTTCATGTACACATTTATTATACGTATTACGGCTCTTTAGGCATGGCCTGTGTTGAGCCGAATACTAACATGGTAATACAAAGTTTATATATATTTTTTTTTAATTTTTAATATATATATATATATTTTTTGATGATTAGATTATAAACATAACATACAGGAGATATAAAAATAATTTATGTTTTAAAGTTTTTCAGTGTGATAATTACACCTGGATATTATTATATTAAAAGCATTGTTAACCTTTAGTCCGCCTCCGTACTGGTTACCGTGTTTAGCTACCGTGCTGGAGATCCCGGGTTCAATTACATTCCCTTACCAAAAAAATCCACCCACTCCGTATGAAAATATTATTAAAAAAATATTATTTAAAAATATGATTTAAAAACTCCTAAATGTTATTTTTCTTGTGAATTGCGTAGCAACTATTGAGATATTCAGAGTGTTAAAATAAATAAGCCTTACATTCACACGTCAAAAAATTATTTGTATCTGTTGAAACATATCGCTCACTCCTTTCAAGAACGTCATAAATCAAAAGTCGTCAATTTTCAGTTGTGCATGTTTTCGGAATGTCCAGAAAATGTACTTTATCCCAGCAAGAGAAGCATATTTTTAGCTTAATATTTACCCGCTACAGAGCAGAAAGTGTTGTTTTTGCATTTCGAAGAAAATATATTGTTTAATCTTTTTTTTTTAATGCACAATTTTTTTTTCAAATGGAGAAAAATCCTTTAGGTTTTACCTAAAAAGATCTGTTGCACAGTAAAAAATTCCATCAGGGGCTTGATATTAATTTTTAATACATTGTATTATATTTTTAAACTTTAAAAACGATTATTAAATTTATGAGGCGAATGTTAGCGGGAAAAGAAGCAGAGGAAGACCGAGAAAAACATGGCACGATCAGGTATGCCAAATACTTGAAAGTGGTCAGGTTAGGAGTCGTAACAATTGGCGGGTATGTATGAGGAGATGCATGAACGTGGAAGAGCCGAAGAATGTTTGCAAGGACAGAGTGGTGTGGCGCTCTATTCTCTCTGCCTACCCCTGCGGGGAAGCGGCGTGATGGTTAGTTAGTTAGTTAGTTTTTTAAAAACGTTCTCCTGAAAAATCAAGTTTTTTGATTTATGACGTTCTTGAAAGGAGTGAGCGATATGTGAAAAAAAAGAAAGTACATATGTACTTCGGTGTATTTACCTACGAACCATCTGATGCACACCATTAGTGTATTGCTAATGATTATTCGCAGCTTTTTCGTTGCAAGCGTTGTAAAGCACGAAATTGCATGTTGAGGAAAATGGACGCCATTTTTGTCTGTTTTCTAGCAAATACTGGATGTAACGAAACAAAGTGTACACAGATGAAAAAACCTTCAAACTCCGTACGTGCACAGACTAAGTAGCATTGGTAAATGTTTCAGTAATAGCTATAGCTATAATAAAAAAAGAGATTAGTAGAAAGTTGTCATACTCTTTTTACTCTCCACCAATAACGTAGTTATGTTATGGGGGGGGGGGTGAACGGTGTATGACAATTTTTTTTTCTGTATATATAATGTATATGTATATGTATGTATAAGTGGTGTATATGTAGGTATATATATATATATATATATATATAACGTGGTATTATTTTTCTTCGTAAATTGGGTGTAAATAATATGTTAAGTGGGTGTATAATAATAAAATAAACAATGTGTTGCTTGAAACTACAATAAAAGTTTATTCTTAATTAATCTTTACAATAATTTTCTATCTATCTGATTCTGACAGTTAACAATATTATATTTTTTCTATCTGATGTCTTTTTTTTATTCAGTGCGACGCATGCGACATCTGGTGGTAGAACTGTTTTATGTAGGTACTATTTGTAAGTACTTAATAAAATGTGTAGGTAGGTACCTAGGTTTTTTTATTACATATAAATATATATATATATATATATATATTTATATATATATATATATATATATATATATATATATATATATATATATATATATATATATATATATATATATATATATATATATATATATATATATATATATATATATATATATATATATATATATATATATATATATATATATATATATATATATATATATATATATATATATATATATATATATATATATATATATATATATATATATATATATATATATATATATATATATATATATATATATATATATATATATATATATATATATATATATATATATATATATAAATATATAAATATATATGTATGTATGTGTGTATGTATGCGTATGTATATGTATGTATGTATATTTAAAAATATATTTTTAAACTTCTTACCTAGAAAAAAAAAACCTTTAACCACCCTTATTAATTCCTCTCGTTTCCTTCTCCTTCCTGCTAAATTTATTATTTTATATTATACGCTTTTTTGTTTTTTTGTTTAATCTCTGAATGTTTTTTAATAGTTTTAAAAAATAAATGTGGAATTGTTTAATTGGCTTTTTTTTAACGCAACTATTTTTTGTTAATGTAATGTAATGTTTATTATTTTTAATGTAACTATTGTTTATTATATCATTTTTATATGTAAGCTGTACAATTCCCGAATAAATAAAATAAATAAGTAATCAAATACAACGTTTAATCAATTTGTAAATTTAAAAAATTCACTTAATTAAAGTTGGTAGTATTAGTTAATCTGTTTACCATTAAAAGGAAAAGAGAAAACATACTACTACTACTACTACCATCACGCCGTTTCACCGCAGGGGTAGGCAGAAAGGATGGAACGCCGCACTCTTCATTACTGACACACACTCCCATTACTAGTCAAATAAAATAAATGTGAAAAACCAATATTGTTGTTGTTTTATTATGTAAAATGGAGTTTCAACAAGAAATTTCAAAAACGAAGTTAAAATTAATCGTGTAAAAACATATACGTACATTCATATATATAAATGAAAATCGTTCTTACATATTTCCTTATTTAAATGGTGAAATACGGAAGGAACGCAAAGCTGGGATGAGCATTATCGATAAAATTAAGAAAGACGTGTTGAGATGGCTTGGACACGTGGAACGTATGATTGAGCAAACAACGGTAAAACAAATTTATGAGGCAAACCTAGTTGAAAAAAGAAGCTGAAGAAGACCGAGGGAAACTTGGCACGATCAGGTTTGCCAAATACTTGAAAATATCCGCGTTAGGAGGAGGAAATAATCGGTGGGTTTCTATGAAGAGATGCGTGATGAAAGGTGAATTGTGTTCAAAGACAGAGTGGTGTGGCGTTATATTGTCTCTGCCTACTCCTTCGGAGAAGCGGCGTGATGTTTTGTTAGTTGGTTACTATAAAATTCGTATTTTCAAAGACCCCCACAGTTCTCACACACGGCGTTTCAATAAATTATTGCGTTATTCGTTAGATATGTGGGGTTTTCGTTGTGCAAAAGTGAAATCTTTCAAATCACTCCGGCATTAGGAGGTATAACCGTTAAGCATTATTATTTATAATGCGTATTTCTGTTCCTATAAACAATAATATCCGCTTATTGCGGACTATCACGTAGCAGGCCCCGGGAGAAATGGCCGCATTAGCGCGATGGGAATTAAGCTAAATTATTTAATTCTTTGTTACGAAGTGGAGATCGAGATGATTGAATGCGAAAGGTCACTTGTTCACAATGAAAAATCACAAAGAAAAACGTATGTAAATTTTTTATTTTTATTTATTTCATAGAAACATTTTTTTAAAAATTTTTTTACTATTTGTATTTTGTCAAATATATATGAAGTTAATTTTCCAAGTATAGGAGTTAATTATCACATTTTTTTGACACCTGATCAATGATGAAGAAGTATTATTTTTTAACATCTCATCAAAGATAAAGAAGAATATGGAAGTCTGGGCATTTACGGGGCTGACGACCGTCATAGGCTGGTTTAAGTGATCACTTTACACACGTGTAATATTGTAATTGGAGATAATCCAGGTTTTGTGAACAAGTATTTGGACACACTCAAAATGTTGTAAATGATGAAGAAGAATACGGAAGTCTGGGCCTTTACTCGAATTCTTGGAAGCTCTTTATATATGAAATTACCAATTACCAATTTTGAAACATTATTCTTGAATCACAAGAACCACACTAGAGACATCTATTGGTGAGTTGAAAAGAAGCCTTTTATCGAGCAGAAACTCTTATATTAGTATGTGAGGTCCGAATCCTGGATTATAATCGCACACATGAGAAACACCAGGAAATATAATTTTCATTTTTACTATTCAAACTTATAATTTGACCAGATAATTTATTTACAACATTTTTGGTAAGTCCAAATACTTGTAGAATTGGTAGAATTGGTGAATGTTACACGTGTGTAAAGTGACCACTTAAACCAGCCTATGACGGTCGTCAGCCCCGTTAATGCCCAGACTTCCATATTCTTCTTCATCTTTGATGAGATGTCAAAAAATAATAAGAAATGAATCATTGAAGTTATGAGAAAAATGTGGAAAAGGCCCACAAATACGTCACAGTTGCATTTCCTGTCAATAAATCAATAAAACCTTTGACATGTTGATGTCGGCGTATTTCGCAATCAACCTGACCAAACTGCATACCGTGCATTTTATATGCAGTCCCCTTCCAGCCGGCATTCCTCTGGCCTTCCGATGCATTGAATTATGGTCACATTATTCTAATACGTTGTCCATGCTCGAATCTAATATGTAAATTGATTGACTGCACTTGGTCACCGTACATAAGGGCATGAAACAATGGGACCGTTACATCGACGCATAAGGAAACATACAAAGTGTGCCTTACTCGGGGGTTCGGACAATTCCGGGTAAATATGTAGTTATCATTCGTCTCTAAGTGAATTATCATTTATCTACAACATTTTGAGTGTCTCCAAATACTTTAATTTATTTTATTAAAACATGGAATATATATGGAATACATATATAAATATATATATATATATAAATATATATATATATAATAATAATAATAATAATAATAATAAGGGTTTTATTATTATTATTATTATTATTATATATATATATATATATATATATATATATATATATATATATATATATATATATATATATATATATATATATATATATATATATATATATATATATATAATAATAATAATAATAATAATAATAATAAAACCCTTATCCACACCCCAATGGTGCATAGGGCACTGCGTCATATAAACGCAGTGTTATCTTTTCATGTCAAAAAATTATATTAAAATATTAAAATTATTTATTTATTATATGGTTTCTTTTATCTCGATAGTGTCAGGAAAACAGGACGAAATGGATATTTGAGTGCTGCATTTTTTTTGCAATTTCTCTTACGAATAGTCACAGAGACTGCCGAAGTCGGCCGAAGTCCTTTCGTGATTAATTAATTTAATTTTAACAGAATATATATTTTATTTTTAAACATTACATACATAAACTAACTAACTAACTAACTAACCATCACGCCGCTTCCCCGCAGGGGTAGGCAGAGAGAATAGAGCGCCACACCACTCTGTCCTTGCATACATTCTTCGCTTCTTCCACGTTCATGCATCTGCTCATACATACCCGCCGATTGCTACGACTCCTAACCTGACCACTTTCAAGTATTTGGCATACCTGATCGTGCCATGTTTTTCTCGGTCTTCCTCTGCTTCTTTTCCCACTAACATTCGCCTCATAAATTTGTTTACATAAGTCACTTATATGATATTTCCGAGAGTAATTTCTATTACTCATTTTGGGACATGGGATTTAAGTCAACAAGACTGAAACATTCACCAATTGTACCCATTATTGACAACATTATTCATCTTTGATGAGATGTCAAAAAACAATATGAAAATAACTCATGTAATCGGAGAAAATTCAGATTTAGTGAACAAGTATTTGGACACATTCAAAATGTTGTAAAAATTTCACATTGATGCGATAGGAACTCTCAAGTCCAGTGACTGGGAAGCGAACCGCAATTCCACGAATCAGGTTATCCACACACCATTTAGGCACTGTGCCACGACCCGTCTCTTTACAAAGACCTAAATTTATCCAGCCAAAATTCAAATAAATTCCTGGACCATGAATTGGCCGGAATTCAATATTTGCCGAACGTACAGCAACCCGCGAGTTAGCGTGCGAGGACGTCGTAAGAACGAGAAAATAAAGAAAGAAAGAAGAAATACAGATGGAAGAAGAAGTGTTTGTTGGTGGGACGGGGAGAGAAATGCCATAACCGCAGCAGCAGTTGAATTCAATGGCGAGGATATCGCATGACCACTGTGTTGTTTATACCAATCAAATTATTTAGGGTAAACATCCCATTTTCGTCATATTTTTGTACAGGATAAAGAATATTCTAAATTATCCATATTTTTGCATTCTTATGTTTTTATTTTATTTTTATTTGTTCGGGAATTGTACAGCTTACATATAAAAAAATGATACAGTAAACAATAGTTACATTAACAATAATAAACATTACATTACATTAACAGAAATAGTTACGTTAAAAAAACAATTAAACAATTTCACATTTATGTTATAAAACTATTAAAAAACATTCAGAGATTTAAAAAAAGGGTATGATATAATGTAATAGATTTAACAGGAAGAAGAAGGAGAAGGAAAGGAGAGGAAATGTTGTTGTTTAGTTTGTTCCCCTCCGTAGTGTAATGGTCAGCACGCTTGGCTACCGTTTTCGAGGTCCCGGGTTCGATTACCAGGGGGGTCAAATAAATATATATGATATTTTCACTCTAATATTTGTTCAATATTACCCTGGACTGGTACCTGAAACGGAGGGCTGATCAATTTTCCTTCGTGTGTTAACTAACGATCAAGATAACACTGTGTTTGTATAATGCAGTGACCTCTGCACCATTGGGGTGCGGATAAGGGTTTGAAAATTGAATATGTCGTTGGTTAGCGGGTTTGGCTACCGTGCTGGAGGTCCCGGGTTCGATTCAAAATCTTAAATCTACTTAAGTCATTCACTGATCGCTTTACATTTTAACATATGTATTCTTCTTCTTCTTCTTATCCTTGTCCACACCCAATGATGCATAGGAAACTGCATCGTATAACATTACTTCTAATATATTACACGCTAACCACGGAGGCGGCACAGTGGTTACAGTGTAATTTTTTAGAAGTTTTAAAAGATATTTAAATCTTTAAAAAAACATCGTTGAAATTCTAAAATAATTTTTCCAAGCACTTCCAACATTTTAATAATCTCTCTTTAGATACAAAAAAGATAAAATATATTAAACCACCAAAAAAATACCCGAGAAATAAAACAATTAAAAATAGGTTGCGTGAAACCCTTAATAAATGTACAATAAATAAATATTTAATGTAAATTTGGCTATGTTTTATTATTATACTTTAATGATGACATGACCACCATATTATCATTACAAATGATATGCATGTTTATATTTTGCTCTATATTGTAACTGTATTTTTTTCTATACTTTTTGTTACTCTGTATGTTATATCCATAATACAATATAACGCTGTCCCAAAATGAGTGATTCAAATTACTCATTTGGAATATCATGTATGTACCTTTGTGTTTTTACCATATATGTGATTAGGATAAAAATATGGGGAAAATAAAAAAATATGGTCGATATTAGGACCGCTTACCCTAATGTCCGCATCGCATGCTGCCGACCCCAGGTGGCATTTTCCGCGAATTGGCGCGAATAATCAAAACAAAATCGGTATATTCCCGATTATCCGGCTGTCATTAGCATGTATATTTTATGACATGTGGACAATACTTTGTGTAAGCAGCACTTAGTTAATTTTCTCTTCCAGCTATAATTTTCCTTCAATCTTCTTTTTCCTAATCGGATATCGCTCACTTCTTTCAACAACG
Organism: Brachycentrus maculatus; assembly: GCF_059751285.1. Lineage (NCBI taxonomy): Eukaryota > Metazoa > Arthropoda > Insecta > Trichoptera > Brachycentridae > Brachycentrus > Brachycentrus maculatus. Next base: position 1,217,561 of record NW_028281044.1, on the reverse strand, counting down.
TTATATATAAAAAAATCGACAATTTTCAGTTGTGCATGTTTTTGGAATGCCCAGAAAATTTACTATATCCCAGCAAAAGCAGCATATTTTTAACTTAATATTTACCCGCTACAGGGCAGAAAGTGTTGTTTTCCATTTTGAAGAAAAGGTATTGTTTAATTATTTTTTTAAATATACTAAATATTTTTCAAATGGAGAAAAAATATTCATGTTTTACCTAAAAAGATCTGTTGCACGGTAAAAAGTTCAATAAGTGGCTTGATATTTATTTTTAATACATTTTATTATTTTTTTTACTTTAAAACGATCTCATGAAAAATCAAGCTTTTTGATATTTGACGTAGGTACTTGAAAAGAGTAAGCGATATATAGACTTATTTATTGTAACTGCAGACAGTTGGTAGAATTCCATTCTGAAATGTTGGGTAATATATCCAAAATTAAACATGGTTTATTTGGTTGAATCCTACATTTATCTATGTATATTTTAATACGTGACGCGTTACGTCTTCTTAGGACATTATCAAACACTCAGAATGTTTGATAATGTCCTAAGAAGACGAAACGCGTCACGTATTAAGATATACATAAATAAATGTAGAATTCAACCAAATAAACCGTGTTTAATTTTGGATATATTACCCAACAATTAGATATATAGACTGTTTTTTGGTATGTAATGATCTTTGATGGTCGTTAATTATCGCGAATGATCGTTTTTGTTTGTAACAGAAGAGATCTATCCAGCATTTGAGCATAATCTCGATTCAGAACTAGTCAAATACATGACTTTAGAATTCAAATTTCTGTAACTTCAACGTTCATAAAGAAGTAACGCGAGAATAGGATCCTTAATGCGTGGTAAAGAACGAAACCTCAAGTAATTATTATACTTGTAATACTACTACTACTACTACCATCACGCCGTTTCCCCGCAGGAGTAGGCAGAGAGGATGGAACGCCACACTCTTCTGTCCTGACATACACTCCTCGCCTCCTTCACATCCATACATCTAGTCATGCATGCCCTCCGATTACGCAGACTTTTGACACCGCCAGATTTCATGTTCTGATTGATCTGATCGTGCCAAGTCTTTTTCGGTCGTCCTCGTTCTGTTTTCCCTCTCACATTCTCCACATATATTTTCTTAGTCATTCTCTCGCTATCCATTCGCTCCACATGTCCATACCACCGCAAAGAACTTATTATACTTGTGTTATTCTATATTTTAAAAACTAAACTAACTAACTTACCATCACGCCGCTTCTCCGCAGGGGTAGTCAGAGAGAATAGAACGCCTAACCAAACAATATTTGCATTACTTCGCCTCTTCTACATCCATGCGTCACTTCATACATACCCGCCGATCATTCCGATTCCTGACCTGACCACTTTCAAATATTTGGTCGTGCCAAGTTTTTCTCGGCCTTCCTCTGCTTCTATTACCCACCACATTCGCCTCACAGTTTTCATTGTTTGGACATGTGAATCGAATGAGTGAAGAAAGAATAGTGAAATAAAATTATGAGGCGAATGTGGTTGGTAATAGAAGCGAAGAAAGACCAAGAAAAACTTGGCATGATCAAGTATTTCAAATACTTGAAGTGATCAGGTCAAGAGGCGGAATAATCGGCGGGTATGCATGAGGAGATACGTGAATGTGGAAAAGGCGAATATTACGCGCAATTGACAGATTAACCTCTCTGCCTACCTCTGCGGAGAAGCGGCGTGGTGGTTAGTTAGTAAGTTGGTCAACAGTGACCCATTATTCACATCTCTAATATATACACACAAAATTAATTCCGCGTATTATTTTACATGTTCGAGTGCTTTATGGTTTTTGCGCGCTTAACGCGTGTCCTGGCGCCCAATAACATTATTTCATATCACTCCCGCGTAAATCAAATCCGAAACACGCGTACGTGTTGATAAATTCGACTCCTCTCGCCGGGCGCAACAGCTGTCGCATAAATAAAAAGCCAACGGCCGAAATGCCGTCCGGCGACATTGTCCCCGAATGTGGCCACGAATCGGCCGGATTCGTCGGTGAAAAGTTCCGAAATAAAAATGCGACCGCTCTATCGAGATGACAAATATTCGTGTTCCATAAAAAAGGTCTTATCCTGGGAATGTCACCCCCCCCCTTCCCCGGTCATCTGCGCATCAACTTGGACCTATTCTGAGCAACGCGCTATGGGGCAAATTTAAATCTCGTAAAATATATCGTAGTCGTACAGGAGAAAGTGACCAACTAACAAAACGTATGGTAAAATGTTCATTAGGGCCATTAAAGTCACTTTTGCTTGGCAAGATAATAAACATCAATGCAGTTAGTCGTTTGTTACAAGTTGTATTATACTTCCAAGTTAAAAATCCTTTGGGATGTTTTTCAGGTCAATATTAAGCTAGTAAGATATCAAATAGTCAATGATCACGTTTTTGTAAAAAATGCGCTTGGTCGCTTTCTCCTGTATGACTACGATACGGTGTTTGAAAATAATGCGGAATGCATCGAAACTCGTGTCTCAGTAGATTTTAAGAAATAGTGGTATTTACCAAGTAAAAAAATTGTTGAAACGGATAGATTTTACGACAAAGTGACTGCCGAATCGATTAATGAAATTATCCTACATTTGTTTGACAATACCATAACTAGGCGAAGCAACTGTCACAATATTAATTTTTATGTGTTTTTTTAACAATAAAATACAACTTAGTAGACTCAAACAATATCAGTGTTTGATTAAAATATTAATATTATATAAACCCCTTATCCGCACCCCAATGGTGCATAGGGCACTGTGTCATATTAACGCAGTGTTATCTTGATCGTTTACACATGAAGGAAAGGTGATCAGCCCTCCGCTTCAGGTACCAGTCCATGGTGATATTGAATAAATATTACAGTGAAAAAATCACTAATATTTATTATACCCCCCTTGGGAATCGAACCCGGGACCTCCGGAACGGTAGCCGAGCGGGCTGACCATTACACTACGGAGGCGGACTTATTATTTTAGTATTACTATTATTATTTTATTATTAATACTTGTTATTTTATTATTACTTTATGTTCAAGACTTTTTGTTTCTTTATTAGTGTATTCATTATTGTAATTTTATATTTGATATTGTATATATGTATTACGTTAAAGGCTTTAGCCGTTCAATAAATAAATAAGTATTATAAAAGGAAAAAAAAGTAAAAATAAAGTTTAAAAATATAACACAATGTATTAAAAAATAAATATCAAGCCACTTATTGAACTTTTTATTGTGCAACAGATCTTTTTAGGTAAAACCTGGATGTTTTTTCTCCATTTGAAAAATATTTAGTGTTTAAAAAAAATAATTAAAAAATATGTTTATCTTCAAAATGCAAAAGCAACATTTTCTGCCCTGTAGCGGGTAAACATTAAGTTAAAAATATGCCTCTTTTGCTGGGATATGGTACATTTTCTGGACATTCCGAAAACATGCACAACTCAAAATTGACGATTTTTTATTTATGACGTTCTTGAAAGGAGTGAGCGACATCACTGGCCAATAAATCGACGTGTTATTATTAACACGGGCCATCGAATGAGCCCAATGGATGTGGAGTTATCTCGCCAATAAACTATATGGAAGTATCAAAACGTTAGGCGCTCGTCGTGACGCGACTTGTGATAATGCAACTGGTACTTTGTATAATGAATAAATCTAATAAATTTGTATTACGTCACCGGTGACCACTTAGAGGTAGAGTGACACGCGCATCAGAAAACCATTATTTTTTTATACCTTACAAAATAACTTTATATATTATAACTTAATTATTATGTCGGTCGGTTTCGAAGCAAACATCTTCTTCCTCAAGACGAATTTGTACTAAAAAATATCTACTTACTACTACTACTACCATCCCGCCGTTTCCCCGCAGGGGTAGGCAGAAAGGATGGAACGCCACAATCTTCTGTCCTGACACACTCCTCGCCTCCTTCTCGTTCATACATCTAGACATACATGCCCTCCGATTACGCAGACTTTTGACTCCGCCAGATTTTAGGTTCTGATTGATCTGATCGTGCCAAGTCTTTTTTGGTCGTCCTCGTTCTGTTTTCCCTCTCAAATTCATCACATATATTTTTTTAGTCATATTCTCGTTATCCATTCGCTCCACATGTCCGTACCACCGTAAATAACTCTTCCTAATATTTTTAATTATTCGTTTTTCAGCTTACATTCCTTTCTTATAACCTCGTTTTTAATTCTGCCATACAATGATTACATAATATCTACTTAATAAAATAAAATAAATAATTGGCGGTTAACAGGGCATGGGTATAAATCTCATGTGGCCGTTTATAGATAACTTACACCACTTATACCTTACACATCCAGAGGTTTCTTCTTCTTCTTCCTTCCGGCTCCATCCTTATCTTATCGTCTTTGTACACTGTTAGGGTCAGCTCTCCTTGTCCTCAGGTTGTAGGTTCTTCTATCATGGACAACATCACCTAGGCCATGCCTTCAAATCAACCTATCATTCTGCAGCATCCATGAATTTTTCGGTCTTCCTCTAGATGTCTTTCGAGGAAGATCCATGGTGATCGCCTGGTTTACAATATGTTCAGGTTCTCTACGTCCTATGTGCCCATACCATCTCAATCGCATTTCCTCTACCTTACTATTGAAGCCTGTTACAGCCAGGCATCCACGAATGGTACTATATCCAAAATTAAACAAGGTTTATTTGGTTGAATTCTACATTTATTTATGTATATGTTAATACGTGACGCGTTTCGTCTTCTTGGGATATTATCAAATACTCCGTGTTTATAAATAAATTTTGGGTGAAAAATAACTTATTTTTAATTTAGACCTCTAACTGTAGCTAAACGCGCTTACCACTACTCTACGGAGGCGTATAATAATGATTTATTCTTCTTCAAACTCTTATCTGCACCACAATGGTGCATTGGACACTGCATCATATATATGCAGTGTTATCTTTATCGTTAACACATGAAGGAAAGATGATCAGCCCTCCGCATCAGCTACCAGCCAGGGTAATATTGAATAAATATTAGAGTAAAAAAATCATTTATATTTATTTGACCCCCATCTGGGAATCGCACCCGGGACATCCAAAACGGTAGCTGAGCGTGTTGACCATTACACTACAGAGGCGGACAATAACAATTTAGGGTATATTAATAAAATTTTCACGATAAAAATAATAATAAAAATCCAAACGTCACATTTTATCAAAAAAAAACTAACTAACCATCACGCCGCTTCCCCTCAGGGGTAGGCAGAGAGAATAAAGCGCCACACCACTCTGTCCTTGCAAACATTATTCGCCTCTTCCACGTTCATGCATCTCCTCATACATACCCGCCGATTGTTACGACTCCTAACCTGACCACTTTCAAGTATTTGGCATACCTGATCGTGCCATGTTTTTCTCGGTCTTCCTCTGCTTCTTTCCCCACTAACATTCGCCTCATAAATTTGTTTTACCGTTCTTTCGTCACTCATTCGTTCCACGTGTCCAAACCATCTCAACACACCTTTCTTAATTTTATCGATAATGCTTATCTCAGCTTTGCATTCCTTCCTTATTTCACTATTCGCACATCTATCATACATCGTTTTGTCGCACATTCTTCTGAGAGATCGCATTTCGAATTCATTTCATTTTATTGATAAAATGTAAAACAAACTCTCTAATATATCCCTTGAACTAATTTTAGAAAATCGCTCTAAACTTGTCAAATACCCCAATACTAAACTAAGCCCCTTTGATAGTCGCTAATACTTGTAGTTACCTTGTTAATGGCCCTGAAAAGGTACGCCTTAGTGTAGTGTCCCCATAAAGGTGCGCTCATTTTGATCTAGCCTTTGTCCCATTGTATGGGGCCATCAAAGAAAGGTGACGATGTATTGTCCTGCGCTAATCCCACCTTTCTTTAGACAGGCCAAAACGGCGTTAAAATATATATATATACACGTAATAACGTGTTCTAGACGTGTATTGTCGCGAGCATTACACACACTCGCCTTGACGAACACGCACATGTGAGGTAAAAATAACGAAAACATATATACTCGTGATATATTACAATGATATCACCAAAAATCACACTTATTTAATTAAAGTTTTACTTAGAACATTTTGAGTGTGTCCAAATACTTGTTCACAAATCTGGATTATCTCCAATTATAGGATTTATCGTTCATACTACATTTTGACATCTCATCAAAGATGAAGAAGAATACATAATAGATGTCTCTAGTGAAGTTCTAGTGATTCAAGAACAAGGTTTCTGAATTGGTTCATATATATAGAACTTCCAAGAATTTGAGTAGTGTGGTTGTCAATAATGGGTGGAATTGGTGAATGTAACACGTGTGTAAAGTGATCACTTAAACCAGCCTATGACGGTCATCAGCCCCGTAAATGCTCAGACTTCCATATTCTTCTTCATCTTTGAGTCGTAATTTGTGATTATCATGACCACGAAAAATCGTTTACAAGCGGCGACACTTGAATTTAAGCATATATAATATAAATTAATAACTGTATAATATATATTTTTTCCGCCTCCGTAGTGTAACGGTCAGCACGCTTGACTACCGTTCTGGTGGTCCCGGGTTCGATCCCCTGGGTGGGGTCAAATAAACATTATATACTTAAGTGATTTTTTCACTCTAATATTTATTCAATATTACCCTGGACTGGTACCTGAAGCGGAGGACTGATCACCTTTCCTTCATGTCTTAACGATCAAGAGCGTTTATACGATGTAGTGCCCTATGCACCATTGGGGTGCGGATAAGGGTTTGAAGATAATATGAACAGGATGTTTTTGATTTTTTAAAATTTGATAGGTTTTTTCTCCGTTATATGACTCGTATCCGAAGTCCGTTAAACAGTCCCTTATAGCGAGGTTTTACTGTAGTAATTAAGGATATTGAACCATTAGTTAAAAGAGACTTTAGGTTTTTATTATTATCAATTATAAAACATATTTAAAATATTTTTTGCATCGTAAATTTTGCAGAGAGTTGCATTTTTTTCCACTAAGCCACCTTGTGTGATATGTCGGTGGAGTTCTTTTTACATACGTTTTTTTATTATTTTTATATTTTTTTTCCTTATATACACGCAAAAAGAGAGATAAACAATAAATCCACAAATTAATAACTAAATTTGCAATAATTCAAGTTGAAAATAAATAAATAAGTTGAAGGGTTCACGCCGAAAAGGACACCAAAGGGAAAAGGCACAAAAAGTATTGTGAAATGTGAACAGATCACAGGAGGGCAGAAACACACGGGAGATCAAAACCCGAAACAGAATTTATCGGACGGTGGCATGCGATATGAAGAAATGGCAACAGCCAACGCTACTGAAGTACTAAGCAAAGATGGGGTAAATGGCGTAAAACGATTGCCTTAAACATTTGGTAATTTTTTATTTTTTTATTTTTTTATTGATACCTATCTATTACTTTGATCAGTTATTACAATAAAATGGTCACAATTCAGAATTTTAGAATTTTACGTGATGTTAGGTTAGTTTAGGTTCTTTTGCGTACAATGTGGGCAAATTAATAAATCTGAATTGAGGAAACAATGGCAAATATCTTTTATCCTAAAGGCAAATTATTTATTTATTTATTTAAACACTGTCCGCCTCCGTAGTGTAATGGTCAGCACGCTCGCCTACCGTTCTGGAGGTCCCGGATTCGATTCCCATGGGGGGGGGGGGAAATAAATATGAGCGTTTTTTCACTCTAATATTTATTCAATATTACTCTGGACTGGTACCTGAAGCGGAGGGTTGATCACCTGTCCTTCATATGTTAACGATCAAGATAACACTGCGTTTATATGAAGCAGTGCCCTATGCGCCATTGGGGTGCTGATAAGGGTTTGGATGAAAAAATGAAATTAACATTCGGTATTTTTTTAAATATTTTTTTTAATTTGGGTTTACAACAGCAACATATGTAAAACAAAACAATTAAATGAAATACATTAAACAAGCCAATTATAGTTAACCAATAAAGATTAGTACAAAATATTTAATTTATTATTAGATTAAAACCAATATTTTTAGCTTTTCCACTTTTTTATTTGACCAGCGACCGGGTTTCGTCGTTACCGACATCATCAGACTGATGTCGGTAACGACGAAACCCGGTCGCTGGTCAAATAAAAAAAAAGTGGAAAAGCTAAAAATATTGGTTTTAATCTAATAATATATTAAAAATGCAATTCCATCACGAAGTGTCACTGGATAATATAAATCTATTACAAAATATTTAGTGTAGATCTAGCAAATTAATGAATGTGTGTGTGTGATGTTAATTTAAGTGTCTTTTGCACCATTGGGTGTGGATAAGGGTTAGAAGAAGAAGAAGAAGAAGTAATTTCTGATGATCGGAAAGGTTAAAATGCAGTTACGTCCTCTTGCTTGGCACGCCAGTGTCGTGTGTGTTGTCAGCCCGTGTGGGAGGGACACGGGTGAATTCGATACATTACGAGCTGCCGTACACCGTGTACTAACACGTGTGTAACACGTAACGTGATATACTGTGGCCCAGCGAAGGTTCGAGAAGCGTGCAACGAAATACCATACGAGGCGGGAGGGGCCATGTTGATATATAAACAACATTTTGAGTGTGTCCAAATACTTCACAAATCTGGATTATCTCCAATTATAGGAGCATTTTTCATATTATTATTTAATGACATCTCATCAAATGTGAAGATGAGATGTCAAAAAATAATATGAAAAATACTCGTATAATTGGAGATAGTCCTGATTTTTGAACAAGTATTTGGACACACTCGGAATGTTGTAAATAAATTATCTGGTCAAATTATAAGCTTAAATGATATTGAAAATGATATTTAATGAAAATGATAAGTGATCACTTGACACAGTGTAACATTCGCCAATTCTACCCATTATTGACAACCACACTACTCAATTTCTTGGAAGTCCTATATATATATGCACCAATTCTACCCATTCTACAAGTATTTGGACACACTCAAAATGTTGTAAATAAATTATCTGGTCAAATTATGGGCTTAAATAATAAAAATGAAAATGGTATTTTCTTGCGTTTCTCATGTGTGTGATTATAATCCAGGATTCGGACCTCACATACTTATAAAAGAGTTTCTGCTCAATAAAAAGCTTCTTTTCACCTTACCAATAGATGTCTCTAGTGTAGTTCTAGTGTAGTGTAGAACAATGTTTCAAAATTGGTTTATACTTATATAGAACTTCCAAGAATTTGGTTGTCAATAATGGGTAGAATTGGTGAATGTTACACGTGTGTTAAGTGATCACTTAAATCAGTTTATGACGGTCGTCGGCCCCGTAAATGCCCAGACTTCCATATTCTTCTTGATCTTTGATGAGATGTCAAAAAATTGATATCTTAACATAAATTAAGAAGAACGTGGAAGTCTGGGTATTTAAAGGGCTCTCGACTTGTCATAGTCTGATTTAAGTAATCAGTTTAAGGCCCAGTATTCGTTAAGTCCCCACTTAATTTTCTCTAAATCCAGGTGACATTTTACGTAGTTGATTTTTTTTCTTAATACACCGTTTTTGCTTTGAAATATAAATTTTCTTCGAAATAATTGTCTTGTCTGCAGGTAGGATAGTAAGTATAGGGAAGGTAAATGTAAAAAAAAAACACATCACAAAGACCCAGACTTATCGAAAACAAATCTTTCTAGAATTAATTTTGAATTTGACGGGGATCGAACCCGCGACGCCAGTTTCGCAGTCAAGTGTCTACCCAACTACAATAAAATCGATAAATTCCACATAGTATTTTTTTCTTCTTTCGTATAGATTTTTATCCCGGATGGAGTTAAACATTTAACGGATTAATCCGATACGCGCACATGATCGACGACGCGCGTAAGAGATTGTCTGACGCGAATAGAGATTCAAAATACCCGCAGGCGATTTGTTAAGGGTTAAACGCGTCACCTTCATGAATTGAGATAACGCGCCTTATCCGCGATCCGGGCCCGCCAGATTTCGTCAATAATACTTGGGAGATTATTGCCATAAACGCGGATGTGCGTGCGGCGCGCGGAGATCGCGCGTTTAACCCGCGCGGGAAAATTGTGCGTGAATTTTAGTGGCGCCCGAATGTGTACCATAAATGCGACGTAAAACGGCCCTTCGCCACTGGCCGTAAAAAGGACCGTTCACATTGTCTATGGCAGTGACTGTTAAACTGTTTTAAGCGAACTCTTTACAATGTATACATAATAAAATAACAAGTATATAATAGATTTATATTATCCACTGACACTTTTGACACCAGTCTGATGATGTCGGTAACGATGAAACCCGGTCGCTGGTCAAATAAAAATAAAAATAAAGTGGAAAAGCTAAAAATATTGGTTTTAATCTAATAATATATTAAGTATATAATAAGTCCGCCTCCGTAGTGTAATGGTCAGCACTCTCGGCTACCGTTCTGGAGGTCCCGGGTTCGATTCCCAAGGGGGGTAAAATAAATATAAGTGATTTATTCACTGTAATATTTATTCAACACTACCATGGACTGGTACCTGAAGCGGAGGCCTGATCACCTTTCCTTCACGTGTAACAATGCGTGTAACAACACGATCAAGATAACAATGCGTTTATATGACACAGTGCCCGATGCATCATTGGGGTGCGGATAAGGGTTTTATTTTATTATTATATATAATAAGAGTATAATTGTTTTTTCCTTATTCATTTTATTAGACTTCTTCTTCTTCTTCTTCTTCACAGCAACTGTGTCGTCAGACCATCTCTTTTGGGGTCTTCCAACAACTCTTTTGTTCTCCCAAGGTCTCTATCGTATAATTTTTGGGGTCCATCTCATGGGGTCCAGTCTTGCTATATGTCCTGCCCACTGCCATTTGAGTTTTGCCACGCGATCCTTGATGTCCTCTACTTTAGTTTTTTCCTGGTAAGTATATTAATTTTTAATTTTATCCCTTAGGCTAAATCCAAGCATGGATCCATTGAACGCTGTGTGAAGCTTAAGTTTCTCTATATTTCTCTTTGTCAGAGCCATAGTCTCTAGTGCATATGTGCTCACTGGCAGTATGCAGGATTCAATACACTAATGACCGGATTTCCTCGTTACCGACGTTATCAGACTGATGATACCGGTAACGACGAAAACTAAAGTTAATATGAAAAAAAAACTAAATAGTTGATGTATCATTATATGAAAAGTAGTTCCATCAAGTAATTCCAGTACAAAATTTAAAACTGTCTAAACTATAATTTTTATTAGATTTATATTATCCACTGACACTTCGTGATGGAATTGCATTTTAATACATTATTAGATTAAAATTGTTGTGTGTACTCGGCTGATATTGAATCACATGACTAATTAACATTTTAATAAAATTAATAATTAACATTTAAAAAAAAAAACTACACCATTAGGTGCGGATAAGGCTTAGAAAAAGTATAGCTATTTATTTTCATTTTTGACCAATGTCGATACGAACCCTAGTTTTAGAATCCCTGGCCCACAAATATTTTTATCTGACGTGTGACATACGTAAATGTTTACCTCAAGAGCGTACTCGTAACTCGCGTCGATAGTTCGTCAATAATGAAGGGAAAATAGTGATGACTATGTACAAAGTAAGGATAATGAAATCCGTTTTAATTTTTGGTCCATACACCGCAGCCGGAAAATTTTACGGCTGGGTTCATTATACCCCTATGTGCTCCTGGTAATTTTAATTTAAATTTTATTAAAATGTTCAATACTAATAAAGTATTACAATTTATTCGATTTATGTACCTGTAAAAGAAATCTACCCTTGCATTAACATTTTTTAAAATACTAAGTAGTTTTTTTAAATAATAATTTATTATAATTCTCACGGTTGACCCCGGTAGAGAATTTGTTTATTTATTTTTCTTTTATAAAATAAAACTAAAACATTTCTGTTTTTAACCACTTTTTTGTTGGTACTTTTCTCCAACCGGTTTCGGCAACAACATTGTCATCTTTAGGGCTGGATATGTACTAAATATAATACAAAATGGACATATAAAAATATGTAGAAAAAGTTTTATAAAATGTGCCTCGAAGTATAGGGTCCGCCATCTAAAGTTTTTTTTTTCAACTAGTGCTTATTTCGTGAATGGTAACACTTAGCTCATGTCTGATTTGACAGATAATTAGTTTTATCCTTCCGCTGAGCGAATATGGTTGTGTATACGCTTGAACAACGCTGGGAAATATTGCGACATTCGACTTACAGAAGATGCCGATTTTGCCAAAAAAATCATCTTTTCGGATGAAGCTCATTTTGATCTTGGCGGGTATGTAAACAAGCAAAATTGTCGTATTTGGGGCACAGAAAACCCGCACGCATACATTGAAAAGCCGGTACACCCAAAACGAGTCACTGTTTGGTGCGGATTTTGGTCCAGAGGCATAATTGGGCCATTTTTCTTTGAAAATGAGCAAGGAGTGGCCGTTAGTCAATGGCGATCGTTATCGGGCCATGTTGAACGGATTTTTGTTCACAAAAATTGAAGAGGAGGATATTGGCAACATTTGGTTTCAACAGGACGGCGCTACGTGCCACACAGCCGAAGCTACACTCGATGTTTTGCGCCCCATTTTCAAAAAAAAAATGTTATTTGGCGGACCCTTTATCTGTATAAAACATTGAAGATATTTTTTCCTCTTACATTTTCGTTCAACAATTATGTGATTCTTCATATTATTATTTTGAATGTATAAATATCTACTTGCAAACCAGGTTATGTTAAAAAATTGAGTTTTTTAGTGAATAGCGCCGAACAATAGAAAATGAAAAATACGTATTTAACATAATCTGCCAAAACTGCTAATGTAAACTCTTGCAAAACTATATATTCCGATCGAGAGTTCACTTTCTAAAACCTCTCAAAAAAGCTCAAATCGGTAGAAGATTTAATGTTCTACCGGTTGGCGCCATTGACTAAAAAAAACTATTTTTTTTTGACTTAACGTGGTTTGCCAGTGGACTTCTCATATCGCTCACTCCTTCCAACAACGTCATATATAAAAAAAAAACATGATTTAATAGGAGATCGTTTTTAAATTTAAAAAATATAATAAAATGTATTAAAAATAAACACCAAGCCACTTATTGAACTTTTTACTGTGGAACAAATCTTTTTAGGTAAAACCTGAATGTTTTTTCTCCATTTGAAAAATATTTAGTGTATTTGAAAAAATAATTAAACAATACCTTTTCTTTAAAATGCAAATACAACACTTTCTGCCCTGTAGCGGGTAAATATTAATTTCATTAATTGATTCGGCAGTCACTTTGTGGTAAAATCCATTTTTAATTAATGTTTTACATAGAAAATACCACTATTTCTTAAAATCGGTGTTTGAAAATGATTCGGAATTCATCGAAACACGTGTCACAGTAGATTTTAAGAAATAGTGGTATTTACTTGAATTAAAAATGAATTAAAACATGAATTAAAAATGGTAAATATTAAGTTTAAAATATGCCGCTTTTGCTGGGATATAGTACATTTCCTGGGCATTCCCAAAACATGCACAACTGAAAATTGTCGATTTTTGAAATATGACGCTGTTGAAAGGAGTGAGCGATATTTGGTATGTATTTTTTCTTCTTAATTATCAGGAGAACAAAAGTTGTATGGAGATCGGTGGACTTATAATCAGCAAACGGACGAGCTAGTATAACTTATTTCAGATTTTCCGGCATGAGAAGGTATGTAATTGAATAATAATTGGACGTCGAATGGCTATGTGGTAAAACTTTGAACATGTGGATCGAAAGTTCGTGAAACTATTTATGCCGGTAATCCGTATTTTCTGTGCGATCACCGAATAAAAGGGTAGGTTATAATTTAGTTTTATTCCGAAGAATTTCCGGTTTTATATGTAAACGTTATATTATTTTATTTCAGAAAACTTGATTTTTCAGGAGAACGTTTTTAAAGTTTAAAAATATAATACAATGTATTAAAAATAAATATCAAGCTACTTTTTAAACTTTTTACTGTGCAACAGATCTTTTTAGGTAAAACCTGAAGTTTTTTCTCCATTTGAAAAATATTAAGTATATTTCAAAAAAATAATTAAACAATACCTTCTCTTCAAAATGCAAAAACAACACTTTCTGCCCTGTAGCGGGTAAATATTAAGTTAAAAATATGCCTCATTTGCTGGGATATAGTTCATTTTCTGGGCATACCGAAAACATGCACAACTGAAAATTTAAGATTTTTGATTTATGACATTCTTGAAAGGAGTGAGTGATATATGAACCAATTTAGAAACCTTGTTCTCGAATCACTTGAACTTCTCTAGGGACATCTATTGGTGAGATGTAAATAAGCTTTTTACAAAGCAGAAAGAATTTTATCTCCTAATATCGTATTCTCTCGATTTTTAGATTAGTTTCCATCTGTTGCGACGCGTAGACCTGATCCTCCAGTTGACTGCGCACTCGTTGGCTCTTCCGGAACTAAATGTACCCATTACCCGGCCCATAATTTGGCCTATTCTCGAGACGCGGTACACAACCTATCATTGGCGCGGTGCTATTCTCATATTTAATCGAGACTTTACGGATTCAAATTCAATTTGCATAACTTCTCCGCGGACCGACGGGCTCGCCGGCCGTTCCTAGGAACCGCGCGGTAAACGATACACGCTTTAAATTATAATTATAGTATTTATTACTTTAAAAATGCTATTAGACTTACTCGATTTATAATTCACGTTCATGCGCGGGTAGTATTTTGTGTACAGCTGCGTAACAGAACACAAGGTGTAGCTCGAAATTGATAGATTTTGCGAAATGTGTACGTTTGCTTTATGGATTCATCCCTAATTTCACGAATTGATTCGGCAGCCACTTTGTGGTAATATTGATCCGTTTTTTATTTAAATTTCACTTGGTAAATACATTTCTTCTTCTTTTACCATATGTGAATTATATGGAGTCTGCAAACTGTCTCCAGACTTTTCTGTCTGTAGCCAGCTTCTTCGCATCCTCCCAAGTCAGATCTGCGTTCCGAAATTCACACGCGAACTGTCTTCGTATTGTCAGCAGGCGTGAACCAGCCTTGTAAAAGAGGCAAGTTTGTGGCGGCTCTCGGGAGGCATGCGGAGTATATGGCCAAGCCAACTGAATCGCCTTTTCTTGACGACAGTTCTACTAAGATTTGCTGCGTCTTACGCCTTAGTCTCTTCATTCCTCACAAAGTCCACCGCACGCCTAAAATTCTCCGCAGACAGCTATTCTCAAAGCTCAGTACACGGCTGCTCTGGGCTCTCACAGCCGTATAACGGGAGCAATGCAGGCATTGTATAGGCGGCTACAAACTACAGTTGTACTAAGATTTGCTGCATCCTACGCCTTATCTCTTCATTCCTCAAAAAGTTAGACCTAAAAGCTTAAATTCTTTGCAGACGCCTATTCTTGAAGCTAAGTACACGGCTGCTCTGGGCTCTTGTAAGGTGCCATGTTTCCCAGCCGAGTCAATTAATAAAGGTATAAAAAAGTATTTCTTTATTTATAGAGTTTGCAGACATTTATTTTGTAGAACTCCATATTTGTACTTTTAGTATTTAAATTAAACACTGATTTGAGTCTACTAAAACGTTTATTTTATTTTTGAAACGTAAAAATGAAAATTCTTTTTTCGCCTTGTTAGGGCATTTTCAAACTAATGTCATAATTCCAAGGTTACAATTTCAATTCCAATGCGATGTGAATATGAGCATATTCTCTATTGGTTTTTATGTAAATATATAGAACTTCCAAGAATTTGAGTAGTGTGGTTGTCAATAATGGGTAGAATTGGTGAATGTTACACGTGTGTAACGTGATCACTTAAACCAGCCTATGACGGTCGTCAGCCCCGTAAATGCTCAGACTTCCATATTCTTCTTCATCTTTGATGAGATGTCAAAAAATAATATGAAAATAACTCCTGTAATTGGAGATAATCCAGATTTTGTGAACAAGTATTAGGACACACTCAAAATGTTGTGAAGAATAGTTCAGCACCAAAATGGTCACGGAAATTGCTAGAAATTTTATTTTATCATTTCTCTTTATTTCTCAGTCTACTTTGAATCACACGTTTAAGCGATCCCAAATTTATCTTCCGCTGATGCGTTGTTTTATAATTTGGCAATTGGAAATTTCCCAGTGCGAAATTTGCAATATAATCTTACTGTCTAATAGGAGGGTTCTTGGTTCGTAAGTCTCACTTGCATATTAACGTTATTTAGTACGGGCACGTCCGAGGCTTCAAGGCAAAACACCTTAACTTTTATGTCTTACATATCGAAACACGTGTCACAATAGATTTTATGGCTAAACTCGCAATCTTTAAATTTAGACTGCGGACGGCTGCGCTAGAAGTCAGACGTATTTTTGAGCGCATTTTTTTCTTAAAAAACGTGAAATTTGTTTTTTATTTTAGAATATATGTAAAAATTTTATTTTTTCATTTTTTTAACACTTTACCTTTCAACAACTCTTTTTAATTTTACATAACCATATATTTGTTTTAAAAAAAAAATGTTCAATACAAAAACGGCATTTCAAGCGAAAAATTCAACTACGTCAAATGTTACCCTGGTTTAAAGAAAATTATGTTATTTTGCAATTTATCGTATATTGGGCCTCAAGAAATAGCGGTATTTACCAAGTAAAACATAAGTTCTAAAAAATAGAGTACATTTTTTTTAATTACTTCGTAATATTTATACATATCGTATGTAAATATTTTGTTTACGCGCCAGTTTTAAATGATAAGTCAACAATATCTGTAATTGCACTTTATATAAATGCCGGAATGCGATAGTCGGAATTCGTTCTCTTAGAGGATGTATGAATGTTGATAAAGTATAAGGAAATTGAAAGCTGTCCCACCGCATGCCCAGATCTCATACAGAAGCATCTAGGCTTCCTGACAGATCTGCTCTTGCTAAGCATTTTTTTTAAAACTAAGTTGCGAAATTTATTGAAAATGTGAAACAACATAAAATTGTATCCCGATTTTACTGTGAATTTATTTTTAAAAGCTTTCAATATCCCTGTCACTGCCAATCTAAATACATACAAGTTTGTAAATCCGTCACTAAATTTTCTAGAAGTACCCCGGTGCAGGCAGTGAAAGGGATTAGTATTTAGTTCAATTAGTCAGCTAGATCCGACTCTTACCCGACGTTGACCGGTACACAGACGCCCACAATCCCGACCAGCACAGCAGACAGACACGGAACAGTGCAAAGACATTTATAGAGAATGGTCAGTCATCGCATTTCCACTCAGCCATTATTCATCGAAAATATGATATAAGGAAAGAATGCAAGGCTGAGATAAAGCTTACTTACTAACTAACTAACCATCACGCCGCAGGGGTAGGCAGAGAGAATAGAACGCCACACCACTCTGTCTTCGCAAACATTCTTCGCCTCTTCCGCGTTCATGCATCTCCTAATACATACCCGCCGATTGTTTCGACTCCTAACCTGACCGATTTCAAGTATTTGGCTTACCTGATCGTGCCAAGTTTTTTTCAGTCTTCCTCTGCTCCTTTTTCCAATAACATCATGAATTTGTTTTTCTGTTCTTCCACGTTCGTGCATCTCCTCATACATACCCGCCGATTGTTTCGACTCCTAACCTGACCGATTTCAAGTATTTGGCATACCTGATCGTGCCAAGTTTTTCTCAGTCTTCCTCTGCTCCTTTTTCTAATAACATTCGCCTTATAAATTTGTTTCACTGTTCTTTCCTCACTCATTCGTTCTACATGTCCAAACCATCTCAACCCACCTTTCTTAATTTTATTGATAATGCTTATCTCTGCTTTGCATTCCTTCCTTATTTCAGTATTCGTACATCTATCATACGTACATCGTGGCAAATGTTTGTTTTTTTCGTAAAATCTCTATTTGGGTTACTTGATTCTTGCTCTAAACAGCGGATATGTGATTTTTTTTATGCACCATGTATAATTCACGAATACGCACACAGACAACGTGTTTCGGGATTAATCGCCTTTATTAGCTCTTGATGCCGACCGATTATTATAGATTGACTATATTTATGACCCTGCCATAGACTAGATCGTACGGGCACACATATCGCTCACTCCTTTCAAGAACGTCATAAATAAATAAAAAACTTGATTTTTCAGGAGAACGTTTTTAAAGTTTAAAAATATAATACAATGTATTAAAAATATATATTAAGCCACTCACTGAACTTTTTACTGTGCAACAGATCTTTTTAGGTAAAACCTGATGGTTTTTGTCTATTTTAAAAAATATTTAGTATATTTAAAAAAATAATTAAACAATACCTTTTCTTCAAAATGCAAAAACAACACTTTCTGCCCTGTAGCGGGTTGATATTAAGTTAAAAATATGCAACTTTTGCTGGGATATAGTACATTTTCTGGGCATTCCGTAAATATGCACAACTGAAAATTGTCGATTTTTGATTTATGACGTTCTTGAAAGGAGTGAGCGATATGACTGCAGAAATATGTAGACACATTGCCACCGTCACGTACCTGTATGCTATACGGACTCATACATGCGACGAACCAGCCTGTAAGGATCATTTCGACTCCGATATGAATTTGCGCACCCAATTTTAGACTGTAACAAGTCAAAGGAGTGTGTAATTTAATTTACGTGTTCGTTTCAATTCATTCAAACCCATTCAAATCCGAACCCCAATGGTGCATAGGGCACTGCATCATATACATTTCATTCAAAACCTTATCCGCACCCCAATGGTGCATAGGGCACTGCATTTTATAAACGCAGTGTTATCTTGACCGTTAACACATGAAGCCAAAGTGATCAGCCCTCCGCTTCAGGTCGAGTCCAGCGTAATATTGAATAAATATTAGAGTTAAAAAATCACTTATATTTATTGGACCCACCATCTGGGAATCGAACCCGGGACCTCCGGAACGGTAGCCCAGCGTGCTGACCGACCGCTGACAGACGAAAATTTATGTATTACAAACGCAAAAACATTTAATTAATTTTATTAAACATAGGTGGAGCATATCGAGTCCACAAACTGTCTCCAGGCTTTTCTGTCGGCTGCCAGCTCCCTTGCATCCCCCTAAGTCAGATCCGCGTCCCGAAGTGCTGACGAGAACTGCCGACGAATTGTCAGCAGTGGTCAAAACATTTGGGACCCAAAAATTCCAGCCTAGCTTAAGGGAAAAGTCTACCAAACAATTGTCAGACCCGCACTCCTCTATGGCTCCGAATGCTGGACGATGTACAACACCTACTCTAGGCAACTAGAAACTGCGAATGCTTAGTTGCTCAGCTGGAGTGTCCCTTAGAGACAAAATAAAGAGTTCACGCATTCGTGGGAGCCTGGCTGTAACAGGTGTCAATAGTAAGGTAGAGGAAAGGCAATTGAGATGGTATGGGCACATAGCACGCAGAGAACCTGAACATACTGTAAACCAGGCGATTTTTATTTATAATTAAAATATCATTATTTTTACATTCAAAACACTATCTACCATAATATTCAACAATTTTGTCGGTTAGGGAAAGAAGCTTAGGTAAATCTCAAGTTATTTTTTTGTGATTTTTATTGATTTCGCTAAAAGTCCGTTATTAAATATGTGTCCAATCACTCATCTTCCCTGATCCCTTTTGACTGTGATTGCCAATCAACACAAAAAAAAATAAAGCCATTTGAGATCTACCTAAGCTTCTTTCCCTAATCGTCAAAATATATTGAATATTGTTTAGTAGATAGTGTTTTAGTATTGATCAGTCTTGATAAAGAAGCGGTTAGCTTTGAAACCGGTAGACATTATAATTAAGTTATAATAAAATATTTATAGTGATTTTAAAACAAAGTTACATTTAAATTATAAAATGGAAAATCACAAAGTTAGTGCTTCAAATATAAATTGCATTTTTATTTAGATGGGAGTTGCATTTATTATTTATCTTCATTATTATGTACAAGGTTTATATCGTTGAGTGAATTTTTGTTTCTTCCTACTTTAAAAAAATGATGTTTTATTTTCATCTGTGTTGGGAACAGGGAGTTAATCTTGTGTGGATCAATCAGAAACTTGTCAGCATTTGCTCATTGCTGGGAGGAAACTACGCAAAACTCCTCAGGAGATGCCGGACTGTTGACTGTCATCAATAGACCTTCCATTACACTAGAAGAAGATTCGGCATTTTGTATCCGAAGAAGATATGCCATTTTTTTTAATAATTCGCTGCCCAATGCTCAATAAAAGCAACATTTAGGAGTTTTTCTTCCGTTTTTTTAAATCACATTTTTTAAATCATATTTTCATGTGGTGTGCGGAGTGCGTGGAAGTTTTTGGTATCGTAAGAGAAGGTTAATTAACCATAACCTTATTATGAGTACTTCAACGTTTTAGAATTAGTACATAAACCCAGAGGATGACAAGGTTCTTGTCGAAACCGGTTGGAAAAATTGTACCAATAAAAAGTGGTTAAAACAAAGTTGTTTTATTTTATGAACTTTATAAAGTGTGCCACAAAGTATCTGCGAAAAACATTCAAGAAATGCCATTTTTAATATATATTTTTTCTTTGTTTTCAGGTAAGACTTTTATTATTCTTCAATTGACATCGTTCTATTTTCGACTAGAAAAGTTATATTGGTATGTATTGTACTACATATATGGTTTTATTAACTTTTTATGGGAATATGATGGGAGATGGTTAGTTTTAAATCATCAGTTTATTCGAGGCTTCTTCTCCTGAAAGTAGTGTTAATTTTAGAAAATTGTATATTAATTTTAGAATGAGTTCACTATTATTAGAAATATGTGCTTTTTCTTTTTTTCTTTTCCTTTTAACAAGCCCGAGCCACAGCAACGGATGGCCGGGTACAGCTCGTAGTTTATAGAAATGTCACCATCAATAATATAATGTTTACTACTAAACCATCAATAGGGGAACGTACAAAAGGAGTATCTTCTTCCCTTTCTCGCAGTATTAGTAATGCCTGTTATGAAAAGAGATGTCGTCTGTGTAAAAAAAATCTATGGTGGGTCGTAATCCGCTACGCTTTGAGTATCATTTTTTCTGGTTATTATGTTGTTGGTATAATACCTCAGTACTTAGAAATCCATTGATGGATCCAAAAACGAATTGTACGTTGAAAAAGATCACTCGAATAATATCGTCGACATTTTCATTACGAATTTTCGAGTGAAATATGTATATGCTGAAAAAAACGCAACCATATGTACTTTTTTATTGATTAATTATCTTCTTCTTCCTCATGTGTTCTGTCGGGCGACACCTTGTCTGTCTGTCTTGTCTTGTATTTATTGAGCAAAAACTCTTTAATTTGTATGTGAGGTCCGTATTCTGGTTTATAATCACATATCATACATAAGAAACGCTAGAAAATATTCTTTTCATTTTTATAACTTATTATTTTAGTATTATTTTTTGACATCTCATCAAAGAAGAAGAAGAACCATACTACTATAGATGTCTCTAGTGAACGGCTGTCCAAACTTAAAACACAGTAAGGGACATTTTTTGCATTTTTCGACTAGGTAGAATCTACTTAGTCCAAAAATGCAAAAAAAAAACGTACTACAAAACAATGTCCCTTACTGTGTTTTGAGTTTGGACAGCCGTGAAGTTCTAGTGATTCAAGAATACTGTTTCAAATTGGTTAATATATATAGAACTTCCAAGAATATGAGTAGTGTGGTATTTAATAATGGGTAGAATTGGTGAATGTTACACGTGTGTAAAGTGATCACTTAAACCAGCCTATGACGGTCGTCAGCCCCGTAAATGCCCAGACTTCCATATTCGTCTTCATCTTTGATGAGATGTCAAAAAATAATATGTAAATAACTCCTGTAATTGGAGATAATCCAGATTTTGTGAACAAGTATTTGGACACACTCAAAATGTCATAAATTATTTTAGCTTAAAAATTTACCACTTAATTTATTTACAACATTTTGAGTGTGTCCAAATACTGTTTACAAATCTGCATTATCTCCAATTAGGAGTTATTTCTTATTATATTATTTTAAAAAAATAATAAATTGAGATAAGCATTATCGATAAAATTAAGAAAGGTGTGTTGAAATGGTTTGGACACGTGGAGCGTATGAGTGAAGAAAGAACGGTTAAACAAATTTATGAGGCGAATGTGGTTGGAAAAAGAAGCAGAGGACGACCGAGGAAAACTTGGCACAATCAGGTATGTCAAATACTTGAAAGCGGCCGGGCCAGGAGTCGTAATAATCGTCGGGTATGTATGAGGAGATGCATGAATGTAGAAGAGGCAAAGAATGTTTGCAAAGACAGAGTGGTGTGGCGTTCGATTCTCTCTGCCTACCCCTGCGGGGAAGCGGCGTGATGGTTAGTTAGTTAGTTAGTTAAATAATGTGTCGTGTTGTGGCCCCCGGGCTCTCGAGCCAGAGTTTCTCGGTTTGAACCCACTCTACCACAATTTGATACCTATTTCTAATAATGAGCCGCTTAGGCTCACAGAAATAGTAAGAAATTGAAGCATTATTATAAATAGTAAAAAAACTCAAATACTTCTCTACAAATTTAAAAAATATGTACTTCTAAATGGAGATAATCCAGATTTGTGAGCAAGTATTTGGACACACTAAAAATGCTGTGAACTACCATTTTAGCACTTCTCAGGACTTTCTCCAACAACTCTGTATTAAAATGTCTTTTTTTTTAAATATATGCATCGTTTTATTTTTTTATAGTCTTAGCAGCTAGTAGCTAGTTAGAAATGTACCTACCTGTTTTATTTTTTTTTGGATCACATTATGATTTTTTAAAAATTATCTAACGTCCATGTGACTCTGAAATCTAGCTACGGCTTATGCAACACTGCTTATCATGACCCTACTCAGGCTTCGACTTTTTTAGTTTTATAGCCTATGCCTACTCGCGAGTGGATTTGCTCTTTATGTTCAATAATAATAATAAAATCCTTATCCGCACCCCAATGGTGCATAGGGCACTGCGTCATATAAACGCAGAGTTATCTTGATCGTTTACACATGAAAAAAAGGTGATCAGCCCTCCGCTTCAGGTACCAGTCCAGGGTAACATTGAATAATTATAACAGTGAAAAAATCACTTTTATTTATTATACCCCCTGGGAATCGAACCCGGGACCTCTAGAACGGTAGTCGAGCGTGCTGACCATTACACTACGGAGGCGAACTTTATGTTTAAACTTACTACATTTTCACGTATTTCATGAGTGAAAATTCCAGGCAAATATTTAATTTAATTTAATTTTGACTTTAATAAACATACAAAGACTAGCGAAAGTGCCATTGTAGCACCTCGGCTAGTTTCAGCATTGTGCTTCTGGATAGATCGTGTTAAGTACTGCGAGTACATAACCGGGTATTATATTTTGTAGCAATTACAATGCTGGCACCTTAATTCCCGGAATCCAGGGTCAGTCCGGGCTAATCCGGGTCCCGTAGGACTCCTTACAATAGGACCGGTGACGTCATGTAATCCTGGAAGGTGGAAAGGGTATGGGTGATAACTGTGATGAGAAAGCTAGAGACTTGGAGTGTTCACTCATTTTTCGTAGCTCTAAAACTCGGCGTCGTTCTGGAGGTTCTGGGTTCGATTCCCAGGGGGGGGGGGTCAAATAAATACAAGTGATTTTTTCACTCCAATATTTATTTAATATTTCCTGGACATGTACCTGAAGCGGAGGTCTGATCACCTTTACTTTGTGTAATAACGATCAAGATAACACTGCGTTTATATGATGCAGTGCCCTATGCACCATTGGGCTGCGGATAAGGTTTAGAATAAATTATCATGGTCTAAATGTCAACTAACAGTTTACATTTAGACCTGAAGATGGATCTACGACGGCTAGTTTCGTAAGCTTACGAAACGAGCCGTCATAAAATAAATTCATGTGGTAAAAAAACAACTGTTTTTCTCTTATAATTTAGTATCTACATATTTGCTAACATTTTTCATTTTCATCTTTTTGATATTTCGTTTTTTTTTTGTTACAATCAAATATTTGTAGTTTATAGTAGCACTTTTAATAAAAAAATCTAATAATATCTATTGTATTCTTGCCAGCGCTTTTTACTATAACCTAAACTATAATGTATACCGACACTCAGGCCATGCCTTTGTAGGATCTTTTTTGTATTTTTATTTTTTTTGTACTTGTAATTTTATTATATTGTGAAATGCAAAAGAATTTAAAATAAAGAAGAAAAAAAAGTTTATTTGATTACGCATTTTTATCGATTGTTGCGCGGTACGATCGCTAATCCTGAAATTATCCGGAGCATTGGTCCGTATGTTCCCGATAGTTACCTAAGACAGCGTCGTCATAGATTGTTTCACATTCCTATACACAGGACCAACCTGCCGATGGTTATGCCTGTAGGAAGAGCTACCGCTATGCTGAACAATATCACGCTGCTGGATATTGATCTGTTCCATGTGTGTGAAGGGACATTCCGAAGCGGGATTCTTCTACATCTTTAACAATTATTGTTCTTGGGTCACTAGAATTTTGCTAGAGACATCTATTGGAAAGATGAAAAGAAGCTATTTTTTATATTTTCATCTCTCCAATAGATGTCTTTAGCGAAATTCTAGTGGTTCAAGAACAATGTTTCGAAATTGGATCATATATATATAGAACGTCCAAGAATTTGAGTAGGGTGGTTGTCAATCATGGGTAGAATTAATGAATGTTACACGTGTGTAATGTGATCACTTAAACCAGTGTATGACGTTCGTAAGTAATGCCCAGACTTTCTTCGTCTATTTCATTAATTGATTCGACAGTCACTTTGTGGTAAAACCTATCCATTTTTAATTTAAAATTTTACCTAGTTAAATACCACTATTTCTTTAAATCTACTGTGACACGTGTTTCGTTGCATTTCGCATCGTTTTCAAACACCGTAACGGTGTATTTATTTATTGATTTGGCGTTTTATTTGTAGAACTCCATTTTAATTTATGTTTTAATTTTTAAATCAAACACGTATTTTTTGAGCCTACTATGTTGTATTCTATTAACAAAAACACATAGAAACATTACATTAACAAAAACGCCTAGTTATGGCATTTTCGAACGAATGCTTTAGCATTGCCATAACTGGCGAACAATTGTCACAATATTAATTTTTTATGTGTTTTTGTTAATAAAATACAACTTAGTAGACTAAAAAAAAACTGTGTTTGATTTAAAAATTAATACCGTAACGGTGTTTGAAAATGATGCGGAAAGAAAGTAAAATCTATTTTGAGATGTCAAAAAATAATATAAAAATAACTCCTTATTGGAGAAAATCCAAGATTTTTTCAAAAAAAGTGTTTGGACACGCTCAAAATGTTGTATATATAATACTTATAGTTCAATTAGTATTGTTCTTAAAAGTTTTGTTCATCTTCGAGTCGAAATTGAAAGATCACATTGTCCCATCAATTCCATTCGGGACACCTATTCCGTCATAAATAAGATGATTTAATTTCACCCTTGCGTACATAAAGAAAAATGTACCTACACCAGATTCTATACAGTCCGCCTGCATGCTTACACCGTTAGTACATCTCACATGTAAATCAGCGTGTACGTACACGAAATCCATCGCTTATATGTGTGTGTGCATTCTACCCATCTCTTTTGCACGCATAATAATCCAGTAAACCGTCTCTGCCTTTCATTCTTGCTCCACGACTCGTCTTGTCTCTTTCCCGCGGATAGCTGTGTCTCTTATTCCCGCGCGTGAGAGAGGCTCTGGCGTTTCGGTCGGCTGTGTGTGTTTTCGTATAGGTGCGTCTCGTTCTTCGTTTGTCTCGCTCGCTCGCGCGCGGTAGGCGTATTAGCGTCTCGCTCGCACTCTCTCTGTGTTGCCGCCGAAAGGTCGGAGACTCCCCGGCGTGTCTCCCGCTCTCTGGTCCGTCGTGTAGTACAGTCGACCCAGAATAAGAACAGTGCAAGTCTCATATGTACCTGCACTATGAAAAATAACTTGCATTATTTAGTTCATAATTCGCCATACTGTACTTGACTTGCTTATCTTACTGTAATCAGTTAAAATAATAGTCATTACACATTTCTCTGCTAAATCATTTCCACTATCTTCTTTTCCCCAATTCATTCGCAGTGAAGCGCCCTTGAGGTAGTATTTTAACGAAAATGGCGCTATGTAAATTATCCAATTTTATTATTGTTATTATTTTTAATTTTTTTTTTTTGGAATATTGTCGTGTGTCGTTATCATTCTTGCTGAACTTTCGTTTAGCTATGCTGCATTCATCATCAATGCTGATTCTTTTATTAATACAACTCAATTTACCGTTGTAAATCTGACAATCATTGTAGAAAAGGAGGCTTCTATTGTTAATTGTGGATTTTTTTATCACAAGTAAAAAAAATATGTTAAAATTTAAAAACGGACGATAATTAATAACTCTCCTGCGAATTGAATCGTGAACCTCATCCATTGTAACGAAATTCGCTAACTAATAAAACCGTTTTATGCATTTTTCATTGTGACAATGATGTATTATTTGCAGTATTTGATGCCACTTTTTTCAGATCTCTTATCCATAAAAACCAGATCGAATCTAATTTTTTACTCTTACCAGTAGACATTCATTGCATTAAGCCACTATTTGGACGCAATTTACAAGCGACCCATAGTTGTTTTTTTCACAAAAACATCTCTTTTAAGTTTGACTATTTTTTTAAGCGATAAAGATATTAAAAATAAAATCATTATACACTGTTTTATTATAATATTACATCAAGCCCGGTAAATCAATTCTTTTCGTTCGCTGTCAAATATATTTCACAAATTGCAATCGCAAATATTTTTGAAAACGTTACTTTGTTTTAAAATCACTTAAAATATTTTATTATAACTTTATTTTCATGTCTACCGGTTTCGAAGCTAACCGATTCTTTATCAAGACTGAAGTATTTATCAGTCTTGATAAAGAAGCGGTTAGCTTCGAAACCGGTAGACATAATAATTAAGTTTTAATAAAATATTTATAGTGATTTTAAATCAAAGTTACATTTTAATTATAAAATGGAAAACCACAAAGTTACTTCAAATACAAATTATATATTCAAAAACGTTCAGTGAAACACGTCAACGACCATTAGCGACAGTTTATATTGAGAATTTTACAGACCTTCTCAGAGATGCTTTTGAGTCCAAAGCTGGCAAATTCCTTTGGGAAATTTACACTCAAAGTTACCCTTAATAGAATTAAAATTGCCTATGCACCTAAGGGAGTTATTAGTTTTCTACTAATAACTCCCTTAGGTGCATAGTTTAAGTTTGCCAAGAGAAAACTTACATTATTTATTGATTCGGCATTAACTTTGTTGAAAGACATACATCATAAATACTTGAATGACATACCCACCCACCACTATATATGCCTGAATAATCATTTAATGCTCGTTAGTTTTTGTAATCACCTGTCGTTGAAAACAAGCGTAGTTTTTGAAACTAGTCGTGTGTTTATATATCTCAATAAGTAATATCTAACTAACTATATAAGCATCACGCTGCTTCCCCACAGGGGTAGGCAGAGATAATAGAACGCTATACCACCCTGTCTTTGCAAACATTATTCACCTCTTCCACATTCATGCGTCCACTCAATAAGATATAAATCTTAATAAGTGGTATTATACATGTGTTTAATTTTTAAAATAAGAGAAAATGAGTATCTTTTTGTTTTAATTTATGACTCAATATCTTTGTACTTCATACTTTTTATGCCTTTACTGAAATATTTGTCAGAGAATGATCAAATCAACGCGCATCATTTGAACTTTTTCCCAACATTCCATCGGCTCACTTCGGCCGCTATCATTCTGGTGATCGTATACAGCGGTCCGTCATGCTTTTGAAGGCTGGCTCGGTCCGCATTTTTTCCGTTCGTCAGTCTGTTCGCGAACGCCGCGTCGCCTGGTCGTTCGCGCACGACGTTCTCTCGCGTCCGCGTCGTCCGTGTATTGTGAGAAAAAGTTCCCAGTGTTGCCGTCGGTGTTGCGTCGGCTCCCGTAATCGGAAAATTGTGAAATTCCCAACAATACGTGCTGTAAATCAATGCTTTTTTTTATTGTTTTGTTTCTGCGCTTGACAGATGTTTCGATTTGATTTTCCGTACCGAACGCCCTGTGAATTGAATTCCTGTTGTGTTCCGTTTGATGCTTGAATTCAAAATTCCCGTAAACAAAATCCCGCGTTTCAATTGTGTTCCGAATTTAAACTTGTTTTTCGCGGTAATACGTTGAAAATTTGATATTTTTTCGACCTGTTCGTTTATTGAACGCACTAATTGGCGGTCTTCTCTCGTTCTTGGCTCGAATTACACGATTTTTACAGCCAAAAACGGGCAAGAAACCGCTTTACGACGGAATGGAGAACATGTTTTGTCTCCGAATCAAGTTTTACACAGGTTCGAGAGTATCGAATCGCTGCACTTATAACACTTGTAAAGCCGAATTACAACACCTCCAAAATGCGCCTTTATAAAAATTACACAATTTATATAGGTTTATTAATCAATGTGTTAATTTGATCAATCTTGTTTGCCTCCGTGGTGTAATGGTTAGCGTGTTTAGCTACCGTGCCGGGTTCGATTCCCATGAAGAAAGTTAAAAAAATGATTAAATCATTATTTAACTGTTATTAAATCAATATTACCCTAGATTGGTTCCTGAAGCGCAGGAGTAATCACCTGTCCTTCGTGTAAGTAACGATCAAGATAACATTGCATCAATATGAAGCAGTGCCCTATGCACCATTGGGTGCGGATGAGTGTTTGAGAAGAAGTATCCATGTGAATGGACTCTTGTGTAATAATGTAAAATTATTTCACAACAATTTTTTAATTACACTTTATTACCTGAAATGGGAAAAAATGGTGCAATTTCAGAATTTTGCCGCTTCATCATTTTTTTATTATTGCACTATGTAAGGAAATTTCGTCGAAACAGCTGTCAGCGCGCGTTTACAATGTTGCCATTTCGGATCATTGTCGAAATTCGATTTTAAACTTGTGCGTTTGCAGTGACATCAGCGGAAGGAAAATTATCGGTGTTGAAATTTTAATTTGTGTTTTTATTTTTTTTATTTTGTGTCTCGAAGTGCAATTGTGTCTAAAGTTTGATGTGGCTCACGGTCACGTGCCCCCCGGATTATTGGGTACAATGTGTGCGGGATGTCTGAGGACAGTCCCTACCTGCCTCCTGCGCCAAAGGACTCGACAAGGGTCGCTTGACAACTTCGAAACTACATTCTGTATCCATGAGGTTCGTCCATTTTCAAATTACTACACATTTTCGAATGGCATTCTGTCGCATTCCACGACTCACTTTGTGTTTGTTCTATGTTCAAAATTTGCCCTATGCGAATTCAAAACTGAGATGTGTTCCGTTTTCAAATAATTTAACAAATTCATTCATTTTTCGTATCTGTGTTCTATTTTCAAATTTTTCACTATGCGAATTCAAAATTGAGATGTGTTCCGTTTTCAAAATTGACAACTTCGAAACTACGTTTTGTATCCATGAGGCTCTCGTTCCATTTTCAAATTACTACACATTTTCGAACGGCATTTTGTTGCATTCCACGACTCTATTTTGCAAAATTTGCGCTATACAAATTCAAGAGAGATTTGAGATGTGTTCCGTTTTCAAATAATTTAACAAATTCATTAATTTTTCGTGTCCATTAGAAGCGTTCCGTTTGCGAATTACTTTATATCAATCCTCAAGCAACTCTTTTTAAAAAAAACTAACTAACTAACTAACCATCACGCCGCTTTCCCGCAGGGGTAGGCAGAGAGAATAGAGCGCCACACCACTCTGTCCTTGCAAACATTCTTCGCCTCTTCCACGTTCATGCATCTCTTCATACATACCCGCCGATTGTTACGACTCCTAACCTGACCACTTTCAAGTATTTGGCATACCTGATCGTGCCATGTTTTACTCTTTTTTCAATAACAATATATTTTTATAATATTTATTAGTTGCATTATGCCTGAAAATTCTCTTTGCCTACGATGTACATAGCATATTTAGTGTTTGTGTCTTAAAAATGATAGTAAATGTTTATAATTAATAATAAATTAATAAGGTTGATCCCTAAAAACAATACAAAAGATACAATGGATTCAATATCTTATATCAATTAAGATTTGTCACAGTGTATTTATTTGTCTTATTCGTCTTGTCATATTTTCTAAATATTTTATTGCGTATTAAAGTATTTTATATACGTATGTTAGCGGGAAAAGAAGCAGAGGAAGACCAAGAAAAACATGGCACGATCAGGTATGCCTAATACTTGAAAGTGGTCAGGTTAGGAGTCGTAACAATCGGCGGGTATGTATGAGGAGATGCATGAACGTGGAGTGGTGTGGAGCTCTATTCTCTCTGCCTACCCCTGCGGGGAAGCGGCGTGATGGTTAGTTAGTTAGTTAGTTAGTTAGTTAGTTAGTTAGTTAGTTATTTATTTACGTATTAACGTGCTATAGTTTTTGTCTAGAAATTTTCGCTCAATTTCATGATTTTTTAGTATACATATTTTTAAAAGAATAACCCACAAAGCCCATACTTTTTAAAGGCTTATCTGCAGGAAGGATAGTAAGGACAGGGAAAATAGATATAGAAAATATACAAACACCCAGACAAATTATAAATAAATCCTCAAATTTATTTTGAAATTCGTGGGAATCGAACTCGTGACGCCAGTTTCGCAGTCGCGCGTCTACCCAACTACGCTACCACTAAATTATAATAACTTTTAGCGTAAAGAGTAAACCCATTCACAATAAGTAATAGGTTATAAAACTTATGAAATTGGAACATGATAAGCGGTGTTGCATAAGACGTAGCAAGAAATTCAGATTCACCTGGAGGTTAGATAATTTCATTTTTTAAACGCGTAAACGAGCTAGTACGAGTGTCCTAGCTATTGCTGCCTTTTTCCATTTTCCTCTCCCTTTACTTTTCTTCCTCCATTTCCTTTTCCATGCAGCAGAAAAATCTAACTCCTTCATCAACGTCATCTGCATCCTATCGAATATATTCAATATAGCTTTTATTTTATTTGACCTTTGACCGGGTTTCAACGTTACCGACATCACCAGACTGTATAAAATTGGAAGTCAAAATTCTATATATAATATGTTGTAAATACAATTAGTCAGGGATTAAAAACCATGGTATTAAATACATTTTTTCTTATTTAAAAAAAAAAAAAAATTATACTTATTAGCGAATCTCGGATCACCTCGCCCAAATATTTCTTTATCGATCAGGTTAACACCGCACAGATCCCACGCAGTGCCCTACGCATCGTTTAAGTGTGGCCAGTTGAGATACTATATTCGTAAGAACCTTGAGGTTTGTCGATTTTTAAATAAAAACTTACCTTCTTAGTAGTCGTTTTAAATTCTGAGAGCTCTCAAATGGAGAGGAGAATTTAAATGAATTCAAAATTAAAATAACTCCATTATCTCGAGTTTCATTAAGTTCTGAATCAAGTCGCTTACAATAATAAGTTAATGTTTGAAATAAGTCTTTGGCGATTTATTGATTCAGATATTCAGACACCCACATATTTTAATGTATTTCTTTTAATTTGCAGAAAGTACTAGGATAGTATTAAACTTTATTATTTTTTTTTTATTTAATTCATTTTTTATTTATTTATTTTTTTACAAAAATGTTAATAAAATTAGTATATAACCACTCACCGAGATTTTTACGTCTACCGGTTTCGAGACGTACCCGTCTCTTCGTCAGGACAATCACTAACACAGCATGCAAACAATACTACCCTTCACCACCATTTTTTATTATATTCTTTTTACTAGACAGTGCCTCAGAAACAATTATCTTTTTAAAATAACTATGCAATTTACATTAAAATATACTTTTTATAAAATATAGTTTTTTTGATGTACTACAAGATGAAAGGCCCTGAAATGGTTCGTTCATAATTTGTCATCTTATTTTTTATTTATTCAATATTACCCTGGACTCTGGTACCTGAAGCGGAGGGCTGATCACCTTTCCTTCATGTGTAAAACGATCAAGATAACACTGCGTTCATATGAAGCAGTGCCCTATGCACCATTTGGGTGCGGATAAGGGTTTTAAAAAAATTGTTTACTTCAAAAATATTACTAGGGTAGAATTGGCAGAGTTTAAATAATGTGTGCACCAGACAATGCGTCAGAAAGAATTATCTTCATAATATTTTCAATTAATGTAATTCACGTGTAAAAAATTGTTTTTTTTTAATTAAATTTTTACCTAGTAAATACCACTATTTCTTCAAATTTACTGTGTCACGTGTTTCGATGCATTCCGCATCATTTTCAAACACCGTGTTTGAAGCTAATTCTAAATTTTAGACTTGTGTCCTTGGGACGTTGAAGGTTGAAGAGGGGGCACGAGCTGTTTCTTATTTTTATTTATTTTTTTAATTTATATATTATTATTTTATGTCGAAGCTACCAGAATAAAGAGGTGTAAAAAAATATTCGGAAAAAAAAAAAACATTTACATAAATAAGCCCTACATTTCGAATCGAACGGAGGCAAGATTGTTCTGTGTTTGTTTTGCGAAAGGCCCCGAAAAGGACCGTTTCGGATATGGGAAAATATCAACTGGGACATAATTCACTCTGGTGGCGGGCATTAATCAATTCAGATTCTATGAATAAATTTACAATTTTTATTCTCCGGGTTGACAGAGAAGGGGGGAAGGGATGGGCGGGGGGTGGGAGCCGCGGAGGGGGGGATATAAATGATGGTGCATATTTAAAAAATGAAGAAAATTGGAAGCGAACCGGTACTTGACCCGACGTTCGCGAAACACTCGTTTCTCGAACTCTATTTCACCATTAATTGAAACGGCAAACGGACGAGGCGGGCGAAACAACTATCACCGAGATCTATCGCCGCTCTCGGACCGACAAAAACAACGCCATTTTGCTTAAATATATATTACAAATATATATATTAAATATATATATAAATATATATTAAATATATATTACAAATATATATTACAAATATATAATTACAAAGCAAAAAATAAGATTATTATTTTTATCACAAAGTGACTGCCGAATGAAATTACCCTACATTCGTTTGAAAATGCCATAACTAGGCGAAACAATTGTCACAATATTAATTTTGATGTGTTTTTTAACAATAAAATACAACTCAGTAGACTCAAAAAATCTGTGTTTGATTTAAAAATTAATACATAAATTAAAATGGAGTTCTACAAATTAAACGCCAAATCAATAAATAAAATTCCCTCCTGCCGTTTTCCGCCCGTTTTCGTCTGGGAGCGATCGCTTCTATTGTACATACATATTGTGATGTTTTATGCTCATGTACCAGAACAAAAAACGTTGTATCAAGGGTAGCTTCGAGCATATCTCGAATGTAATTTTACAGTTTTGGGACTGAACAACTCAAAAAGTGGTATTTTACCACATATGGATTTAAAGTTTCGATTACCACAGTAAATCTAATCCGTTTTCCTCGAAATAGTTTATATATATACAGTGAAACCTCTTATCTATCGTTTTTAAAGGGACCTATTGAAATAGAAAACAATGAATTCGGGATTAAGAGGTCAATACGCAAATAGATACGACCGAGTAAAGATACCGTCCTCCCAATCTGCATAACAATTTTAGCCTACGAATGCGTAGGCTAAAATTCTAAGAAGAATACGTGTTTCAGATGCAAATATATTTATTTAAAAAAAATACAAACCTGAATAGATTTTTTTTTTAAACTTTTGTCTTTTAACTGTTTTATTTTCGTAAGTCAATAGTATATTTTCGGCTTCTGGTATCGGTTACACAAGCTTTCGATAGTTTCTATTCCATAAGTTGCCGTTGAATGTAGGAAAATTGAAAAGAATGTAAAAAACAGACAAAATGTATCAAATATGCAGCTAAATTCGAACGATAAATGCGGTAAATGGTGATACAGAAACGATCGATGCGGTTTAGTTTAGTAAGAAATTAATTCGGGATAGAAGAAATAAACGACACATCCGGGAAAACGATTATTCGAGGAACGATAAATAGAGGTTTCACTGTATAATATTGCATTATATTATATTATAGATTTAAATTTTGTAGTTTCATTGCATAGTTGCATTTAAAGTAATCCTTTTATTAACATGTATGCTCGTCTGAAATCCGATTTAATTTTACATAGTGACAAACGCATGAAAACATTTTTTTTTGTAATTTATATTTGAAGCACTAATTTTGTAATTTTCCATTTTATATTCAAAATGTATCTTTCTTTTAACATCACTATAAATTTTATAGTGATTTTAAAACAAAGTTACATTTTAATTATATATATTTTTTTTAATGCAGCCTATAATTTGCCTTTTACCATAGTCAACCTTACTATTTTTTTAAAAAAAATTTATGTGCAAGCTGTATAATTTCCAAACAAACAAATCAAATCTCAACAAAGACGAGAAGATTATAGAAGTCTAGGCTTGTGACTTATCATTGGCTTATGACCTGTCAAAAAAAACTCTAATTAAATTGAGAAAACCAGATTTGCGAACAAGTATTTGGACACACTCAAAATGTGAATATCACCGGAAGTGACTGAATGCAGTAGTATAGTGAGAATATTGTTTATTTATTCACTCCATACGATTACCCTAGTTTCTCGGGGAGAGATCTCCACAGTTTTCAGATGTCTTCATCCGAAATGATAGTAAAATTGTATAAAACGTCTATTGGAGCGTGAAAATTCTCGGACCCACGTTACATTACTGCACTGGGTGGTCAGAAAGTAGATAGCTTTCTGCATTTTGACATCTCAACATAGACGAAGAAGAATATGGTAGTCTGGTTAATTATTTTCATCACAGGCTGGTTTATGTTACTTTAAAAGGTTGATTTAAATCAGAGGTTCCCAAACTCTTTTATCTCGTAGACCCCTTGCCTTACCTGATACTGATTTTTATCAAATTCATTAACTTCAAATGTATTTTTGACAGCCGGTATATGTAGTGTTACTCACTTTGAACCACACATGTTAGGTTTTATACATTTATATTTTAAATTCAAATTAAAACATAGACCCCTTGCAAGTTGTCATAGACCCCTGGGGGTCGATATAGACCACTTTGGGAATCACTGATTTAAATCAACTAGAGATGCTGCCGCAAATTCACATATTAAGCCATGTTACAGTCATATGATATATGTATGAGTACCCAGGTGCCTTAATTTTTCACATTTTTTTAGTCTGTACAAATTTTCGCTCACAAAGTTTGTGAACAAAGATTTGGGCACACAAAAATATTGCGAATAAAATAATCTAGTCAAATGGAATACATATATAAAGAAATAATAGAAATGTGGTCATAAAAAAGAGTAATTACAATAAAAGCAATGAAAAATGGAAAAATATGAAGTAAAAATTAAAAGCGTAATTTATTATTAGATTAAAACCAATATTTTTAGCTTTTCCACTTTTTTTATTTGACCAGCGACCGGGTTTCGTCGTTACCGACATCATCAGACTGGTGATGTCGGTAACGACGAAACCCGGTCGCTGGTCAAATAAAAAAAAACTGGAAAAGCTAAAAATATTGGTTTTAATCTAATAATAAATTAAAAATGCCATTCCATCACGAATTGTCAGTGGATAATATAAATCTTTTATTAAAAGCGTAATTAATCTTAGCTACAAAATTGAGGTGGGGAAAATTCAAGAATTTAAGTCACAAAATTAAAGTGGAATATTCAAGAATTAAATTAAGCTACAAGACAAAGATGGAATAATTAAAAATTAAATTAAGCTACAAAATAAGGTAAAAAATTCAAGAATTAAATTGAGTTACAAGATTAAGGTGAAAAATTCAAAAATTAAATTAATCTTCAAGATTAAGGTAGAAATTTCAAGTCCAATTCGATTTCACCAATCAGTATAGCCAATTTTTTGAGATATTGTGGACCACCGTGTGCATTGTCGAAAGTACCTAGAAGTCCACAGTTGTTCAGCGCGCAGGAATCACTCACACAATGTCCCCTTTCTGGGCCATTATTGTAATCGCGAGCGGGGGGGGGGGCGCTATTTGGGGGCGCCATTTGTTGAGAAAAAATATTGCGCATCTCACAATACGAGTACCTACGTGCATTATTCGGATTCGGGGATATTGCTGTTTGCTCTGTATACGAGTATCCTTGTTTTTTTACTCCCCCGTATACCTGCTTGTGGACATTTTCTTATTATTTTTTTTTTAATTTTTAGCTGTAGGTACCGTTTGAAAATGCCATAAATAGGCGAAATAATTGTCACAATCTTATTGTTTTATGTGTTTTTGTTAGTAAAATAGTAGACTCAAAAAACCTGTGTTTGATTTAAAAATAAATACATAAAAATGGCCCAGTATTCGTTAATTCGCAACTTATATTTCTCTAAATCCAGGTTACATGTTACGCAATTGATTTTTTTGTTAAAACCCTCTCCTTATTTATAGAACAGTTAATTGTTTAGTATGTTTTAAGAGTTTGTTTATTTAGACCTGAATATGGAAGCTTAATAATTTTTAAAAAGAAAACACTTGTTTTTTTTTTACCATTTGAGTTTAGTTTATTAGCTAAGCTTCCATCTTCAGGTCTTAATGTAACTAAGTTTACACTTAGACCTGAAAATGAAAGCTTAGCTTCCGTAACTAGTCGTCATAAAATAAACTCGAGTGGTAAAAACTAATGTTTTCATTAATAATTACACTGTTTTTGCATCGAAAAAGTAAGGTTTTCTTCGAAATAATCAAATTATTTTGATAAGAAAATAGTTATTAAAAGGTTAGAAGTAAAAAAAAGTGTTTTTTCTATATCTTACTTATATTCTGGAATATATTTTTTTAGATAATAATTAATACAACAATACAATACGGCTGTCCAAATTTAAAACTCAGTAAGGGACATTTTTTTAGTTAGCATGGATTCAATATCTTATATCAATCGAGATCTGTCACATAGCTCATTTATTTGTCTTTTTCGACTTGTATTTTCTAAATAAGACACCACTAAACCTGATAGATCTCTGTGTCCTATTGCCTCATCATTTTTTGTCAACTGCATACTTTCTTTTGCCCCTTCTGTTTACGTTACTAAGTACATACAGTTGTGGCCAAATGTATTAGGCACCCCTACAGAATTAATTTATGGCTTTAAATACCGTGACTTATGGAATTCTTGCAATTTTTTCCTTTACTCATATAAATACTTTTGGCCACCACTGTATATACAGTGTTAGCGTTTCCTAAAAAATCACGAATTCTGAGTTGTAGAGCTGTATTTGAGCGATATTTTTCCCAACTTCAAACAATGGCTGCCTCCCTTCCGCTTAGGGGCTGATGAAGGGGGCCATACACTGATTGAAACGTTTCCCTCTTCATTTTCGTTATCATTTTCCCTACCTATAAGGTGCGCAATTTCATGTCTAGACCCGAAGCTAAAAAAAAATATGCTTACACCCTCTAAAGAATCTCTTTTTTAATTACTAATTTACTAACTATCCCGCCGCTTCACCGCAGGGGTACGCAGAGAGAATAGAGCGCCACACCAATCTGTCTTTGCAAACATTCTTCGCCTCTTCCACGTTCACGCATCTCCTCGTACATACCAGCCGATCATTTCGACTCCTAACCTGACCGATAACCTGTCGATTTTCCAGTTGTGACTGAAAATTCGTCATTACCATTTCGTCTTCTTTGGGTTTTGATACGTGACTCCCCCCCCTCCCCTACAACGGATTTTCCCCTCACCCCTCTCCCATAAGTAAGTCACCCCATTTTCCATTGTCATCAGAAACCGAGCTATCATCGTGCCTTTTTGTAATTTGCAAAGGAGTATCTACCAGCCCACCTTGAGACACTGCTTTTGTGTAGAAACCAGTGGCGTTCCATCCGTAAAAAAAATATATATCCTAACTTCTTTCAAGAACGTCATAAATCAAAAAACTTGATTTTTCAGGAGAACGTTTTTAAAGTTTAAAAATATAACATAATGTATTAAAAATAAATGTCAAGCCACTTATTGAACTTTTTTACTGTGCAACACATCTTTTTAGGTAAAACCTGAAGGTTTTTTCTCCATTTGAAAAATATTTAATGTATTTAAAAAAATTATGAAACAAAACCTTTTCTTCAAAATGCAAAAACAACATTTTTGCCCTGTAGTAGGCTGAGTAGTGCTGATAAGTGATATGGAAGTCTGGGGGCATTAACGGGGCTGACGACCGTCAAAGGCTGGTTTAAGTGTGTATCACTTTACACACGTGTAACATTCACCAATTCTACCCATAATTGACAACCACACTATTCAAATTCTTGGAAGCTCTATATATATGTACCAATTTTGAAACATTATTCTTGAATCACTAGAACTTCACTAGAGACATCTATTGGTTAGAAGAAAAGAAGCTTTTTAGTGAGCAGAAACTCTTTATTCGTATGTGAGGTCCGAATCCTGGATTATGATCACACACATGAGAAACGCCAGAAAATATCATTTTCATTTTTATTATTTAAGCTTATAATTTGACCACATAATTTATTTACAACATTTTGAGTGTTTCTCAATACTTGATTTTGTGAACAAGTATTTGGACACACTCAAAATGTTGTGTATAAAGGTTGCCCATGCCTGGTTTTAACTAATACTAGAAAACTTAATAACAAAATACCACAGTCAGGTGGTGCCCAATGTCGTGTTACATAATTCCCCGTGTAACGCCGCTCCCTATGTAACACTTTTTCATCACTATATGCAAATTCGCAATGGCGTGTCCATGTGCAATATTCGCGTAATGTGTAATTTCTCCCCTAACATCGCTAATTTGCGCTGTGGGATTGGCGTTTTTCGAAATTGCAAGCTCGGCCCTTTTGTGAAAAAATTGTGTTAGTAAATTAAAATCGAAGGAAAATACGCTTTGTATCGCGATAGGTGAATTAGGTATATTTTCCATTATTTTTTTTGCTTTATTAATTATTTTAACGTTTTTTTTTGCTTTGCCCCGTTTTTGTAATAGAGTAATATGTAGATTGCGAAAAGTGACCGCGTATACGCGTCATTACATTGTTGCCTTAGTGATATTTTGTGAAGGGAGGGATAAGTGATATTTGCCATTTCCGCCTCAGCTTAGATTTGATAAAAATTAAAATATTTCGGAAAAAGTACTAAAATTAAGGTTTATGTATTAATTTTAAATCAAACACAGATTTTTTGAGTCTACTAAGTTGTATTTTATTAACAAATAAATAAAAATGAACGTGTTAAAAGACCAATGTTTTTTTTAAATTTTATTAAGGTATTCTTAATAATAATGATAATAAATTTGGATAACTTATATAGCACCATTTTCGTAAAAAAAATACCTCAAGGGCGCTTCACTGTGAATGAATTGGGGAAAATATTATGGTGGAAATGATTTAGCAAACAAATGCGTTTTTA
Organism: Brachycentrus maculatus; assembly: GCF_059751285.1. NCBI lineage: Eukaryota > Metazoa > Arthropoda > Insecta > Trichoptera > Brachycentridae > Brachycentrus > Brachycentrus maculatus. The sequence continues at coordinate 1,177,903 of NW_028281044.1, read as the reverse complement.
GTCTTTTTCTAAAGATCATCATACTCTCACCATTGGTGGAAGAGCATTCCACGCCGTCGGTCCTGCAACAGCAAAGGCACGCTCGCCAAATTTAGTGCGTTGGTTGCGAGCTGGTAAGATCACTTTGCCCATTTCAGATGTTGTAGCCGATCGAAGCGTGAGACGTCTATCAACCAATTCATCTGGAATACACAGCTCCTTAAGATACTCTGGGGCCATATCATTTTCGTCATAAGGGTACAATATCAAAAAAGTTTGGAAATCACTGATATTATAGGAAACATCAATAATTATATTTCTTATTTTTATAAAAAAAAACATAAATAAAAATTTTAAAAGAACAATATTGTATTTTATTTTATAAAGGTAAACTTCATGATCATTTTCGTCATAAGGGTACAAGATCAAAAAAGTTTGGAAACACTGATATTATAGGAAACATATCAATAATTATATTTCTTACTTTTATAAAAAAAGAGTCTTATAAAAAATTAGAATATAAAGTATATTTTAAAATATGAATAGTTTTATTTTATTAAGGTGTATTTGTTACTTTAAGTTTTACTTTTCACCTGTTGATGAAAACGTCTCTAGTTTTCGAAACAAGCCGTGTTTAATGTAATAAAACTCATTGAGTGGTATTATACAAGTCTGTATTTATTTTTATATAATCAACATGTCATTCCACAAACTTAATGCAGAATCAATAAATAATATGAGGGTATATTTTGTCCGCCTCCGTAGTGTAATGGTCAGCACGCTCGGCTACCGTGTTCGATTCCCAGGAGAGGTCAAATAAATATTACTGATTTTTTCACTGTAATATTTATTCAATATTACCCTGGACTGGTACCTGAAATGGAGGGCTGATCACCTTTTCTTCATGTGTAAACGATCAAGATAACACTGCGATTATATGAAGCAGTGTCCTATGCACCATTGGGGTGCGGATAAGGGGTTTATTTATTATAATTATTATATTTTATATTCTTTTTTATATGAAGCAGTGCCCTATGCACCATTGGGGTGCGGATAAGGGGTTTATTTATTATAATTATTATATTTTATATTCTTGTTTATATGAAGCAGTGCCCTATGCACCATTGGGGTGCGGCTAAGGGGTTTATTTATTATAATTATTATATTTTATATTCTTTTTATATGAAGCAGTGCCCTATGCACCATTGGGGTGCGGAAAAGGCTTTTATTTATTATAATTATTATATTTTATATTCTTTATTCTGTCATCGCAACGTAGATTTTATTTTTATCTGTTAATGTTCAACAGTAATTAAAACATAAATGTGGAATTATTTAAATGGCTTTATTATTATAAATGTAACCATTTTTTAGAGTAATGTAATGTTTATAATTGTTAATATAACTATTTTAAAAAAATATGTAAAGCTGTACAATTCCCGAACAAATAAAAGAAAATTTTAAATGAATAGATGGAGAAGAATATGGAAGTCTGGGCATTTACGGGCTCACGACCGTCATAGGCTTGTTTTCAGTGATCACTTTACGCACGTGTAACATTCACCAATGGTATATTTTTATGATTATTTTCGTAATAAGTGTACTAAATCAAAAAAGTTTGGAAATCACTGATATTATAGGAAACATACTAATACAAATATTATATTTCTTATTTTGTTTGTTAATCCAGAATGTTGTACGATTTCGGCCAAGTATTCCCGGGAGTCGGACTTACAAAGGGGGAATTGCGAAATTAATGACTTGATTTCTTCAAATATTTCCCTAAGGACCCGGGAATATTTTCCCATTAATCTTGTTTCCCGTATTGACGAGGTTTTCTCCCATCGAAATCCACTAACCCAGAAAAATAAAACCAAACTATTTGATGTACGATACACACACAAATATTTTTTTCTGAATAAATACGTCAATGCCTGGGCAAATCCAAACGGCTTTCGGTCAAACGCAGTGCGTTAGGAGTTGAATGGCAAAATGTAGCTTAGCGCGTTTTTTCGCTTTTGTGTACGTTGTAATAGACCGATAACTCTATATAACAAACTCACAAGGCAAATATTTGTTTATTTGTAGTATATGTTTGGACACACTCAAAATGTTGTTAATAAATTAACTGGTCAAAAAATAAGCTAAAATAAAAAGGATATTTTCAAGTGTGTCTTAAATATGTAAATATAATTCAGGATTCTGACTTCACGTACAAATGAAACCCTTTCTGCTTAGTATCTATGGTGGGATGAAAGAAGTTTTTTTATTAAGCAGAAACTCTTTCATTTACATGTGAAGTCCGAATTCTAGATTATATTCATATACTCGAGAAATGCCAGAAAATTTCTTTGAATTTTTTGTTTTAGTTTATTATTTGACCCCTTAATTTATTTACAACATTTTGAGTGTGTCCAAATACTTGTTCACAAATCTGGATAACCTCGACATACAAGACACATAACCAAGACAAGCCCACCAGTGGCTTGGTGGGTCTCTGCAAAAAAGTTAATTATGTTGATGTATGAATTTTCAAATGAATGCATATAGTATATTTATATGTATTTTTTAACTATACATGTTAACAAATATAAGTGTCAATAAAAAAATAGTATATTGATTATATCGGCTGTTATAAACACAAAACGAGTCTTACACAATCCTCTATAGGTTGAGTATGTTAAATTAGACCTGAATAGTTACAATAATGTACATACACCTTAAAAACCGAAGTTATATGATTTTTTGAACAATAATGTCCAAAAAATAGTTACAATAATGTACATATACCTTAAAAAACCGACATTATATGATTTTTTGAACAATAATGTACAAAAAATTGTTACAATAATGTACATATACCTTAAAAAACCGACGTTATATGATTTTTTGAACAATAATGTACAAAAAATAGTTACAATAATGTACATATACCTTAAAAAAACCGACGTTATATGATTTTTTGAACATCTCAACATAGGTGAAGAAGAATATGGAAGTTTGGGCATTTACGCCATTTAAAAATAAGTATTTAAAACAACTAATTGGAGATAATCCGTATTTGTGAACAAGTATTTGGACACACTCAAAATGTTATAAGGTAGTATTTTACAAGATGTTGAATCAGTATTAGGGTGGCGCAGGAACAAACTCACGACCGATCGCATGCCTAGATATGTGCTAAGTCGGGCGGTAATAGGTCCGTGTCGGGTGAATTGGCAAGAATTTCAGGTATCGATGGTGTATACCCATTCCCAGGTGCCTTGGCGACAATGGTGAAATACCTACATCGCCATTGTCGGATAAACCCAGGTAGAGAAGGCCGGATCATGGAATTTCGCCGTAATTCCCATACTTTGAAATAACATCTTAATCGGTAATACCATGTTTTTTTTCTTCTTAACTTCTAAAGAAGATAGAGTACCAACCCAATTATCTATTATTAAAATATAACGTTTTTATTTATTGTTTCGGCATTAACTTTGTGGTAAGACATGTTACAACGATTAAAGAAAACACTTGTTTTTAAAGTTAGTTAGTTAGTTTTTGTAGTTATTATTCAGACCTGAATGATGGAAGTTTAGCTTCTGAAACTAGTAGTCTTTAATAAAACTCAAGTGGTATAAAAACAAGTGTTTTCTTTAATCATTGAAAATATAACGTTATTTTAAAATCACTGTAAATATGTATCATTTACAGTGATTTTCCCATTTTTTACATTTTCTTTATTTGTTTTATTTATTGTTTCGGCATTAACTTTGTGGTAAGACATGTTACAATGATTAAAGAAAACACTTCGTTTTTTACCACTTGAGTTTTATTATAGATTACATGTTTCAGAAGTTAAACTTCCATCATTCAGGTCTGTATAATAACTACATACCTATTATATTATTATACAGACCCGAATGATGGAAGTTTAACTTCTGAAACATGTAGTCTATAATAAAACTCAAGTGGTAAAAAACCAAGTGTTTTCTTTAATCATTCTTATTTGTTTATTTTAAATATGCTTCTTGCCTTATGTTTTTCACATTTATTTATTTTAAAAATGCTCATTATGCCTATTTTTTAAACCTGTTTATTGTTTTTATATTTTACCATGTTTTAGTTTAGGTTATTTTTTCAAAATCTTTGTTGTAACTTTATTATTTGTTTTCCAGTCTTGTTAACCTTAATCCCATGTCCCAAAATGAGAAACAGAAATTACTCATCGGGAATATTATAAATGTTTTATATATAAAATATGTTTTGAAAAATAAATAAATAAATAAAACAAAGTTATATTTTAATTAAAAAAAGGAAAATCACAAAGTTATTGCTTAAAATCTAAAATATATAACCCAATTATCGTTCGTAGTTTTTCTTCATCTATTTTATTACTTGAAATCTATTACAAATTTCAAATGCTGAATTAATAAACTGAAATATATAACTTACTAACCATTTCCCCGCTGCTCCGCAGGGGGGAGCAGAGCTTCGCAAACTTTCTTATCCCCTTCCACACTCAAGCATCTCCTCATACATACCCGCCGAGTATTTCGACTCCTGGCCTGACCGCTTTCATGTATTTGAAATACTTAAATGTTAGTCAAATGTCGAAATGCGATCGCTCAGACGAATGTGTGGCAAAACGATGTTTGATAGATGTTCGAATGATGAAATAAGGAAAGAATGTAAGGCTGAGATAAGCATTATCGATAAAATTAAGAAAGGTGTGTTGAGATGGTTTGAACATGTGGAGCGTATGAGTGAAGAAAGAACGGTTAAACAAATTTATGAGGCGAATGTAGTTGGAAAAAGAAGCAGAGGACGACCGAGGAAAACTTGGCACAATCAGGTATGTCAAATACTTGAAAGCGGCCGGGTCAGGAGTCGTAATAATCGTCGGGTATGTATGAGGAGATGCATGAATGTAGAAGAGGCAAAGAATGTTTGCAAAGACCGATTGGTTTGGCGTTCGATTCTCTCTGCCTACCCCTGCGGGGAAGCGGCGTGATGGTTAGTTAGTTAGTTAGTTTTTAGTCAAAAATTTAAAAAAGTATCTCTTCGACTCCGATCCTTATTTAGATCAATCTAAGTGATCGCTTTATTGACGAGAACCTAGAAACATGCTGTAGATAACGACATACATAAAATTCTTAACAATTTTTGGACAGCCCTGATCTCCTAAATCAAATAAAGCTTAGCGTGCGTCGAAGAGGTACTAGGCAAAAATCTGTATTCGCAGTATTTGTTGTGGTTCCACTGTTTATTGTGAAATCAAGTTTTATTGAGTGTACCCATAATTTAATAATGCTCTAAAATTATAATTGAGATTTACTTGAATTGCAAACATATTTGACTCTCAAGAAAAAAAGTCAACGTTATAATGTGCGCATTTGTGTCTTCGGCTAACAAGTTTGCCGACCACTGCATTAGCAGGTCTTTTAAGAGACCGAATAAAGAAAATCCAGGTAAAATTGAATCACTTAGAATTTTCGGGATTTTTTTTATCTAATGGCTCGGAGCAATAAGCACGATGGAGTTAGAGTAAGTTACTCGCTATTCGTCTCTCGGTAAGTTCCAAAGCCATTATTCCGGTGTAATGAGCCCCCGAGGCACGCAAGGTGGGGGGGGGCGGAGGGTGGGTACTAGGGTGGGGGGAATTGGGATGATAATACCGTCAAACCGAGATGAGGAGTAACACAATTAAACTGGCTGGAGCATCGTTGCGTATTTCCCCGAAAGAGAGAACGAGCCTTCAGCGGTAAATATGTATTACACGCGACGGTTTCGAAAATCACAGGGAAAAACATTAGAATACAGTGAAACCTCTCACAACGAGCGTAATTCGTTTCAGAATTTTACTCGTTAACCGAAGCGATTTTTTGTTTGTTTTTAATGTAATTGGAAAAAGGAGCAGATGAAGACCGAGAAAAACTTGGCACGATCAGGTATGCCATATATTTTAAAGCGGTCAGGTTAGGAGTCAAACTCATCGGTTAGTTGGTTAGTTAGTTTTTTGTTGTTGCTTTGACTGGCACGGAAGTCCCGTCTCACAAGTGAATGTCGTGAAAAAGGTACTTCCCTTTTCTCTGTAACTCGTTATGCGAATTATTCGTTATGAGAGGTACTCGTTATGAGAGGTTCCACTGTATATTAGCACGCTAATTTAACCCTTAATCGGTATGACTTCATTATTCGACAGTGAAGGATGTAGCCATGATGGTTACGACATGTTACGTAAATACAGTAAAACCTCGATATAACGGACAAATTGGGAGAGGCGGTGTCCGTTAAAAATTTAAATATATCGTAGTCATAGAGGATAAAGTGACCAAGTGTTAAAAAAAAACGTGATCATTGACTATTTGATATCTTACTACCTTAATATTGCCCTGAAAAAAATCCTTAAGGATTTTAAACTTGTAAGTATAATATATTAACTTGTTAAAAATGACTAACTGCATTTATGCTCATTTTCTTGCCTAGCAAAAGTGACTTAGATGTCCCTCCTGAACATTTTACGTTTTGGTAGTTGGTCACTTTCTCCTGTACGACTACGATATATTTATCAGGTCAATTTTTTTTAACAATTCTGTTAGCTGTCCGGAGCGTGGAAGGGGGGGGGTGTTTAAATTGTACCTCATTTTATATTATAATCTAATTTTGATTAAGTCAATCGTTAGGGAATCAATTTCAGTTGAAAACTAATTTTCGCAAAATATGTGGTTTTTGTCGAAAATCGTTTTAGTAATATTTCATCTGCAGAATTTGTTAATTCATGTTTAGTAAATACGTTTTGGACAATTTGAATAGTATTTATTTGATTGAAACGGATAACTGTTTGGCAAAAATAACAAGTAAGTATGCGTTATTTTTTTTTGAAAAATTATTCAGTAAATTTTGACATTATTTTCCAAAAAATACATCGGATTTCTGTTGTATTTCTATGTCGTTTTTTTTCAATTGAAACTGAAAATTTATTGGTATTTACAATAAGCTTAAGATGTACCTTGATTTCTTTTTTCTGTTTTTTTGAAATGATAAAAAAAAAACAAAAAAACATATCAGATTTCCGTCGTATTTTTAAATCTTTAAAAAAAATAAACTGATAATTTGTTGGCAAAATAACAATCAAAAGGTAAGCGTTGATTTATTTAATGTATTTTCTTGAAAAATTATTTAGTAAATTATGACACTGTTTGCGAAAAAACACTTCGGATTTCTGTCGTTTTCTAAGTTATTTGTTTTTTTTTTACTCTAAATTTTTGCCTCTTTTAACGATTATGAATATTACTAATTTTCTGGTAGTTATTTCTTATCGATATGATATTTAAGTAATAATAATTCGGATAATTTATTTAGCTCCATTTTCGTAAAAAACTACCTCAAGGGCGCTCAAGTACTTATTGTCTGTGTTCTAATGGGTATAACTGTAAAAGGTGAATCGATGTGTGTGACTTGGTCACTTAATATTTCTTTGAAGATATTCCTTTCGTTTCGTCGAAGATTAGAATAGTAGTTTTCTTGTAGATTCCTACGTAATGATGCACGTTCTTCCCCATAAACTATCTCTCTTCTCACTGATATCTCTTCCTCCTCTCGATGTGGGTTCTTTAGTATTTCAATTACTAATACTGCAAAGTATAAAGCCAAAGAAGCACTTCTACTTTTTCTTATTTTCCTTCTTCTTAACACCTTCGTTATCCTCCCAATTGAACTTCCACTACAGAGAAAACTTGAAAGAAGAAAAAGCAAGTAATGTAACATTGTTCTCATCGTCGACTTGTATGCACCGCGTAAAACGGAGTTTAACCGGAAATCTGTTAGCATGCCCGGTATAAAAGCACGTACCGAACCTCCGGTCAAATTTAACCGGTTATTCGACAAATCTTCTTTGTTTTTTGAGATACCGACGGCAGTTTAATCGGAAGGTGTGGGTTAGTGCACTGGATTTCTTGGCGCAGACGGCCGGTCGCTAGTTATTCGGGCTTTAACAAACGTGCTTTGGGCGGGTCGCTGCATTTTTGTGATAAAGCTCACCATTGTATTCAGCGGTCCCTCTTCCATACTGGTCTTTTGCTCGGAAAGTGAACAAAATTCGAAAACTTATTTCGATTTATTTCTATGGTGTTGGGACCACTTATTTCCTTTGACGGGATTTTCATATTGTAATACGATCTCTTACAATTTGATAAAAAGAATATTACTTTTTGTATTCAATGTGTAAACTTTTGAAATTCATTCAAGTCTTTGCGGTTTTTTCCGTCGATATAAAACATAAATTATTTAATTACAAAACTGAGAAAATTTAGAATTTTTTTAACCAACTTTAATAAAAACACACTACTAAAAAGGACAAATTTGTCACTTTTAACAATCTTTAATAAATATTGTTTTTGACATCTCATCAAAGATGAAGAAGAATATGGAAGTCTGGGCATTTACGGGGCTGACGACCGTCATAGGCTGGTTTAAGTGATCACTTTACACACGTGTAACATTCACCAATTCTACCCATTATTGACAACCAAACTACTCAAATTCTTGGATGTTCTGTATATATGAACCAAATTAGAAACCTTGTTCTTGAATCACTAGAACTTCACTATGAAAATAATATATATCATATCATATAATAATATATTTCATATCTTAATATGAAAATAACTCCTGTAATTGGAGATAATCCAGATTTTGTGAACAAGTATTTGGACACACTCAAAATGTTGTAAATCTTTAATAAAAACGCACTACTAATCTGGGCAACTTCAGTTCGAATTGCTATAACACGTATTTCTGCGGTTTTTACCGTCGATTTAAAATATTAATTCTTACTGTTCTAAAAATGGGCAATTTTTAACAATCTTTAACAAAAAAAACTCTTTACTTAAGTGGACAACTCCAATTTGAATTGTCGTTAGACGGGTCTTTACTGCAATTTTTTCCGTCGATGTAAAATATGAATTCTTACATTACAAAAAATGGGCAATTTTTTTCAATTTTTGTTCAGTTTGAATTATAAGACGCTTTTCTTTTGAAGTTTATTCGCCATGAAAAAGGGTTCATTCGTTTTGGTAATATTTCTTTCTTCCTGTTTTTTCTTCTTATCCTTCAAGCACTCGATGGTAATATTACTTTATTATTACCTATAGTTTCTTACTCACTCACGAATCTTTAACGGACTCCCTCCCCCCAATTAGCCCGTTATATCGAGGTTTTACTGTATAGTCATCCGTGTGATAAAAAACATTACCGTAGAACGGGGCTACTTGAACTTTGATGTGTTACGTGAGCCCAGTACAAAAAAATATTTAGATCTGTATTTGGTCTACAAAAATGAACGTATCGACATGATTCATTGTTTCCCTGACAGGTGACACTTCGCTCACTCCTTTCGAGAACGTCATAAATCAAAAAACTTGATTTTTCAGGAGAACGTTTTTAAAGTTTAAAAATATTATACAATGTATTAAAAATAAATATCGAGCCACTTATTGAACTTTTTACTGTGCAACAGATCTTTTTATGTAAAACCTGAAGGTTTTTTCTCCATTTGAAAAATATTTAGTTTATTTAAAAAAAAATAAACAATACCTTTTCTTCAAAATGCAAAAACAACGCTTTCTGCCCTGTAGCGGGTAAATATTAAGTTTAAAATGTGCCTCTTTTACTGGGATATAGAACATTTTCTGGGCATTCCGAAAACATGCATAACTGAAAATTGTCGATTTTTGATTTATGACGTTCTTGAAAGGAGTGAGCGACTTGTCACGATACGTTCATTATTGTAGACCAAATACAGATTTAAATCTCTTTTTTGTACTGGGCTCAAGTAACACATCAAAGTTCAACTAGCCCCTTTCTACGATATTGTTATTGGTGATTTGATTTTTTTTTCACGTTTTTGCCGAAACAAAAAGTTATGCTAGCTTCAGATATTCACACATCAAAGAGCATTCGAAAACAAATTCAGCTCCTTTGAGTTTTAAATTATTAATTTGACTCCCTTTGCATTTTCAATTACTTCTTTTTATGTGATGGTTACAATTTGAAAGGAAAAATAATTGTTTCGCTTTCAATCAAGCTCCTGCAGTTTCTAGATAAAATCGCCTATTCAATTTTCTCTTTTATTCCCATTTTTCTTTGGAAATATCATATTGGGAGGGTTTCAATAAAACACCCCCCAGTAATTCTGCCAGGGCTTTCTTTTTCTACTTAGTTCTCACGTTCCAATCGATAACACCCAGTCTTTTAAAGAAAATTATTCATTTTTATAAAGCTCTCATTTTTTCCCCACTATTTATCATCCCTTATTCGCGTAACACTGTATTTGGCAGTATTTGATAGATATTTCTAAAAAAAGTAAATTTAAAAAAAATCTAATATTTTAAAATCGTTTAAAATATTAAAAATTCTATTATGCTGACGTTTCAAAAGGGCTTCGTTCGTAATTTTTATGATATAAATTTTCGATTTTTATAATTTTTTGAGACGATTTTTTTGTCATTTTGGATGTTTGAATTTTAGTAATACATATATTCCACGTTTATTTAGCCAAATTTATTAACATTATTTTTCACTAAAATTCTTGAAACTTCTAGATATATTGATCAAACTCAAAACACGGTTCACTAGACACCTCCTATCGTGGGATGAGGAAAGCTTTTATTAAGCAGAGACTTTTTCATTTGTATGTGAGGTCCGAATCCTGGATTATAATCACATACTTACTTGAGAAACACTCGACAACATCGTTTACAATTTTAATAACCCACCCTACCTTCGGGTTATTTTCAGGCATATTTTTTTATAAACATGCAAAAAAAAACACTACGTTTGTTGTCACAAAATATTGTCAGGTATGACACCTGACAAAAATATGTCAGTGTATCCGGTACGCATTAAATATTTTTGGAACAGATATGTTTTCTCGTGCGCGTAGGTCATACGGGTTAGCGCAGGATGGTGAAGAAAAACCGCGCGTATCACGTACGTTCGTATGTGTAGGGCGGTTAGGCTTATAATTTGACCAGTTAATTTGTTTACAACATTTTTTAACAAGTGTGAATTAAGTTTTTGGACATATTTAATTGCTTCACATTTCGTTCACTCCTTTCAAGAACGTCATAAATCAAAAAACTTTTCAGAAGAACGTTTTTAAAGTTTAAAAATATAACACTATGTAATAAAAATAAATATCAAGCCACTTATTGAACTTTTACCTGTGCAACAGATCTTCTTAGGTAAAACCTGAAGGTTTTTCTCCATTTGAAAAATATTTAGTTTATTTTAAAAAAATAAGTTAACAATACCTTTTCTTCAAAATGCAAAAACAACACTTTTTGTCCTGTATCGGGTAAATATCAAGTTAAAAAATATGCCTCTTTTGCTGGGATATAGTACATTTTCTGAGCATTCCGAAAACATGCACAACTGAAAATTGACGATTTTTGATTTATGACGTTCTTGAAAGGAGTGAGCGATTTCTTAAAACTAATTTTACGCATACCTTTCAAATTTTAAAATATCTCTCCCATATAATATATTTTTTTATGTACATACCTTTATACGCCGTGTTACTACGCATATCCTAATGAATGGGGTCCTCTGTTTTTCTTCATCGCTTTTAACATAAATCCCGGATATTGAGTTCGGAAGGGTCCCGAAACGTCTTGGGTAAGTCGTAAATTAAATATCACTTAGGCAAGGGTATATTTTAATCCCGCAGTTAAACGATATTACCATCACAAATATGAAGCTAACGGTGTCACATATTCCCGATAGATGATAATTTTATATTTTGAAATATTATTTTTTTTAATTAATTTAATATATTTACATTTTTATTTATAACATAATACATTTGAATCATTTCTACATATGGAGAACTTTTATATTTCGATTCGCTGTGCCTCTCCATAAAAGAGACTGTGCTCTTGTGCTTGGAGAGGGACTTGCACTCGTGGTTTAATGTTATATAATAAAAGATAAAATAGTCTTTTTTTGTATATTTTTTCAAGATTTAAATGTATAGAGCTTTAATTTTTTCTTAAGTATTTTTATATCATCTATTTTTTTAAATTTCTTTAGGGAGTTTATTGAAATGTTTGATTGGTGTTGCATTTTGGAGTAGAAAAATCGTTTGAGAATCTCGATGATAATTTTTTTGTTAAATGTAAATAATTGTCACCCTTTAGTATTTGAAAAATTGCGGTTTTTTTATAAATGGATTCTTTATTTGGGACTTGAAATTTTTTAAATAATAATTTTGTTGGATATATGTTGTATTAACAGTAAAATCGAAATTAGTTTTTCGTATGTAATTCATTAAAATAAGTTTTTTTTTATATAAAATTTATTCTCTTATACTTTTTTCGTTGGCCTCGACTGCTAAGAGGTCCTGCGGACAAAATTGAGAACCTTAAAACTTCCCTCCGATTACGAAGTACCTGTCTCAACGATATAGGGGGGTTTACTATTATATATGCAATGCTTTTAGAACCCTCCACATATGGGTACGATTTTAGATACTTTTGGAAGTATGGCTGATTGAAGCGAATTTTGATTGTTTTTAATAGTAATTTTTTGTTTTGTGCGATACGACGTTATAACGGCATGATTCACCTTCAGGCTGTGTAGGTACTCGGATGATTTCGTATGAATTTATTAGTTCCCTCCGATAACGAAGTGCCTGTCTCAACGTTATAGGGGGGTTTACTATGATATATGCAGTGCTGTCAGAACCTTCCACATATGGTTACGATTTTAGATACTTTTAGAAGTATTGCTGATTGTAAAGAAATTTGATTGTTTTTGTTTCGTGCGATACGGCGTTATAACGGCATGATTGATTTACCTTCAGGCTGTGTAGGTACCTACTCGGATAATTTCGTATGAATTTGATTAATTTCATAGTCTGAAAGTATTTAACTGTTTTGTGCGTTTGTACCTACCTCCGGCTAATCTAAATTATTTCCAACTGTAATTTCAGCTAATGTCTGGTTATCGTGAATTTTCTGAACGAAAACTGGAATTAATCAGCCCGACGTCGCGTGGAAGGAGAACTTTGTATAATGATATTAATCACCGCTCAAAATATGGTATAACGTTCGGCCCGCAAATTCGATCGTTTAGACTTGCGATGTACGCAAGTTGGGCGGCGCAAAACGAACGATCACCCTTTATTCAACAATTTAATTTATTTATTTTTCAAAACATTAAATGCAAAGCTGAGACAAGCATTATCGATAAAATTAAGAAAGGTGTATTGAGATGGTTTGTACATGTAGAACGAATGAGTGAGGAAAGAACGGTATAACAAATTTATGAGGCGAATGTAACTGAAAAAGGAACAGAAGAAGACCGAAAAAAACTTGGCACGATCAGGTATGCCAAATACTTGAAAGCAGTCAGGTTAGGAGTCGAAACAATCGGCGGGTGTGTATGAGGAGATGCATGAACGTGGAAGAGGCGAGGAATGTTTGCAAGGACAGAATGGTGTGGCGTTCTATTCTCTGCCTACCCCTGCGGGGAAGCGGCGTGATGGTTAGTTAGTTTAGTTTGTTTTTTTTTTATGTAATATATTTTGAATAAAAAATACGATGGTGTCGGTAACGACGAAACCCGATCGCTGGTCAAATAAAAAAGTGGAAAAGCTAAAAATATTGGTTTTAATCTAATAATAAATTAAAAATGCAATTTCATCACGAAGTGTCAGTGGATAATATAAATCTATTAATAAAAAATACGTCAAGTTAGCTGCAATCTGGGAGTTTTTTTTTACTCGCAACTTGATTTTTAGTGATTGTTGACAATATACAACAAAAGGGCTAAATTACAATTTCTTAACCGCGAAGGTTAATTTATCTTCCACCGTGGATAACGTATAACTTGGACGAGTCGCAGCCGTCGGAGCGGCCTTATAATTGGCTCCGGGGACGCATTGTAAACTAATTGGTACATGTCGAGGGCCGCCACCTCACCATCCTTCTCGGCTCCTGGTCGACACTTGAAAATCAATTACTGTCAGATTTATATGCCGGGCCACTTATGACCGTAAATCGTTAATAGTGAAACTCTGGCGTTCCGGGCCGCTACTTAGTTAAGCGATAAGAAATTCCTCAAATCTTAAGTGAATATGGTGAAAACTAGGTACCGTAGAACGGGGCTACTTGAACTTTGATGTGTTACTTGAGCCCAGTACAAAAAAAAATATTTAGATGTGTATTTGGTCTACAATTATGAATGTATTTACATGATTCATTGTTTCCCTGACAGGTGACACTTATTGTCACGATACGTTTATTATCAGTGACCAAATAACAAATTTAAATCTCTTTTTTGTACTGGGCTCAAGTAACACGTTAAAGTTCAAGTAGCCCCGTTCTACGGTACCACAAAAATAAATTAACGTATGTAGATTTTTATTAAGTACTGTACTACCATCACGACATTTCTCCGCTGGGTAAGCAGAGAGAATAGCAAGCCACACCATTCTATCTTTGCAAGCAATCTTCATCTCTTCCGTATTCATGCGTCTCCTGATACATGCCCGCCCGTTATTTCGACTCTTGACCAGACCATTTTCAACTTTTCTTCGGTCTTCCTCTGCTTCTATTACCAACCACATTCGCCTGATTATTTTATTTTGCCGTATTTTCTTCACTCATTCGATTCAGGTGCCTAAACATCTCAACACACCTTTCTTCATTTTATGGATAATTCTTATCTTAGCCTTGCGTTATGTCATTACAACATCAATAATATATATCGTTTTGTCGTCTGAGACCACTTTTAAGTATTTGAAATACTCGATCATGCCAAATTTTCCTCGGTTTTCCTCTGCTACTATTACCAACCACATTCGCCTCATAAATTCATTATACTTTATTTTCATCACTCATTCGATTCACACGCCTAAATCATCACAACACACTTTTCTTTTATCAACATTTAGACATCGTTTTGCCGCACACTCGTTTGAGACAACGCATTTCGACCATCGGCAGGTATATAAAGTAAAGATTTAGACGCACTTGAAGTATTATCAGTAAGCTCGTGGGGTGTTTAGATTTACGCGTCCGCTCCGGCGACGCCGACGCTCCTCTCGCCTCGTCCGCTTCGCGTCTCGACGCCCGTCACTCGGGCGGCTAATTGCGTGAAAACCTGTTGCGGCCGCGTGCAGGGCCGGCGCTGGGGAAACGGTAAACACGGCCAGAGTAAAAATTTCCAGCAAACAGCGGACGGTAAACATCCAGCGGGAAATGCCACTCTCGACTCACCGCGCTTCTAAATCGTCCTAAAGTCAAAACAACCGACGTTCCAGCGTCGCGAGGGCACGTTTTTTATTTGGAGTTTACGCGGTATCGGATGATGACGATATTTTGGTTGTGCGATATCGGATGATGACGATATTTTGGTTGTGCGATATCGGATGATGACGATATTTTGGTTGTGCGATATCGGATGATGATAATATTCGGGTTATGCGATATCGGATGATAACGATATTTTGGTTGTGCGATATCGGATAATGACGATATTTTGGTTGTGCTATAACGGATGATGATTCCATTTTGACTGTGTGATATTGGACGATATTTTGGTTCCATTTACTACGGACTATAAAGACATATATAGATTAAAGAAAATAGTCATGAAACAAAATGCTGACCAACGCAACGGGGATAGGGTACCGAAAATGTAAGTAAGAATACCAATTAATCTTTCTAACGAAAAAAGCAAAAACAACTAGCCAATGTATTTCATTTATGCAATTTCTATTAATATATTTAGCAATTTGACTAATTACATTTGAATCGTTCTACCGTACTGCGAGTTACCTCGCGGAACGAATGAAATTCGTTAGCCGAAGCGTCACTGTAAATATCATGTTTTAAAAAACGGCTGATCAGATATCTCGTACGGATCGGAGAAAATTAATGAGATTTTTTATCGTAACTTAAAAAGATTGATGTTCCTACCCTCAAATGGAAGATTGATAGACGCGGAGGTCCTGCTTTTTAAATTATATTATTTCTCCTTATGTTTCTACAGTCAAACCTCTTTCGTTCTTCAAATAATCGTTTTTCCGGATGCGTCCAAATACATGAACAAAAATCGAAAAAGGGCAAGAATACTATTGCTAAAGGTGTAGAAGAATCCCGCTTCGGAAAACTCCTTCAGACACATGGAACAGATCAATATCCAATGAGATATTGTTCAACATAGCGGTAGCTCTTCCTACAGGCATAACCATCGGCAGGTTGGTCCTGTGTATAGGAATGTGAAACAATCTATGCCGACGCTGTCTTAGGTAACTATCGGGAACATACAGAATAATGCTCCGGATAATTTCAGGATTATCGACCATACCGCGCAGTCGCGCATCGATATTAAACCTTGCACGGACCCCCTAACGTTGTTCAGGGACCCCCAAATCAATTTGAATTTTCCACGGACCCCCTGAAATATCCCGTTAACTCCTGGGGTCCGTAAGGACCACTGATCTTGACCATCACATTTATTCCTTCAAGTATATGCATCTTTTCTTACGAATCTCAAATCGGTCTATAAATACGACACCCTATGCACATTTTTCTATACCATTACACATGGGTCAATATCGATTGATTTTAAAGTATAAACTGAGGGTAAAAATTGAATTTTCACCTGCATGAATGCAACGCCAAACCAATCGGATGCAGAAGAATGAAGAAGAAAAACCAAACTGGTAATGGTTTATCGGAAATAAAGTAATTTCGCACTCTCTCGAATCCCAAGAAGAATAGGGCCTCTAAACGACCCAACACATTCAGTTATACCATCACACATGGGTCAATATTGATCCGTTTTTAAGTGTAAACTCAGGGGTTAGCCCGATCGTCTTACCTCCATGAATGCAACGCAAAACCAATGAAGGAAGAAGAAAAACCAACTGCGAATGATTTATCGGAAATAAAATAAGCACGCACT
Source organism: Brachycentrus maculatus (assembly GCF_059751285.1). Taxonomy (NCBI): domain Eukaryota; kingdom Metazoa; phylum Arthropoda; class Insecta; order Trichoptera; family Brachycentridae; genus Brachycentrus; species Brachycentrus maculatus. The sequence goes on along the minus strand of NW_028281044.1, from coordinate 1,160,962 downwards.
CTCAAATCCCAAGAAGAAAATGCCTCTAAACGACTCAACACATTCAGTTTTACTATCACACATGGGTCAATATTGATCCGTGTAAATTCAGGTGTAAGACCGATCGTCTTACCTCCATGAATGCAACGCAAAACCAATGAAGGAAGAAGAAAAACCAAACTGGCAAAGATTTATCGGAAATAAAATAACCACGCACTCTCAAATCCCAAGAAGAAAATGCCTCTAAACGACCCAACACATTTAGTTTTACCATCACACATGGGTCAATATTGATCCGTTTTTAAGTTTAAACTCAGGGGTAAGCCCGATCGTCTTATCTCCATGAATGCAACGCAAAACCAATAAAGGAAGAAGAAAAACCAACTGCCAATGATTTATCGAAAATAAAATAAGCACGCACTCTCGAATCCCAAGAAGAAAATGCCTCTGAAAGATGTAAATGTAAATAGCAGTAAATCTAAGGGAGAGAGGGTGGCAACGCACGATAGAGGTAGGTTTCACAGCCACTAAACATAAACATCCCTCGTGAGTGATGGACGGATTGGTGAGGGTGCCTGATGAAATATTATGACTGCCGCGAGCCGTCAATTTCAACAACCGTTGCTAAAGGGTTTTTTACCCCTACAACGCCAGTTTAAAGGGCGGATACAGTATGTGACCGCACCCTGCCTGCGAAATATGGACCCAGGTGTACTGGATAACGCAAAGCAACTGCCTGCGAAATATTGTCATGCATAAAACTATAACAATATGTAAACGTAAGTCAAAATGGCGGTTCACAACGCTGTGCTGGCACCGACACTGATGTATGGACGCGGAACGTAGAACTGGAAAGAAATATACAATATACAAACTTGATTTTTCAGGAGATCGTTTTTGAAGTTTAAGAACGTAATAAAATGTATTAAAAATAAATATCAAGTCAATTATTGAACTTTTACTGTGCAACAGATCTTTTTAGGTAAAACCTGAAGGTTTTTTCTCCATTTTAAAAATATTTAGTATATTTAAAAAAATAAACAATACATTTTCTTCAAAACGCAAAAACAACACTTTCTGCCCAGTAGCGGGTAAATATTTAGTTAAAAATACGCCGCTTTTGCTGGGATATAGTACATTTTTTGGGCGTTCCGAAAACATGCATAACTGCAAATTGACGATTTTTGATATATGACGTTGTTGAAAGGAGGGAGCGATATATATATATATATATATATATATATATATATATATATATAATAAGGATTTTAAATTTTACTCGTGTTTCTTGAGGAACCTTACCGTATCAACGTTCCCGAGATAAAAATACGGCGAACGTGATTTAATTAAAAACAGAATAAATAAACCGAAGCCATCTCACTTACGGGAGCGCCATCGATCAATCGCTTGCCTCGCGCAACGACATCTCCCGGGCGAACCGTAAACTCACATCGGAAAACCGCGCCCGGCTCTTCGCTTTGTCTAAACCTCGGGGAGCTAAGACCCGACCATTAAAAGCGCATCTGGGACCTGGCCTTAGCTGGCTGTGCGGTTGGGTATGTACCAACACACGGGCGTGTGATGTGTGTATCAGTCTCTGCTAGTTTCAAAAGCAGATAAGACCGTGGAATGAATTATTTATTTAAACTTCATGTACAGAAAATTAATAAGTACATTGGCGGGCTTATTGCTAAAAAGCAATAACCAACCTAACAGACTAGTGATATTGGTCAAACCGTTTGATACCATATATAGCTCACTCCTTTCAAGAACGTCATAAATCAAAAATCGTAAATTTTCTGTTCTGCATGTTTTCGGTATGCCCAGAAAATGTACTATATCCCAGCAAAGCGGCATATTTTTAACTTAATATATACCCGCTACAGGGCAGAAAGTGTTGTTTTTGCATTTTGAAGAAAAGGTATTGTTTAATTATTTTTAAAAATATACTAAATATATTTCAAATGGAGAAAAAACCTTCAGGTTTTACCTAAAAAGATCAATAAGTTGCTTGATATTTATTTTTAATATTACTGTACTATATTTTTAAACGTTCCCCTGAAAAATCAAGTTTTTTATGACGTTCTTGAAAGGAGTGAGCGATATAGCTGTTTGCAATCAGAGGGTAGATAGTGCTTGAAAATTGAAAAAAAAACATAAATTTCAAATAGATGATAATAAGGAAGGGAAAGGAAAAAGAGAGTTTAGGGAAGGAGGTAGAGGAAAAAAATTAAGGGAGGAGGTTTGATGGACAGTTAGGATTCTAATGATAGATAGTAATGTCTCAGATGTTTCTTAAAATTTATTGGAGAAGGTGCATTTGTTTACGCGGAGAGGTAATTCATTCCATAGTCTGGCCGCTTGGACAAAGAAGGAATTACTGAATAATGATGTGTTATGGCGAGGAATGGAAAGTGTTCTTTCTTGGGAAGAACGAAGTGATAGACCATGATCTGAGAGGGATATAAAGTTTTCACAAGTTTTTATTTTATTTATTAGGATGCTTAAGCATCAATCGACCAAACGGGTAGAAATACCTTTCCCGTCCTTAGTGTGTTGAAAATATTTCTAGTTCCTGATATATTTGACGATTCGACAAACGTATTGTTGGAAATTAACATAAAACGACTAAAGTAACAGTCGGGTTACCGAAAAACTAACAGTTAGTCATCAGGCACATACTAAATTGTCTAGTTTACGACATAATTGTCTAGGTATCTGTCTACTTTGAACCCGGGACGTTTTTGTAATATGCTTTTTATTATTTCTGAGCGCGTAGGCGAGACACTTGAACCGAGGTCGACGCAGAGTGACGTCCGCGCGTCATATTATCTCAGCACGTTTTAGTCATTTCTAGAATTCTTCACTTTTTACGCGTGACTTCACCGTTTGTTCTGAACCGTGGTGCACTGTTGCAAGATTTAACGCGACCAATAAAAAATAAATAAATAAACTTGGTTCCATTCCAAATTTGTATCTGGCCACTTAGTGCTTTCACCAATGAACGGGATCTAGATTTATATATTTTACATTTTGTATTTCCTCTGCTTCTTTTCCCAATAACATTCGCCTCATAAATTTGTTTTACCGTTCTTTCCTCACTCATTCGTTTCACATGTCCAAACCATCTCAACACACCTTTCTCAATTTTATCGATAATGCTTATCTCAGCTTTGCATTCCTTAGAGGAAGACCGAGAAAAACATGGCACGATCAGGTATGCCAAATACTTGAAAGTGGTCAGGTTAGGGGTCGTAACAATCGGCGGGTATGTATGAGGAGATGCATGAACGTGGAAGAGGCGAAGAATGTTTGCAAGGACAGAGTGGTGTGGCGCTCTATTCTCTCTGCCTACCCCTGCGGGGAAGCGGCGTGATGGTTAGTTAGTTAGTTAGTTAGTTACATTTTGTATTCATTTTATTTGTTTGATATTGCTACAATATTTTTTTTTAACTAGACATTAATTATTTAATATGACCCTTGAATGGTACCTGAAGCGGGAGGCTGATCGATCACCTTCCCTTCGTGTATTTAACGATCAAGATAACACTGCTTCTTTACGATGCAGTGCCCTATGCAACATTGGATGCGCATAAGAGTTAGAAGAACTAGGCATTTGTACTAACGTAACTACTATAAAATATATTATACTAGTTACTCCGCGCCTCTCCATAAAAGAGACTTGGCTCATGCGCTTGGAGAGGGACTTGCACCCAATGTTTATTTATTGTACTGAATTATGGATATAATGCAATCATTTTTTTAAATATTTTTACGTTTTTTAATGTATTTTTAATGTATTTTTTTTTTACATATTTTTAGGCATTTAGTCACTAGGCTAAAATAGAGAATTTTAGTATCTTCATTTTTTTATATCTATAGGGAAGGAGGCTATTTAAATATTTGATTCCCAATAATTTTAAATTGCTTGGTGTTGCATTTTGTTATTTAAAAATTACACATTTGGGAAATATAAAAGGGTGAGCAGAACGAAAATTGTAATCTAAAAATCTAGTAGTGTCAAAGGTCTACGCGATCGGATAGCATGCATGTTTAGATCTTTCATTGTAGATAATGTTCGGACAGATGAATGTGGCGTTCTATCCTCTCTGCCTACCTATGATGGTAGTGTGGTGGTAGTAATAGTTAAATCTAAAAAAAATGGTTTGCCTGCAATTTTGTCAACTGAAGTCGATTTACAACATTTTGAGTGTGTTCAAATACTTGTTCACAAATCTGGATAATCTCCACTTAGATTGAGTTATTTTATGACGGTCGTAAGCCGTGCAAATGCCCAGGCTTCCATATTCTTCTTCACTTATGTTGAGATGTCAAAAACGTATAAAATCGAGTTATATGTAAAATGTTGAAAAAATTTTTTTTCTTTTCTCTGAGAAAAATTATTTTTAAGGAACCTTGAAACATTTTCTTAAGGGATTCTTCTCGATTTCGTTGTATTTCCCAAACGTTGTTTGGTGCGAAACCACTTAAGCTTGTAATTTGTTTTCGAATCTCGAATCCGGAAACGAACGGATCGATATTCGAACGTGTTTGATTTGGAATAACGGCCGATCCGCGGCTGGTTTGTTTTATTTTTATTTATATTTATTTTTCCATTCTTCCGTCGCGGGGGTACGCGACCGCTCTTGTTTGAACAATACACCCCGGTTTGTCGGTTGAAATATGATATCTGTTTTTTTTTTCTTTTTTTTTTTTATCCTGTGTCAACGCTGGTATGATTTGTGATTCCGAAGCCCGTGGATTTAAAACACATCAATGGGAGTAAATAAAAATATTTATATGTTCGTGGCTTACGCTTTCGTAGTAGGTGTGTGTAGGTACTACACATGTTGACCTGTCCAGAGTAGAATTTACAAGGGGCAAATTTTTATATTCTTTTTGCAATTATACATATCGCTCACTCCTTTCAACAACGTCATAAATAAAAAATCGTCAATTTTCGGTTGTGCGTGTTTTCGGAATGCCCAGAAAATGTACTATATCCCAACAAAAGAAGCATATTTTTAACTTAATATTTACCCGCTACAGGGCAGAAAGTGTTGTTTTTACATTTCGAAGAAAATGTATTGTTTAATTATTATTTTAAATAAACTAAATATTTTTCAAATGAAGAAAAAACTTTCAGCTTTTACCTAAAAAGATCAGTTGCACAGTAAAAAGTTCAATAAGTGGCTTGATATTTATTTTTGATACATTGTGTTATATTTTTGAACTTTAAAAACGTTCTCCTGAAAAATCAAGTTTTTTGATTTATGACGTTCTTGAAAGGAGTGAGCGGCATGTTGACCTGTCCAGGGCAGAATTTACCAGGGGCATTTTTTTTTAGCAATTGCATGTGTCCTAACATGTCAGTTCTCTTTATAGACTGTTAGGATCAGCTCTCCTCGTACTCAGGTTGTAGGTCATTCTATCATGTACAACGTCACCTAGGCCATGCCTTCGAATCATGTTATCTTTCTGTAGCACACACGATTTTTTTGATCTTCCTCTAGATCTCTTTCGAGGAAGAGCCATGGCGATCGCCTGATTTACAATATTCTCAGGTTCTCTACGTCCTACGTGCCCATACCATCTCAATGCCTTTCCTCTACCTTACTGTTGATGGCTGTTACAGCCAGGCTTCCACGCATGCGTGAACTCTTTATTTTGTCTCCAAGGGATACTCCAGCTGACCATCTAAACATTCGCATTTCAGAAATTTCTAATGACCTAGATGTTCGAATGGTGATTTTAGAAACTAATGCAAGGCTTGCTATAAGTATAATAAACAAAATTAGGAATGGTGTTTAGATGGTTTGTGCGTGGAAATCAGATGAATGGAGAAAAACAGTTAAACAAAATTTTTAGGCGAATTTTCATAGTAACAGAAACAGAGGAAGACACATAGAACCTTGGCATGATGTATTTGAAAGAGGCGAAGAGTTTTTGGTTAAACCAGTTAATCATGTAATTCTTGAGGGAAAAATGTAGACAAAAAAACTCGTTAATGACACGATTCTTAATAAGCAATATAGTCATTTAAAGGTATGATTTTAGTTCTATGATTTTTCTCACATTGGTCCCGGTTGCACCAGTAACGTAATCAAATTTTATACCGTGTCGCAGTCACCGCTTTTTTAATCATTTTCCTGTTTTCACGGACGCCGTATGATTTCTTACGCAGTAAATTATATGAATCCGCTCATATCCGTCGACACGATGTTTATTTATTGAACACACGTCTTCACGCCTAAGGATTTGACGGAGCGTCGGTCTGATGGTCGAATCCAGTCAATTCGGGTCCAATTTAATGGACTGCCCGTCACTGGGGATTAATAGCGGACATGGCTACAGGCTTGTAAATCTACCAGCGCGGGTTTGGTACCGGGACTCATAATACGACGGGTAAATAATACGACGCGTTTCGCCTGGGTGTGTGGTTTTTTCATCTTTTAATTTCCTTTTTATACTAAACCGATTTTAAACAGAGATATTCATCATTATAATACCTAGAGTCACTAAGCGAGCAATATTAAACGATTTGTTCCTTCGATTCGAAAGAAATATATAGACCATAGACATCAACAAATACAGCCGTCAATAATTAACCAATGACACCAACATTAAAATAAATCCATCTTTTCTGTGACGTCATTCATTGCCAACTTATGAAAATAACGTTTTTTCGAAGGCAAATTATCCAAAAGAAAATGATGAATGAAAACAATTATTATTTCGGCTGTTATAAACACTGCACGAGTCTAATACAATCCTTTATAGGTTGAGTATGTTAAATTAGATATTCCTCCCGTTTGACAAAGATCCTTTGATGTCCGACTTTCTCTGAGGAGTGGGTTCTTTTTACATATTATTTTTTTACAAAATCTATGAAGATAGAAATTATTTAAAAAAAAAAATAATTATATATATATTTTATGACAAAATAACATACAAATATTCACAGATCGCTCACTCCTTTCAACAACGTCATAAAGATATCAAAAAACATTATTTTTCAGGAGATCGTTTTTAATGTTTAAGAATATAACGAAATATATTAAAAATAAATATCAAGCCACTTATTGAACTTTTTACCGTGCAACAGATCTTTTTAGGTAAAACCTGAAGGTTTTTTCTCTATTTGAAAAAGGTTTAGTATATTAAAAAAAAAATTAAACAATACCTTATCTTCAAAATGCAAAACAACACTTTCTGCCCTGTAGCGGGTAAATATTAAGTTAAAAATATGCCGCTTTTGCTGGGTATAGTACATTTTCTGGGCATTCCAAAAACATGCACAACTGAAAATTGACGATTTTTGATATTTGACGTTGTTGAAAGGAGTGAGCGAGATGTCATTGATCTGTCAATCGACTATTATAGAACTGTCAATGTGACGTTTTATTGCAATGAATGAAGTCATTACCTGCAAGATGAATTACGATTACTCGGATACTCACTCATTCATAAAAACCACAAACTGAGCAATTCATTGACGTATTTTCTATAACAATGAAAAATACGTTAAATTAAATTTAACCGGACTTAATTTACTTCCCGTTGAATAATCTAAGGCAGCGATTCTCAAATATTTTGTATTTAAATACTTTTTTTTTTAATACGTTGAAACAACTGTTTAAACGTTTATATTTTTTTTCTTGCTTAATTTCACTTCTCATCATTGCATCGTATGTTAATTTGCTATTATTTATTTATTGTATAATATTTCTATAAATTTTTGTACAGCTCCGTAGTGTAATGGTTAGCATGGTTGGCTAGCAAGCCGGAGATCCCGGGCTCGATTCGAATAAAAGTGTTTTTTCACTCCAATATTTATTTTATATTACCCTAGACTGGACTTATATCTAGATTTAAAAAAAATATATATTATACTTTTTTATGACACAATAATGTGTCTTCGTTGTCTTTTTCCGTGCCGAGGGCATACTTTACAATAATAACTCATTTACAATAAAGTTAGTAGAAACTAACATCCCTGACTCATCATTCCCCCCACATTGCAATGTTCGGCCAACCCTAAGATAGACGAATCCCATACAGACCACCAAAGAGATGGATCGACGGCTGGGAATCGACATCGCAGGAGGCTAATCCCTTTTAAAAACAGGCCACAAGGCCTACACCAAGAAGAAGAATGTGAAAAATGTGTCAGGTTGTGGTCCCGTGGTTTGTGTCGCGGACTCTTGAGTCAGAGTTTCTCAGTTCGAACCCACTCTACCACAATTTGATATCTATTTCTAATAATTAGCCGCTTAGGCTCACAGAAATAGTATGAAATTAAAGTATGTATTTTTGTAAATAATAAAAACACAAATATATCTTCAAAAAAAAAGAAGAAGAAGTTAGTAGAGTTGGTAATCCAGGGTTGTGCCAAGCTCCCAGGGTTTCCGTTCCAGGGTTCAAACAAGAGAGATTTTGTAGCTATCGACTTGTTCGAGTAGGTACTGTGGCCAGGGTCGATGTTATGCAATAAAGAACTAATTGGACCGTAGCATAAATAAAGCGGTAAGGCCACTAGACTCGAGCGCTTTCCCAAACATAACCTAAGTACATAGATTTATATAATTTGTAATTCATTTTGTTTTTTTTTTGTTGCAGGTAAATTATTTTCTGCTGCTTTCGTCATGTGATCCGTTCAAAACGCGCTGTTAAGGCTAAGAGTAAGTGATTTTTATGTAGAATAATAGAAACCGAGGAAGGCTGAGGAAAACTTGGCATGTTAAAGTATTTCGAATATTAAAGTGTTAACGATCAAGATGACACTGCGTTTGTATGATGCAGTGCCCTATGCACCATTGGGGTGCGGATAAGGGTTCGTGAATTATCTAAGTAGGTACTAAAAGTTTAAAAATTCCCCTTATAATTATTTATAATTATTTTTTTGTGAGGAACGTTAGAATGTTCAAGCAATGGAATTCCAAACTTACTACATCCAGATTTTAACATTTAATTTAAATAGTGTGATACATTAGCGTACGTAAGAATGAGTAATGTCATTTGTTATCGTTATTACGTTCTGAGGTCAGAATAATGTAACAATACTTTAACGTAACATACGTATGACGTAATGGTATTTTTTTGTACCTTAGTCATGCAGCCGAACTGAAACTACATGTATAATGACCCATGTCCGCATTGAAATTATTTTTAATCGATTAAGAAAAATAATTAAAATAATTTTGAGTGATTTGTATAGCACTCGTAAAATACCACCTCAAGGGCTCTTCGCTTGTATATCATGTGATACTTTTTTTTTCTTGGACAAAACGATAATAAAAGTTAAGTCGAAGGTTAACTTTCCTTTGAGTATAGCGTCAGATTCCCTGGTCAAATTTGTCGCATCTGGCCGGGTCCGTTAGGGTCGCATAGCCATCGAACACGCCTTTAAAAATATGTAGTTTTTATTTTATTTCTATCATTATTGTTGTTTTAAGAAATAATAACTTTTATGATAATTAATGAATATTTCTTAGATTTCAGTTTAGGACGTATCCATCTCTGTAGATGACAAGGTGCTTGTCGAAATCGCTTAAAAATACTACCAAAAATAATAGCGGCTAAGAACAAAGTTTGAATTTTGTTTTACAGAATTTGTATTCCGTTTTTTTTCGGCATTTGAGCAACACCTATTACTCAAATACAGAAAAAGTGGCTAAACATATCGCACACTCCTTTCAACAACGTCATATATCAAAAATCGACAATATTCAGTTGTGCATGTTTTCGGAATGCCCAGAAAATGTACTATATCCCAGCAAAAGCGACATATTTTTAATTGAATATTTACCCGCTACAGGGCAGAAAGTTTTGTTTTGGCATTTTGAAGAAAAGGTATTGTTTAATTATTTTTTTAAATATACTAAATATTCTTCAAATGGAGAAAAAACATTCAGGTTTTACCTAAAAAGATCTGTTGCACCGTAAAAAGTTTAATAAGTGGCTTGATATATATTTTTAATACATTTTATTATATTTTTAAACTTTAAAAACGATCTCCTGAAAATTCAAGTTTTTTGATATATGTCGTTGATGAATAATAATTTGGATGATTTGTATAGCGCCATTTTCGTAAAATACTACCTCAAGGGCGTTTATAAAGACATGGATAATAATAATAATAATAGGATGATGATGATAATGATAGTGTAGTCGTAAAGGAGAAAGTGACCAACTACCAAAACGTAAAATGTTCAGAAGGGCCATTTAAGTCACTTGGAAGAAGAGTGAGGGATATAAGTAGCTAAACGAAGTTTGAATTTTGTTTTAACTAACTAACCATCACGCCGCTTCCCCGCAGGGGTAGGCAGAGAAAATAAAACGCCACACCACTCTGTCTTTGCAGACATTCTTCGCCTCTTCCACGTTCATGCATCTCCTCATACATACCCGCCGATTGTTACGACTCCTAACCTGACCACTTTCAAGTATTTGGCATACCCGATCGTGCTATGTTTCTCTCGGTCTTCCTCTGCTCCTTTTTCCACTTACATTCGCCTCATAAATTTGTTTTACCGTTCTTCCTTCACTCATTCGTTCTATATGTCCAAACCATCTCAAAACACCTTTCTTGATTTTATCGATAATGCTTATCTCAGCTTTGCATTCCTTCCTTATTTCACTATTTGCACATCTATCATAAATCGTTTTGTCGCACATTCTTCTGAGAGATCGCATTTCGACTGCATTCAGTCTACTTTCATCCTTCTTTTGCCAACTCCATGCTTCACTTCCATACATTAGAGTTGGAAGCAGGACTCCGTTGTGCACTGCCAGTTTAGCTTCCGCTGATAGGTTTTTATTTGCAATAACTGATTTCAGTGCACCATTCACTTTGTTCCCAGCATTCAGCATTCACTCTCCTTGATATGTCTTTATATCAAATTTTGTTTTAGAAATTTTGTAATCCGTTTTTTTTCCGTATTTGAGCAATAGCCCGCCGTGATTGGTTCCAGCTGTCGCGCGAATGGCCGCCAATCACGACGGCTCCGATTATGCACCGGCTAAAAATTAATTACTCTCGTCTCGTTGCGTTGGATTGATTAAAATTTGGTAATTTCACTGCACCGAAAACAATTATGTGCAGGTAGGACGGAGGCTGGGTGGAGCACGCGTCCGGAGCGGATTATTCCGTCCGATGTTTGCCCGATTGTGCGGAAAATCCGCGTGTATTTTGAGAATTATCGAAAACCTTCATCATATTTTCGCCTTTCGCTGTTTCTCAAACGTTTATGTTGATATGCCAATATGGACGAAGAAGAATATGGGAGTCTGGGCATTTACGTTTAAGGCGGGATAATCTATAGCTCGCAAATTAATTTTCTTTAAACTCAGGTAACATTTAAAGTAACGTGGATTAGGAAGATTTTTTTTTTTTTAAAGGGAAATTTATTTAATTATTCAATTTATTTTTACTACATTTTGAGTGTGTCCAAATACTTGTTCTCAAATCTGGATTATCTCCAATTATAGGAGTTATTTTTTTAAAAAAAAATGACATCTCATCTAAGATGAATAAGTACATATATGGAAGTCTGGGCATAAAAATCATGATCACTTAAACCAGCCTATGACGGTCGTCAGCCTTGTAAATGCCCAGACTTCCATATTCTTCTTCATCTTTGATGAGATGTCAGAAAATAATAATTTATTTATTATTATTTAAACAAATAGTTTTATTTTAAAAGATAAATATTTGTGTTAACTATTTTTCATACTATTTCTGTGAGCCTGAGCGGCTCATTATTATAAATAGGTATCAAATTGTGGTTGAGTGGGTTCGAACCGAGAAACTCTCGGTTATCTCAACAAAGTCTGGACATCTTTTTTCACAACATGTTGAATTCATCCAAATCCTTACTCACATATCGCTCACTCCTTTCAAGAACGTCATTAATCAAAAATCGTACATTTTCAGTTGTGCACGTTTTCGGAATGCCCAGAAAATGTACTATATCCCAGCAAAAGAGGCATATTTTTAACTTAATATTTACCCGCTACAGGGCAGAAAGTGTTGTTTTTGCATTTTGAAGAAAATGTATTTTTTAAATGATTTTTTTAAATGTACTAAATATTTTTCAAATAGAGAAAAAACCATCAGGTTTTACCTAAAAAGATTTGATGAGTAGTAAAATGTTCAAAAAGTGGTTTGATATTTATTTTTAATACATTGTATTATATTTTTAAACTTTAAAAACGATCTCCTGAATAATCAAGTTTTTTGATTTATGACGTTCTTGAAAGGAGTGAGCGATATCTGGGTTTCTTCTCCACCTGCGAGTTATTTTATAACCATAGATGCTACTGAGAATTTACATTTGAATGAATGTGTGTTTTTATATTGTGAGTTATTATTTTATTATTGATATCTCAACATAGATGAAGAAGAATATGGAAGTACGTGTATTTATCGAGCTTTCTACTTGTCATAGGCTGGTTTTTGAGCGATCACTTTATACACGTGTTACGTGCACCTTTCTTCCCATGATTGCCATTCTTTTGAAATTTCCAAAGATATTATTCAAATTTATCCTGGTGTTTTTATTTATTTTTTATTTATTTTAAACTTCATGTACAGAAAATAAAAAGGACATTGGCGGGCTTATTGCTAGAAAGCAATATCTTCCAACCGACCAAAGACGGACTAGTGATATTGATCAAAACGTTTGATACCATATATAGCCGTTTGCAATCAGTGGGCAGATAGTACTTGAACATTTAAAAAAACATAAATTACAAATTGACATTTAAAAAGAAACATAAATTAACAAAAGACGATAATAAGGAGGGCAAAGGAAGAAGGGAGTTTAGGGAAGGAGGTAGAGGGAGGAAGTTTGATCGACAGTTAGGATTCTAATGACAGATAGTAATGTCTCAGACGTTTTTAAAAGTTAATACATATTATTGTCTGATGTAATAGATTTTATCAAAAAAACTAAAAAACAATTATTAACAATTAGACAAAAAAGTATTCTAGGATTCTAATGATAAATAGGTAGAATCAGGTAGCAAGTTTAAGAAAGAGAGGAGGGGTCAGGGGAGGAGGAGATGGACAGTTAGGGTTTTAAGGTAAGATAATGATGTTCCTTATTCTATATCGTAAATTCTTGCTAGATATACTCCTTAGAGTCTTCATTTCAGACACGCTTAACACGTTTTTGTTTCTGCGCATACTTGAATGCATGTGAATGCAATAAATGGAGTATCAAAAAATCTGTTTCATTCATATTTTCTCTGTTTCAGACCCGTTCATTTATTCGTCTTTTTCCGTAATTCCGTAATGCAGGACGAATTATCGCGTTTCATTTGTATTTTTAAAATCGCAGGTTTTAAATAGCAACTCCCAGAGTTTTTTTTCACCTGAGAAAATATTTATTGAAAATATTTCCCCCCCTTAAAGTTTGAGAATCGCTGCCGCGCGAAATAATATTCTGTTTGTGAATTTATGGAATTGATCAGTTTTTTTTATGGCGGATATCATTTTTGTAACGAAAATAAAATCCTTCCGGATTCGAATTTTCGATATTTAAGCTAATCCGTTTTTTTTGAGCTTACCGCATTAAAAAAGAATATTCATATTTATTTACGTATTTGTGAAATTGACGATGAAGCGGATTCGAAGCATATTTTCAGTATAAATTAGCGTTTTTTATTTTTTTATTTTATTCACCCAAATACAGTATGAATATATTGCGTTAGTAAATATGAAATTTCACTCTAATATTTCAACGAAAAAGATTTTTGCACTCTAATATTTATTCAATATCACCCTGGACTGGTACCTGAAGCGGAGGGCTCATTACTTTTCCTTCATGTGTTAACGATCAAGATAACACTGCGTTTATATGCAGTGCCCTATGCACCACCGGGGTGCGGATAAGGATTTATCATATTAAATATGAAATACATTTTTACCTGATGGTTGAAATAATTGCATGGTCTGGTTATTTAAATATAAAAAAAAGAGATTTACGGGTTTTGCCTTCCGGTTTCATATGATCGAACAACCTAAGTTTATTTTTTTAATGTATTTTTTATCTTTGGTAATTCTCTTATCGTCTGCGGATGCATTCTTTCCTCTTGACAAAATTCTGTCGTTAAGGGTCCAGTTTTAGAAATCATGTTTTGCAGAGGTTTGCCAAACCGTTTTTATCCCTTTTCTGTTCTATTATTGCACATAAATTTAATTAAAGAATTCTTAAAAACGCTTCATATATTTTATTAATAGAAAAAAAATGAATCCCTTAATTATAGTAAAAAAATATATATAATTATAGTTTAAAATAAATAAATAATAATTAGCATGTTCAGGTATGTCAAATAATTGAAGGTCAGGTCAGGAGTCGAAATAATCGGCGGGTATATATATATATATATATATATATATATATATATATATATATATATATATATATATATATATATATATATATATATATATATATATATATATATATATATATATATATATATATATATATATATATATATATATATATATATATATATATATATATATATATATATATATATATATATATATATATATATATATATATATATATATATATATATATATATATATATATATATATATATATATATATATATATATATATATATATATATATATATATATATATATATATATATATATATATATATATATATATATATATATATATATATATATATATATATATATATATATATATATATATATATATATATATATATATATATATATATATATATATATATATATATATATATATATATATATATATATATATATATATATATATATATATATATATATATATATATATATATATATATATATATATATATATATATATATATATATATATATATATATATATATATATATATATATATATATATATATATATATAAATGAAATTGAAGTCTGAGCATCCCAGGGCTTACGACCTGGCATTTGGCTGGCTTGAGTGATCACTTTATCCACTCGGTAAAAAAACGTTGATATACCATCAACAGGATGAATAATCATATAAATTTGGATGATTTGTATAGCGCCATTTTTGTAAACTTTTCTTCTTTTTTGAATGTAAAGCTGTACAATTCCTTAACAAAAAAAAATATCTCAAGGGCGCTTCACTGTGAATGATTTGGGAAAAGGAGGTAGTGGAAATGATTTAGCAAATAAATGCGTTCCTAGTTTTATTTATAACGTTTAAATTAGAACGCGATCGGCCGCGCTAGTGGCTAGACGTCTCATATTTTTTAGAATCTGTGTTGGAATTTGATTTTTGAGAAAATATATTGAATTTTTTTTCACTCCGTACCTTTCAATAACTTTTCATTTAAAACCATATATTTATTTCGAAGAAATACTTCTTTTTCATTACAAAAACGGTGTTTGAAGTAAAAAATTCAATGACGTCAAACGTAGCCTGGGTTTAAAGAAAATTATGCGATTTTTCGTAAATTGGGCCTTAAGTGCCATTTTTGTCCCACGGAAATGCGTAAATTAATTTTTACATTACTCGAATCAAGATGTGACGACTGGCCTCTTAAAGCACGCTCAGATGTTTAAGAAAGCTTTTAAAACGAAGCAAAAAAAGGCACATTTGTGTCGCCGACAAATCTTAAATACCACTTTAAAAGGTCGCATAGCGAATTCATAAAAAAGTAAATGGAAAAAATTAACATGTGTTTGTTTCCCGTCTTAATTAGGCGTGTGATTCTTTGGGCGCATGTGATGTTTTTAAAACAGCCCTCGAAAAATAATGCGGTCACCAGGAAAACTAGGATAAGTCATGATTTAAAAATAATAATAAAATGTTTTTTTATTTTATTGTTTACACAAATATTTCAATTTCAAACTTTTTCTGTGAGCCTTAGCGGCTCATTATTAGAAATAGGCATCAAATTGTGATAGAGTGGGTTCGAATCGAGAAACTCTGACTTAAGAGTTCGCGACACTAACCACGGGACCACAACCCGACCTTATTTGTTATTTTATTGTTTTTTCGTTTATTTTTGTTCATCGCGATTTATTTATTATTATTTTTAAATTTATTTTTGCTAGCCTTCATACTCATTTTGCAGTGTTTGCAACGTATTTTAGCATGTTTGATTTTCGTCTTTATTTCTTTATTGTAAAAATCAAAATAATCTTTAAATTCACAATACGGATTTAATTTTGATATAATTTTATTACATTATTTACTAACTCAGTAACCATCACACCGCTTTTCCGTAGGGGTAGACAGAGAATAGAACGCCATACCACTCTGTCATTGCAAACATACTTCACCTCTTCCACATTCATGCATCTTCTCATACATACCTGGCGATTATTTCGAAGATTATTTCGAATCCTGACCTGGCCGTTTTCATGTATTTGATATACCTGACCATGCCAAGTTTTTCTCTGTCTTCCTCTGCTTCTTTTTCCAACTGATGAAAAAATGCCGAAATTCGCAATTGGAGTCATAACTATTCCATTTAGTTTTCCATTCTGATTTTATGGCCGAATTGAAAAATATTTCTATTTTTGTCGTATGGAATTTTTTGGAATAGCCGATAAACTCGATTTTCCTCGTGACAAAAATATGATGCGTAAGTGGGCGTCATGGATATGAGAATATCGGGATATCTCGTTGCAGGATGAAATATAATAGCGCCAGCCGAGGTACCTAATTATTTTGGGTCGACTCTCGACTTCGTCATTAACATGCGTTGAAAAAATGTTACTCGAGGAATACTACCCCAAGTAAAGTAAGGATGTGTGTTTTTTTTACATTTCAGCCTTGAATACTTGAATACATCACCTTTATTTTGACAAAATAACATGTGCGTTATTTTTAACTAAAAAAACTAAACTTACTAACCTTCGCACCGCTAAGCCATTGCTATTTGAATTTGATCTAGTATTTGAAATACTTGATCATTCCAAGTTTTTCTTCAGTACATTTTTTTACAATCGTTTAATTTCTTAAATACGTAAAAAATATACGTAAAAATACTTACACACATTTATAAATTAATATATATTTTTTTTAATGCTGAGGCTTTCCAAGCCACCTTACGTGTCTAGAGGTTGGAGTTATTTTTACGTAAATTTACATAAGTATTTAATAAAATTTTATTTTATTTTTTAATGTACATAAATTGTTATTTAAAAGAACAATTATAATCATATTTAAAATATTTTTTTCAGAGACCCACTAAGCCACCTTGTGTGTCTTGTCGGTGGAGTTCTTTTAACATACATTTTTTATTGTTTTTAATCCATTTTAACCTAATATATAAAAAAATTAAAAAATTAAAAAATTATTTTACTAGATTTATATTATCCACTGACACTTCGTGATGGAATTGCATTTTTTAATATATTATTAGATTAAAACCAATATTTTTAGCTTTTCCACTTTATTTTTATTTGACCAGCGACCGGGTTTCGTCGTTGCCGACATCAGCAGACTGGTGGGAGGCTATATAAATTGTTATGTTATATATAAAACAATGCAGGAGTTGATAACCATGATTTTATATAATTTTATTGAGAAATTAATTTAATTTGAGTGAATATAAGTATTGTATGATATTAAAATATCATACAATACTTAATAAAAATATTTTTAATATCATACAATACTTAAATTTACACAATTTGTATAGCCTCCCACCAGTCTGATGATGTCGGTAACGACGAAACCCGGTCGCTGGTCAAATAAAAATAAAGTGGAAAAGCTAAAAATATTGATTTTAATCTAATAATATATTAAAACATTATTTTACTATTTTACAATTATTTAATTTTTTTTACTATTATACAATTTTCATAGAATTAACTCTTGATCATCTTGATCATATAACTCCTGATTATTATCTGAACGAGAAAAAAGACATCGTAAGTAGCCGCAATAGTTAGCGTAGCGACACGACCGCTGCATACGACTGCGCACTACTAAACTTGCTACGACATGCGCGTATACATAAAGCAACGACACGCGTTCCAACACTGAGGAACGTTTGTGTATTGGTGATTTTATTCCCGATTTTTTCACAAATGATTTATTTCCGTCGCTGCAAATGAATAACTTTATATTATAATATAATACTTTCATGTAATACATGATTATACTATGGACGAATACAACAATTGTGAGCCCGTATGTATTATATTTTGTATTGATATTCTCATTTGAAAAGTCGAGTTGTAGTAAATACATCGCCCACTCCTTTCAAGAACGTCATAAATAAAAAAACTTGATTTTTCAGGAGAACGTTTTTAAAGTTTAAAAATATAATACAAAATATAAAAATAAATATCAAGCCACTTATTGAACTTTTTAATATGCAACAGATCTCTTTAGGTAAAACCTGAAGGTTTTTTCTACATTCGAAAAATATTTAGTACATTTAAAAAAAATATTAAATAATAACCTTTTCTTCAAAATGCAAAAACAACACTTTCTGCCCTATCGGGTAAATATTAAGTTAAAAATATGCCTCTTTTGCTGGGATATAGTACATTTTCTGGGCATTCCGAAAACATGCACAACTGAAAATTGACGATTTTTGATTTATGACGTTCTTGAAAAGAGTGAGCGACATATTATCGAGAGGGGAAGGTTAAAACATTAAACCATTTGACAAATTAACGACAGCCAACGCAGTTTTTTTCACGTTTTTTTTTTAAACCGCCTAATGACCGCCCGTAATCCCGTAAGCTATTTCTCATATTCAACCTCTTCTTCCTTTTTTATTTTGTTGCTCTTCTACCGTTATCCTTCATTTCATTTCTTTACATTATGTAGCATAATGTGGTGTGGCCGAAAGAGTTTGGACACGAATTGAGAATTATTCTCCGAGCATCGCGGGTCACTGTAAATTGTTCTCGAACTGGGTCAAGCAACATCATTCATAGTCATCTGTGAAGTATAGCGCGGTATGTAACGCGTTATAGTAAATTTAATATAATTACACGCTCATGTGGTTCTTTGTTCCTCGACGGTGTTGATTCACAACCTCGTATCCACGAAAATACTAAATAAAAAAATTAGGGGCCACTTAAAAAAAAACATGTAAATTTTTCCTCATTCTTACAGTTAAGTTTTATCAAGATTTCAAACAAAATACATCATCCGTAATAAAAAAATTATTACAATGTAAGTAAAAAAAAAATGTTCCCAGGAAATACCTAGGCTTCCATATTTTTCTTCATCTATGTTTAGATGTTAACATGTAAAAATAATTCCCTAAGTGAAGAAACCCAGATTTGTAGTATTTGGTATCGAAATACACTTTAAATGATGTATTATATTTTTTTATTATTAGATGTAACCCGCCACTCGTTGCTGTGGCTCAATCCGAGTCAAATAGAAAAGAAAGAAAATAGATAGTACACATTTCTAGTATGTTAAATTCTACAATGCTTGTGAAACAATGAAAAATTTTATATTATTTCGAGAAATAAAAATACTTTGTGTTCTGATCCACTCACATTTTTATTAACCAACTAGTTTCGGCAACAACCTGTTTAATTTATGACTTAATGGGTTTAATTTATGATTAAACCCTGAAGAGGGCAACAGGTTGTTGCCGAAACTAGTTGGTTAATAAAAATGTGAGTGGATCAGAACACAAAGTATTTTTATTTCTCGAAATAATATATTAATATGATCCACAAAGTTAATGCTTTCAATATTAAAAAAAATGTTATATCTACGAAACAATATTTTATTTTGGACACAAAAGTGGTAGCAGCTGTCAAGAAGCACGCTGTCTGCCATTATCAATGTAAACTACTGCATGTGTTGCTTTTGCGTACGTAACAGATGGCACTGTCATTGCGGTCTAAAGAGCGAATGAATATTATCTCGAGAAAGAAATTCTAGTGGTATGAGGGAATGAGGAAATTAAGCTGGTATGAGGGAATTTAGGATTTTAATTTTTTTATTTAAAAACAAATTAACTTTCGATACAGATAATGTCACAGCGAGGCCCGAAATTTATTAATTTGCATTCTCAAATTGTTTAACTTTATATATTTTTACATAATTTCGGGCCGTGAATTAATCTAAAAGCACGAACATTAATTTCAAATCGATTCGACATGAACAGCCAGTATCGCCGGTCGTAATTCAGCCTTCTTATGCCCCCGGCCGACACGACACGGTAATTTTTCTAATTTTTTTAGTCAATTTTCGAAATTGTCGCGATCGCCGATTGCGGCCGTTCCCCGACACCGCCGAAATGCGAGAAAATTAATTATTCATAACCAAATTACAAGTATTAGTGGAGAACAGAGCCGCGGTCCGAAATCCCGAAAAAACTAATGTAAAACGCCTAGAAAAGCCCTATCATTATACGTATCGGGTCGAGAACCGGTGATTTATGGCCGAACGGAAAAATAATTCCACGGCCCGCGAGATCGTATCGGCCCGTGTTAAATGCACGAACGCTGGTCACGTGGTACAATGCTTTGCTTCTATTTTTAAAATGAACACATTTCAAAATTCGAATGCCGAAATTCGCAATTAGCTATGTATTCTATTTTCTATAACAAAATAATAAAGAACACATTTCAAATTTCGAATGTCGAAATTCGCAATCAACTATGTATTTTATTTTCTATAACAAAATAATAAAGAACACATTTCAAATTTAGACTGCCGAAATTCGCAAATAACTAAATTAATTAAGAACACATTTCAAAATTCGAATGCCGTAATTCGCAATCAACTATGTATTTTATTTTCTATAACAAAAGAATAAAGAACACATTTCAAATTTAGACTGCCGAAATTCGCAATAATTAAGAACACATTTCGAATTTCGAATGCCGAAATTCGCAATTGACTATGTATTCTATTTTCTACAGCAAAATAAATAAGAACACATTTCATATTTCGAATGCCGAAATTTTTAATTGGGGTCATTAACTGTATGTATGTTCATGCATCTCCTCATACATACCCGCCGATTATTACCACTCAAGTATTTGGCATACCTGATCGTGCCATGTTTTTCTCGGTCTTCCTCTGCTCCTTTTTCCAATTACATTCGCCTCATAAATTTGTTTTACCGTTCTTTCCTCACCCATTCGTTCTACATGTCCAAACCATCTCAACACAACTTTCTTAATTTTATCTATAACGCTTATCTCAGCTTTGCATTCCTTCCTCATTTCACTATTCGAACATCTATCATACATCGTTTTGTCGCACATTCGTCTGAGAGATCGCATTTCGACTGCATTCAGTCTACTTTCATCCTTCTTTCGCCAACTCCATGTTTCACTTCCATAC
This sequence comes from Brachycentrus maculatus, assembly GCF_059751285.1. NCBI lineage: Eukaryota > Metazoa > Arthropoda > Insecta > Trichoptera > Brachycentridae > Brachycentrus > Brachycentrus maculatus. The sequence continues at coordinate 1,139,660 of NW_028281044.1, read as the reverse complement.
GTTAGAGTTGATACCAGGACTCCGTTGTGTACTGCCAGTTTAGCTTCCGCTGAGATATTTTTATATTTTTTACTGTGTAAATGGGTCGGGTGCAATTAGGGGATGATACTTTGGCCCTTTCGGGTGGAATCACCCACCCTCTTTTTCCAGGAAATGGAATATGCAGAAAAAATATTCATCACTAAAAGCCACATACATAATTCATTAGTCATGGCGGTTTCTCGGGATAACCTAAAACCAGGTGGTCTCTGCGTTGGGACTAGCGTCATATTGCAAATTTAAAAATGAAACATGATAGAAACATCGAGTGGGATATTGTCGGAGAGAGGCTTAAAATTGAACTGTGTAATTTGATTACGTCCGTCTCCGTAGTGTAATGGTCAGCACGCTCGGCTACCGTTCTGGAGGTCCCGGGTTCGATTCCCAGGGGGGGGGTAAAATAAATATAAGTGATTTTTTTCACTGTACTATTTATTCGATATTACCCTGGACTGGTACCTGAAGCGGAGGGCTGATCACCTTTCCTTCATGGTTAACGATCAAGATAACACTGCGTTTGTATTACGCAGTGCCCTATGCACCATTGGGGTGCGGATAAGGGTTTAAAAAAAAATTGATTACATATTAAAAACAATGATGACGTTGTGGCACAATTAAAAAAAAGAAATAATAGTTGTATCTTTATACTCAAGCCCACTTTTTGGTTAAATTTGCGGTGTTTGAAAATGATGCGGAATGCGTCGGAACACGTGTGTATATTTATATTTTTTAATTTTTGCTTGGTAAATACCACTATTTCTTAAAATGTAATACGACATGTCGCTCACTCATTTCAACAACGTCTGATATCAAAAATCGACAATTTTCAGCTGTTCGTGTTTTCGGAATGCCCAGAAAATGTACTATATCCCAGCAAAAGCGGCATATTTTTAACTTAATATAATATGTGCCCGCTACAGGGCAGAAAGTGTTGTTTTTCCATTTTGAAGAAAAGGTATTGTTTAATTATTTTTTTAAATATACTAAATATTTTTCAAATGGAGAAAAAACATTCAGGTTTTACCTAATAAGATCTGTTGCACAGTAAAAAGTGGCTTGATATTTATTTTTAATACATTGTATTATATTTTTAAACTTGAAAAACGTTCTCCTGAAAAATCAAGTTTTTTGATTTATGACGTTCTTGAAAGGAGTGAGCGATATTATGGTAACATATTATGTTTAATGCGAAAATTGAGCCTACTTACCTGAGCACAGGCAATCAAAATTTGAAGCAATTGTGTTATTTTCACAAAACTTGACTTTTTTCCGCGGCACACCAACTAATAACCACGGTACACCAGTGTGCCGCGGCACACACTTTGCGGAACAATGGTTTAGATCAGGCATGTGGAACCTTTCTATTTCAAAAGGCCACATTCACTTATCTGATTCAACATGAGGCCGCAGTAAAGAAAACTTTGACACCCTCCCCATAAACAAGATATTTTAATTATATCACAATATAAATTGTTAAAAATGCAATTTTAAAAAATATAGAAAATATGCATAATTACAAAAATTGGCATCAGTCAAAAGGCCGCACTAGATTAGCCAAAAGGCCGCACTAGAATAGCCAAAAGGCCGCACTAGAATAGCCAAAAGACCGCACTAGAATAGCCAAAAGGCCGCATGCGGCCTCAAGGGCGCAGGTTCCCCATGCCTGGTTTAGATTATAAGACTAACGCTCGTTGGTAACAGACGCTACTGTTCGCGATAAAGAGCTCAGCATAGCTAGCATTTTTGCCAGCGGATGGTATATAGGAAGTTTAATCGGGTAAACACTAGTATATTATACCATTATTATGTCGTTATATCCTCCTAATGAATCCTTTATCACCTTCGTGATGCGTGTTTGCGTAACAAACGAAATAACGCACGGTATTTTCCCCGAACGCAGTGACTATTCCCGCTCCGTACTAATTTCCAGAATTATATTCCGCACGGACTTGGCCGTAAATCTTTTTGATTTTTACCCTAAACATACCAGGGGGACATAAATCTAGCGGGCCGACAGGCGAGCGGCTCTACCTGCGAACCGCTCTGCCCATTTAGTTTTAAGATCTCCCTTAAACTTTTTTTGTTATCCATCTCCTGCTCCCCGCGCTCTAGGGACACTCGCGACCGGCTGATGGCGCATTCGGTCACGGAAACCGATTACTGAATGATAACTTATAATAATAATTTTGGATGATTCGTTTATAATAATAATTTTGGATGATTCGAATAATTTTGGATGATTCGAATAATTTTGGATGATTCGAATAATTTTGGATGAAGGAAGAAGAATGAAAGTAGACTGGATGCAGTCGAAATGCGATCTCTCAGAAGAATGTGCGACAAAACGATGTATGATAGATGTGCGAATAGTGAAATAAAGAAGGAATGCAAAGCTGAGATAAACATTATCGATAAAATTAAGAAAGGTGTGTTGAGATGGTTTGGACATGTGGAACGAATGAGTGAGGAAAGAACGGTAAAACAAATTTATGAGGTGAATGTTAGTGGGAAAAGAAGCAGAGGAAGACCGAGAAAAACATGGCACGATCAGGTATGCCAAATACTTGAAAGTGGTCAGGTTAGGAGTCGTAACAATCGGCGGGTATGTATGAGGAGATGCATGAACGTGGAAGAGGCGAAGAATATTTGCAAGGACAGAGTGGTGTGGCGCTCTATTCTCTCTGCCTACCCCTGCGGGGAAGCGGCGTGATGGTTAGTTAGTTAGTTAGTTATGATTCGTATGGCAAACTTGTTTGATCAAAGTGCTACATCATAAGCCTGTTCTCTTTAAATTAATTTATGTATTAACTTTTAAATCAAACACAGATTTTTTGAGTCTACTAAGTTGTATTTTATTAAAAAAACACATAAAAATTAATATTATGGCATTTTCAAACGAATGTGAAGATTAAATGGACTGACGGTCCTTATGTAGCTTTACAATTCTAGGTACTTAAGTAATAGTTTTAACATGTGCAGTAATAACTTACGGGAGACAACAATAGTTAATGGGGCATGTAGGTACGTACACCTATATTTATTTTTTGGGTAAGGAAGAATCTATTGACATGGCTCTTTATATTATTTATTGATATTGACTAGTTTCGGAAGCTAAGCTTCCACCTTCAGGTCTAAATGTAAACTGATACTAGTTGTCATTCATAAATTAATTCAAGTGGTATAAAAACGTGTTTTCTTTAAAAGGATTAAGTTGTTTTTACAGCGCGCTTGATGTGATAATTCACAAAAATGGCGCTTTACAAATAATTTTTCATTATTTTTATAACTGAAACTAGTTGTCATTCATTAATAATTTCAACTAGGATGTATGTCGTTTTTACAGCGCGCTTGATGTGATAATTCACAAAAATGGCGCTTTACAAATAATTTTTCATTATTTTTATAACTACCATACCGTTTGTCATTCGCGTCACTACTCGGTATCCACCCGGGCATTACACATAACCGCGCGTCCCAGTTGGGGAGTCGACCTGGTAGGCTCGTATTATTTCATACGCCACATACAGAATGCCTTCTCGCTCCCGGCTCCCGTGCATTACGGGTATGAGCGATGCGATGAGCCTCTTCAAATGTTCTGCTCTCCGGGTCGCTGTTACAATCCTCCCTCCCTTTCGTTCTTTCCTAAAGGGCTTTTGTGTCCGATAACAAGGATTCTGGATGAGGGATCAATTTGATATATTGCCGAATTTCGCATACCTGTGTTTATTTATTTATGTCTTTATTAGGTAGTGAATGATGGTACATGAAAAGTTCTCTTCATACTGTTGTGCTCCTGATATGTTCCCCAATACATTAGAAGTTTTGCTGATTATTTTTCTATGCAAAGTCAATATTTTCATTTTTAGGATGGTACATAAATAGTTCTCTTCGTACTGCTGTGCTCCTGGTGTATTCCACGGTACATTAGAAGTTTTGCTGATTATTTTTCTATACGCTGAGATAAGCATTATCGATAAAATTAAGAAAGGTGTGTTGAGATGATTTGGACATGTAGAGCGAATGAGTGAGGAAAGAACGGTAAAACAAATTTACGAGGCGAATGTTATTGGAAAAAGTAGCAGAGGAAGACCGAGAAAAACATGCCACGATCAGGTATGGTATCAAATACTTGAAAGTGGTCAGGTTAGGAGTCGTAACAATCGGCGGGTATGTATGAGGAGATGCATGAACGTGGAAGATGCGAAGAATGTTTGCAAAGACAGAGTGGTGTGGCGTTCTATTCTCTCTGCCTACCCCTGCGGGGAAGCGGCGTAATGGTTAGTTAGTTTTTCTATACAAAATCTATATTTTCATTTCTTGTTAAGTTATTTACGTCCAAGCAAGCAAATAGACTATGTTTTTTGACATCTCAACATAGATGAAGAAGAATATGGAAGTGTATATAGAGATGTCAAAAAAATAATGTAAACGTAACTCCTAATTGGACAACAAGTATTTGGACATTTTACAAAATCATACTTTACTTATACATTACGGTTGGTATTAGGACTACGTTGTGCCTAACTGTGAAGACTGTAAGACTATTAGTTATACTTCGAATATAATTATTTTTTCGTTAATTGATTCGGACGTCACTTTGTGGTAATATCTATCTGTTTTAATTTAGGTTTTACATGGTTAATACCACTATTTCTTAAAATATATTGTGACACGTGTTTCGATGGAGTCCTCTACATTTTCGAACAAAGTGTCAATAGATTTCAAGAAATACATAGTGGGATTTTCCAAGTAAAATTTGAATTGAAATTATTTGATTAGTTTTTTCTTATTCGTTCGCAAAGTGATCATTATCTTTTGAATCCACGTCACAAAAATATTTTTTGATTGTCGAGAATGACGCATAATTGATTTCCTAATCATCAAAAGTAATTACTTTTCTGACTTAGTAGATAGAGCTTACTTACGGAATGATCCTAATTTTCGAGAAAATTGATGTATGAATTACGAAGTTCGTTTCATTTCCCCTTGGAATTTCGCGATATTAAAATTTCGGCCACTTTAATTAAGTTGGCGAACATCTTCTTGATACTGTACGGAGAATCGGGGCGTGTTGTTCATTTAGCATAATTAATTTTTAATTTGAATATAAAATGATTTAAAGCCACTATTAGCTTTTCATTAGGCCGCGGGTCCGGAGGTGAGACATTTATGGGTTTTAATTGTTGTTATTCCCGCGTCGGGGTTTATTGGCGCCGTATAACCATAACCCGGTGTTCGGCTCAATAACATGTGTTATAATTAAGCCATCATTGCACAATACGTGCCCGCAGATTACACAGCCTCACCGTTATCGTTGGTCCAGACTCGTTATTAGCTATTCTCGTATCTTTATTGTATCTGTGTTGTGTCTCTTCTGGCTCCACGGACTTCATACATCCGTTCTCACTAGGCTTTTGGAGTTTTTGAATTCTATCATTTTTTTATATTCTCCTGTGAATTATCATTTAGACTTTGGGAATTTTTGACTTCTTTCCAGTTTTTTTTTATATTCCTGGAATTTCTCAGTCATTTTTACTCCTTCCTCTCTCAATAGTCGTTTTCGTTCACTCACATCTTGTTAACCTTCATTATGCATTATTTATACACTTTTATAATCGATTCATTCTCTTCTTCTTCGTCTTACTCCTCGTAACTGAGGGTTGTGACCCTTGTGGAAGCAATGACTCTTCTCCAGTTATCCCTTGACTGCGCTGCACGTAGCGCTCTAACCACCGAGGTATATTCACACTCAGTGGAGTATATATTCTTCACTGCTAAACCACGCATTCTTCTTCTCTTTTACTGATTCTTTGACATCGTCATCCCACCACACATCGCCTTTTTTCCTTCCTTGCACCGCTATACCACACGCCACCTTTGCGGATCCACACACACTACCTTTTAGATGTTCTCACATATCATTTATACCGAGTTCATTTACATTTTCCGCAATCAACCTACTGCATACGCCTGTTTCAAACTTTGCTCTTATGCCATCATTTTGTAGTATTTTTACTCTGCTCATCTTTTAAAGTAAATTAATATGTATATGTTCGTTTTTTCTAAATCTTGAATCTCCTAAAGGTATTCGCTGATTGCGTTGAAATTTCAACATAACGTTGTTGTGATTTTATAACAGTGCTATTTTTTTAAGCTACAATACTCTTTCTCTTGCTTTTTCATATTTGTATGTTCAGCATTTTCTTCTACTTCTCCATATATTTATTTCGTTTATACAATTCATGCTTTGTCGGCACTTGCCAGTCTCGAGTATTACATTTCGTCTGCTATTATTACACTCTCCTTCGTGTAACTCTTCCCAAATGTAATTTTACAAAGCTCCCTCTGTTTGCCGCCGCGTCCTCTTGTTAGCCCTCCCGGAATACTAGGGGCGCATACATCACCGGCGATAGCGGGTATTCTAAGCGGGATGGACCATATATGTGTTGTGTTGTTCTTATGCACATGCTCGCTTCTGCTGATGTGTATACAGTCCATGCTCGCGTTCATAGCTCAGTCCCGTTGCGGTCAGTTTTTCACTCAGCGTCTGCAAAGTACGCCTCTACGTAATGGCTGGCCGATTTATTTCTCCGCTCGGTTTTATTTCAGGCAATCCTTATTCTTGAAATTGATTAAACGGTTCCCTAGCTAAACATTTACAGACGTCCTTTGTACCCGAGAGAGACGGTTGGAATTGAATGGAATAAGCTACGTTTGCACAAAGGATTGTTTGTGTTTGCCCGATATCTGAACTATCTGCGTTTTGGCTTTTGTTTTAAAAGAAAATCACCGTTAATCTCGCGTTTTATATCTTAATCCTGAAGTCGCTGAAGAGGCGTCTGGGATCAGTCGTCAGAAAGACGTACACGAAATTTATAATGACGGTTTTTAATAAGCTTTTCTTTCAGAATCGTCCGTCGCTGCTGCGGTTTTTTTTTAGATAATTTTATGATTTCATTATTTTTATGACGTCGTCATCTCAATGTCATTAGGATGAGTCCACTGTTCGTCATCTTAAAAAAAAATTGTTTGACTTTTCTTTTTATATTATATCATATTAACTCTAAAATACGCACTTACGCACAAATGAATTGATCGTCTCTCGAGGAAGATTTGTCGCGATTGCCTGATTCTCAATACGTTAAGGTCCTATATGCCCATGCCGTCTCGTTAAAACAAAAGTAAATGTGAAAAAAATACCATAAAGAACATATTTTATGCGTACATTTTATGCAGTAAAGATGAAAGAAATACCATGAAAAAGGACATATTTTTAACATCGATTGAATGTTCTGATTTAGAAAAAAGTGCAATGTAGGGTTAAACGCGTTGAATTGTTGGTGACTTTAATGTAATCGAATAATTCGTATATTTTTGCCCCACGTTGGGCGCCAATTCGTAAACCGTCCCCGCCTCATGTGGGTGTATCGAGGAGTTACAACCGCCCGCGTGCTCTGTGGCCCTAGTAACTGTTCATCTCCTTTTCTCCCGGGGACAAACTCGGGGAAATATATACAATGCATGCGCGCTGAAAAGGTTTTTCAAAATGTAACACGTTCCGATCGTGATTCGGCTTTTGGACTCTCTCGTACCGTATATTTATTCCCTTTTTTAGTTTATTTTATTTATTTAAACATATTACATACTTACGTATGTATACCATCACATGGATCAATCTTATAAAATGTGAGGTGCTAGGGTATACTGTGGGATGTGTGATATGATGTAAGAATACACAGCTCATCAGAAGATTACTTTTGAATGAAAAAAGTACTCACTTGATCACAGAACACAGTTTATTGAGTTAATTTTAAAAAAACATATTACATACATACGTCACATATATAATATTCCCGATGAGTAATTTCCACTACCCATTTTGAGACATGGGATTCAGGTTAACGAGACTGAAAAACAGATAAGAAAACATAGGGCAATATGTAAAATATAAAGCAATAAAAGGTACAGTAAATAGGCATAAAGAAATTAGGTAAGAAGCATGTTTAAAGGAATAATTGAGAAAATTTTAATCATCACTTACACTAAATATCTTGTCAGATTTTATTTTATTTTTTCAGTTCATTCATTTTGGATTCCTGACTGGGTTCTGTTTTATATATGTCAGGCAGCTGGTTAATTCGGGTGTAGGCAATATATTGCAAGGACCTTACTCCAAACTTAGTAGTGCTTATCAGCTCCATACGTATTTTATTATGTCCTCGTGAATTATAATGGCTAAATATCGATAGCTGGGAATCGACGTCGCAGGAGGCTAATCCCTCTTAAAAACAGGCCGCAAGGCCTATAATAAGAAGAAGAAGAAGAATAATTATAATCATGAATTTCTATGTTAAAAATCGGTTTCGTCTTGCTGTGAGTCGTTTTAAACATTATTTGAAGCATTTTTGTAATCTCATATGTTGGGAGAATGTCAAAAGGTATTATGTTAGTGCTCAGTGAATTTCTTTTACATGAGTGGTGTACGGTATACGAAATATATTTCTTTCGAATCGAGAGAACAAAACGTTTAATATTGCCCGCTTAATGACTCGACTAGAGTCGCCCATCATTAATTCGGCGATGCCAGGAGTGTGGAAGAAGTGACTGGATATGATAGACACCGCGGCCACTCCTCCTAGCCGCGCAATAAATTCGTAGCCGATGATTTATCGCCGGCGAAAAAAGCGGTCAATGCGGCATTGGCATACTTTAATCGTGCATATTAAAATTCTCTTATCCCGCCCCTTTTTATGGCCGACGCGCGAATTCGTTAGAAGCGATTATGTTTCATACTGTCAGTCGAAATATGCACTCGGGTATCCTCGCAAAAGCGATGTGCCAGGATTAACATCGTTAAATTTGCGAATGAAAATCCGCTGAAGTGACCGTGTTGTCGGATTTCCCTCCGTTTGATATTATTAAATTTCTCAGTGTCTTGTCGGCTTTTCTTCTTCTCGCCTCGCTCCCCCTGTAGCATCGTTGTAATTATTCCCCCTTTCGGACGGCGGACGTTAAAAAAACAATGCATTATGCATTTTTCCATCTCTTTGATGTTTCTGGAGCCCGGGGCTTTTTCGCGCCTCGAGAAAATGAACGTATATACGCAGGTTTTTTTCCACATAAATGCGAGCAGAACACTTTGCACAGAGACTTCTTATTAACAGTATTAAATTTAGGATACCTAGAGAATTTTTATCTTAAAAAAGGTTAGAAAGCGCATTTCTCGCAAACATAATTTTCATGGTTAATTCTGCCTTTTTTGTTTTATGTCGAAACGAATAAGCAGCCTTCGCTACTCCCACGTGATATGATATATTGTCTCATGTCTCACTATCAGATGATTTGCTGTAAAAATGTTGAACACTGGAAACGTGCGATGCAAATATAAATTAACTCTCGCGGAGTTTTTGTTTTATTGTTATGCTAAACATTTGAGGGCCATAAAAATGTAAGTCGGGTTCAACATGCGATTTAACGATCGCTTCGGCCGCATTCCCGCCTCGATTGCTCCCTACGTTGAAACGTACGAATTGGACGCGTCCGCGAGGTAGTAAATGGTAATTGCCGGGGCAGCGGGTGTTATATCATCGGTAGCGGTAAGTGCATTCGCTCTATAAACCCGCATTAATGGAATCGCGTCCGAATGACCGCCAGAGCAAAAACATCCCGGCCTTTTGATTGGCAATTAGTGGTGCTACAAGCGTTTGCACTCTGAGCGCGCCGCTTGGAGGTCGCCCGTAATGTTTAATCGCCTAGGACTACACTGACTACATTCCGGGTTTACATACAGAGCCAGCCATCTGAGCCGGTACAGCTCCTACCTACAGCAGACTATACACAGTCTCTATACCCTGTCCTCCGACCAGCCTACCAGCCTCTGACCTTTCCAACCGCCCGTGATTCGGACGCACATTTTATTACCGTTATTAGACACGAAGTTCTCGTCTCTCGCCGATGTTCCAATATTGTATCGGCCCCTGCGACCAGTTTGCGTGAATCTAAACGGCTTCGAAACTGGTTTTCTGCTATCGAGAGCATATTTACTTTCATCTCTTTTCGAGATGCCTCTACCACGCATATCGTGAATTTATACTCGATAATAATAAGGTTTATTAATTTAGATCATAATATTATCCACGGACAAAAGGCGATCGTGTGTAATCTACATACTTTGTGAATATCGTTTCTTCACCTTCATTATCCATCGGTTCTCAGCCACGTTTCTGCCTTATTTCGAGCTTAACTCATCTTATAACTTTATAAGTTATTTTTTTAATCATTATATCTTTACAATCCGATTATAAAATACATTCTTCAATTCCTGTATATGCAGTTGGTAATTCAACATTTTTCTATATTAGTCACTATTCCATCTTCTACTTGTATTTCGTCTTCATGATATCGTCTGTTTATATCCTCTCTTTTATATTTAATTCATTTTATGGGAATTTTTTTCGAATATCATTGCGCTCTGGGTTGATCTTGCAAATGTTTAAAAACATCTGAAGATGTTTTCGTTTGCTTTATTTTTTTCCCTATGCTTCACTAGAGTTCCTAAACACGTTTCGACTGTAAATATTTACATTTATCACCCCTGTTGTCGCATTAAAACATCAAGTTACTTCATCTTTGCTAAGTCAATCCTCTGGGTGATAAATTGCAAAGCGGATACAGCTTGTCGGAGCAATTCTTGGTACCGAATTCTAGCTACCAGTCGAAGGGATTTGGCTTTGGAATGAGTGTATTTTCCGGGGTTAGCGAAAGCCGGCTCGTATTGTCTAAATTTACGATTATACCCTTCATTTGAAATTTAGCCGTTCCTGTAAATACCTCTTCGGCTTCCGTTTCCGGGTCACATACCTGGCGAGCGCTTTCAGCTTTAGGGTCGTACGTTATATCTGTGTGAAGCTTCCTGCGGTGTCTTCGAACTCGACTCAACAGGTAAGCCCTGCCGATAAATAATTCAGATTATATTTACACACGTCGATCCTCTCCCGATCACCCACTCGCCACTTTTTATTCGCCGCTTGGAAAAACGGGTTTCAATAAAACATGGATTACCATATTGGCTCGTATTGGAATACATACATAAATAACTAATTCACGACAATGAGAAAATTACCCAAGGGCGTGTTTATTCAGAATTTTCACACACGCACCTATAATTTATGACCATAAGTTTATATATTATATCACCCGTGTATCTTTCTTTAATTTACGTATGAAGAAAAATTATGTGTTTTAGGTATCTTTGAATATATTTTTTAAACTAACTTACTAACCATCACGCCGCGTTCCCACATGAGTAGGCATAGATAATAGAACGCCACACTAATCTGTCACTAAACAATCTTTGCCTCTTGTACATTCATGCTTCTCCTCACACATTACTGCCGATTATTCCGACACCTGACCCTGACCACTTAATCTTTATAAATACATTTTGGAAACAATACTGAAAAATAAATATTTATTTATTTAATATTTTTTATGAACCTCTCTATAAATCAAACCCGTGAGACACTTCTTCTAACTTATCCGCGTGGGCCACTACATCATATCAACGCAGTGTTATCTTGCTCGTAAATTGCATGCATGTAAATAGTTTAGACCCGCGCGTCTTCTATCAGTCCAGGGTGATATTAAATTGAAGGTGAATATCACTTATATTTGTTATATTTATGAACCCGGGACTTCAAGCGCGGTAGTTAAACGCGTTTACCACTACGTATGGAGGCAGACAAGCTACAGACGTAATGACACGTTGATTTTAATAATAATGGCGTTCTATCCTCTTTTCTGACCCCTGCAGAGAAACGAGGTGATGATAGTCGTAGTAGTAGCAGAAACACTAAATCTTCGCTTCAGTAATCAGCATTGTTCTCTATCCAACGTTGGATACTTTCGTTCAGAGTTGTATAAGAAGAAAAAACACGACGTTTCGTCTTTCTTTGATCTTTCGAGAAGAAATGCGTATTCTCGGAATTGATATTTTTCTCATTTAAAATTTTGATTACCAATGGCTTACTTGCGTAGGCTCAGGGACCTTCGTATGCAGTCTGTGTGTGGGCTTTCGATGTTCAATATACATGTGCGATTCCTGTGTCGTCACGGTGACTCTGCTATTCTAGAGAAATATGATTTCCACCTTCCTCGACCAGGATATTATAATCCAATACGTACGAGTGTGCGAGTAATCCGTGCATTTCAATTATAAAATTGTGGCGATCATTCATGAATAATTACGTCATGTATTGATCAGCTCTCAAATGAGATTCTGATGGTCCTGATTTTTTGTGTTTATTATTATCTTGTTTTAATTACTGATTTATTATTCTTCTCTCGTGTTGTAACTCGTAACCGATCAGAAATAATTTATATAATTTGTAATACAGATTTTTTTGCTTGCCAATCAAATATAAAATTTCATTTTTATTTCGTAAAAATATTTTTTAATAAAATCAATTTATTATTAAACATTAAAACACTTGTATTAGACCACTTATTGAAGTTTGTTGTATTTCATTTCGTATTTTGTGTAAAAAAAACTAACCAACTAACCATCACGCCGCTTCCCCGCAAGGGTAGGCAGAGAGAATAGAACGCCACACCACTCTGTCTTTGCAAACATTCTTCGCCTCTTCCATGTTCATGCATCTCCTCATACATACCCGCCGATTGTTACGACTTCTAACCTGACCACTTTCAAGTATTTGGCATACCTGATCCAATGTATATTAAAAGCATTTTTAACTTTGTGGTATGGTAATGTAGCACTCTCCTTATCCACGAACACCCATCGTTCATTTTGTGCAATACCACTTTAAAAAACCACTTTCATACATTTACAAAACAAAGTAGTGTTTTTTAAAGTGGTATTACACAAAGTGAACGGTGAATGATGAGAAGAGTGTTGTATTTAATTTTACACTAGTTTCGAAGATCGACATTCAAAAGTCTAGTCATGAACAATTTAGAAATACTACTACTACTACTACTACAACCATCACGCCGTTTCCCCGCAGGGGTAGGCAGAGAGGATGGAACGCCACACTCTTCTGTCCTGACATACACTCCTCGCCTTCTTCACATCCATACATCTAGTCATACATGCCCTCCGATTACGCAGACTTTTGACACCGCCAGATTTTAGGTTCTGATTGATCTGATCGTGCCAAGTCTTTTTCGGTCGTCCACGTTCTGTTTTCCCTCTCACATTCGCCACATAGAAATATGTATATAAAATTTTTAAAACTGATGAAATAATATGCTTTTCCAAAATTCATCACCGTTATTGTCTATGTTCCCATTAAACCAAGTCTCCCCCTCTAGTTATCACCTCTACCAATATTTTTATTGCTCGTTAGTTTTTGTAATCATCTAAATATCTGAAAAATTTTCAATTCCGTATGCGAAGCCAAGTCTAAATTTTAGAGAATAAATTAATGAGAAGAGATTTTTTGTAGTTTTAATGTAATGAATAATCAATCATTTAATTATGTTGAAATGTTTTGATTTATAGCGGAGCAAGTGTTTATAATGTGTAATACAAATCGGTTTACAACAGTAATTTGGTTTCGCAATCGTCCGCCCACGTAATGCATTCGGTATTTTGCGCCTCAAGCTAATAATTGTTTTCATATTATTTTTTGACATCTCATCAAAGATGAAGAAAAAGAAGAAGAATATGGAAGTCTGGGCATTTACGGGGTGACAACCGTCATAGGCTTGGTTAAGTGATCATTTTACACACGTGTAACATGCACCAATTCTACCCATTATTGACAACCACACTACTCAAATTTTTTGAAGTTCTTTATATCGCTCATTCCTTTCAAGAACGTCATAAATAAAAAAACTTGATTTTTCAGGAGAACGTTTTTAAAGTTTAAATATATAATACAATGTGTAAAAAATAAATATCAAGCCACTCATTGAACTTTTTACTGTGCAACAGATCTTTTTAGGTAAAACCTGAAGGTTTTTTCTCCATTTGAAAAATCTTAAGGATATTTAAAAAAATTATTAAACAATACCTTTTCTTCAAAATGCAAAAAGAACACTTTCTGCCCTGTAGCGGGTAAATATTATGTTAAAAATATGCCTCTTTTGCTCGGATATAGTACATTTTCTGGGCAATCCGAAAACATGCACAACTGAAAATTGACGATTTTAAATTTATGACGTTCTTGAAAGAAGTGAGCTATATATGAACCAATTTAGAAACCTTGAATAACTTGAATAACCTTGAATAACTAGAACTTCACTAGAGACATCTATTGGTGAGATGTAAAGAAGCTTTTTACTAAGCAGAAACTCTTATATTAGTATGTGAAGTCCGAATCCTGGATTACAATCACACACATGAGAAACGCCAGTTAAGTTAAAACGTGTAATGTGATCACTTAACCAAGCCTATGACGGTCGTCAGCCCCGTAAATGCCCAGACTTCCATATTCTTCTTCTTCATCTTTGATGAGATGTCAAAAAATAATATGAAAATAACTCCTGTAATTGGAGATAATCGAGATTTTGTGAACAAGTATTTCGACACACTCAAAATGTTGTAAAAGAAATTCATTGAGAACTAGCATATACTAATATCCTTTGAAATTCTCCCAACATATAAGATTACAGAAATGCTTCGAATAATGTTTCAAACGACTCACAGCAACCCAAACCGATTTTTAACACACAAATTTATCAACATAATACACAAGGATACAGTATTTGGACACACTCAAAATGTTGTAAATAATTGTTTCTCTCTTTCCAGATAACTAGTTCGGCTGGGCCCCGCTCGCATCCAGCCGACGTCAGCAACTCCCTCAGCCACTATGTTGCTGACGCAGCCTTGTCCCTTGCAGCCAGCATCTCGGAGAGGAGCCAGGCTCCCGCGAGGGGACCAGGGTAGAAGGAGCAGAGAAGATCATAGGAGACTGGACGCAGAACCGTATTCTCCTAAAGAGAACCTCCAAAATAGCCTGGAATCGAAAGCAGACGGTGATGCAATAGTCGGAACACATCCGCAAATAGGTTCTTCTCAGTTAAGTGTACAGTTTAGCGGAGATGGTGAAAATGTACAAAGTGTTGTTAGTGAAAACGTTAGGGACCACAGTGTATCCGATAGTCGGAAATGCTGTTCGCGCCTAGGCAAGTGCAGAAGTAGCGATAGCAGAAGCCTGGAGAGTTGGAGAAGATGGATTTGCTCCAGGATGGAACACTGGAGGAGTAGAGACATGGGTGATGCTGCAGGAAGTCCCAGGCGGAGGGGGTCAGCCTTGGCTTCCTTCCTCCGCGCTGTTTTGCTGGTCTTCGCTACGATGGCGGTCGTCAATGCAAGGAGTGCTGGTGAGTTTTCAATAATATATTTTTAAAGTGATATCCAGAGTAAAATTATGTATGAATTTCAATGAAAATCAAAACTGTCATTATGAAAAATATATACCAATCAATCAGTTTTGAAAAAGAAAATATTTTTGAAAGGTAAGGAGTTAAAAAATATATGAAAATACTTTTTCTATGTATTTTCTAAAAATAAAAGTTAAATTTCTATATTCCAATAAAAATCGTGCGCGTAAGCACGACCGACCCCTTGCGCGATCGTCCGCGTTCTGAATATGAATTCTGCGAATTCCCCCTTAATCTAAGAATCTTAGCTAGATTTTTATCAGCAATAAAAAAATCTTAGCAGATGTTCTGTCAGAGTAAACTTGAAAAATATATTTTTGCTGTTTATAGTATCGAATGCGAATACTTTAATTAAATAATAAAAATAATGACGTATTCGGGTAAAATACAAAGATTTCTAACGCAGCGGGTGTCGAATCTAGACATTTTTGTAGTTTCTATCTGCTTTTTTAATTACCCCGTAATTTTTATGCCTTTTTAATTGATTTCTCTTTGATTTCGATAACATCTGAATCGAGATTTCGCTAACATATGCCGCTGTGAAAAAAGTTGCGAGATGTCGCTGCGATTTCTAAAAGCCAGCGGGCGGTGGGCACTCCTATGAGGCTGCGTGTATCATGGTATATGTACATCGGAGCAGACGAGTTAATTTAATCATATTCATTATTCATAAGGCTTATCTCAGATGGCGCCACATTCGCGGGTTTCTAATGCCACGACAATTGCTTAAAATACCTCCGGATCCCATATGTCGAAAGAAATAATCAGTTTACGCGTTTACCATACGACCACTATCTCTAGTCACATATTTCATAGGTCTTATAATGTTTTTAGACATCTCATCAAGGATGAATAAGAGTATGGAAGTCTGGGCATTTACGGGGCTGACGACCGTCATAGGCTGGTTTAAGTGATCACTTTACACACGTGTAACATTCCCCAATTCCACCCATTATTGTCAACCACACTACTCAAATTCTTGGAAGTTCTATAAGTATATATGAACCAATTTTGAAATATCATTCCTGAATCACTAGAACTTCACTAGTGACATCAATTGGGGAGATCCTTGATCTTCGCCTTTGTCGGCCGCGACGTGGACCAACTTACTCCTGAATCTGAGATCTATCCAGAATTCTGGCGAATTTCGATCTAAACTCAAGACCCACGTTTTCCGGATTTCTATTACTGTAAAATCCATAGCAATTACTGTAAATTGTTAAGCACTCTTAAGGTCTTCTTCTTCCTGGCTCTATCCCAGCTTGTTATACTTGTAGACTGCTGGGGTCAGCTGTCATCGTCCTCAGGTTATATGTCCTTCTGTCCTGGACAACGTCACCTAGGCCATGCCTTCGAATCGCGTTATCTTTCTGCTTCACCCATGAATTCCTTGGTGTTCCTCTAGATAACTTTCGAGGAAGATCCATTTCTATTTCCTGGTAAACTACATGTTCGGGTTCTCTGCGTCCTATATGCTCATACCGTCTCAATTGTTTTTCCTCTACTTTCCTATTAATGTCTGTTGTAAAGCACCCTTAAGGTAATTTTCACGAAAACGTCGCTTTATAAATTGATCATATTTATTTATTATTATTTAATAGCCTCTCTTTATTCTCATTTTATTGAATTTCCATCTCATCTTACTATATGGAACTCCACACACAAACCTTTTTAGCCAAATAATGAAATTTGAACAATTAACTTAAGGACAAGACGTGTGTCTTAGATTCCTTAATCGATTATGGCTCTGGACCAAGATGATGCCAATGTTATAGTGATATTGTATACATAACGACCGACTTTGAAGTTCAACAGTACCGAGATAGCGTACCCCCGTAAGTGCCGGATTCGAGTGAACCTAAATCAATGTCATAATATCGCTCCTTACAAACTGCGCCGGACGTTAAATGATAAACCGAACTGTCAAGCAACCTCTTGGCGCTGAGGTGGAAATTGTTTCAAGGGATTTGGGACCTTACTGACAAATAATATTGTTCTGGGAATTTAGTGGATGTAAAATAAATATATCCGGGTAGTTAAATAAGAATCAATAATTTGCAGATCATCTTCAAAACGAGGGATGCTTCAAAGCTATTTTAGTTTTGTTCTTGATGTCTTTGGTCTTTTTTAGGGCTACGTAGTTTAAATGAATTGAGTTACATTTGTTACTGACATTGCTTAAATACTTAGTTTAAATGTTTTGAATTACATTTGTTACTGATATTGTTTGAGAAGCTTTTTTTGGACCACTTGAGTGTTCTTGAAACCAACTTGTGAAAAGTGGTCCTAAAAAAGATCATCAGACGATACACTAAGCTACTGTGATAAAAAGGCAAACTGTCGCTAAATCTTATTAATTGATTCAGTCTTTTGTGGCAATCCGTTTTCAAATCAAGTTTTACTTGGTAAATACCACCATTTCTTAAATTCTATTGTGACACGTGTTTCGATGTATTCCGCATAATTTTCAAATACCGTGCGAAACGGTAGCTGAATTTTAATATTGCGAAATTCCGAGGGGAAAAATGTAAGGAACTTTGTAATTCATACGTCAATTTACTCGAAAATTAGGATCTTTTCGTAAGACAGAAAGTTATTGTTTTTTTAGGATGAGGAAATCAATTTTAAATCATCCTCGACAGTCAAAAAATATATTTGTGATATCGCTCGCTCCTTTCAATAACGTTATAAAACAAAAAACGTGATTTTTCAGAAGAACGTTTTTAAAGTTTAAAAATATAGTACAATGTATTGAAAATAAATATCAAGACACTTATTGAAGTTTCTACTGTGCAACAGATCTTTTTAGGTAAAACATGAAGGTTTTTTCTCCATTTGAAAAATATTTAGTATATTTAAAATAATAATTAAACAATACATTTTCTTCAAAATGCAAAAACAACACTTTCTGCCCTGTAGCGGGTAAATATTAAGTTAAAAATAGGCCGCTTTTGCTGGGATATACTTTTGACATAATAGGGACATTTTTCTTTTGAACACATTTTATATGTTCAAAAGAAAAATGTCCACTGTGCGTACGAATAAGAAAATAGTGAAAAAATTATATTTTTAATTCAAGTTTTACTTTTACTTGTTAAATAACACTTTTTCTCTAAACCTGTTGTGACACGGTGTTTGTAAATGATGCGGAATGCAACGAAACACGTGTCACAAAAGATTTTAAGAAATACTGGTATTTACCGAGTAAAACTTGATTTTAAACGAATCTGCTAGGAAATTCTTCCTTAATGCCACGTTTCGCCGATTTTTAACGTGAATTTAGATGAAGGATCATCGCGAATGCAAGAACACCCCACCCCTCGTTTGTTCGTTAACCCACAGTCGGATGCTCCGCAACTGGGTCACGTGTTTCGAGTCTCGAATTTCGACTCCCGGCCGACGCCGTCCGCCGCGTGGTCCATCGAGCCGGGGATGAATAAACGAACACCGACTGCATGAATTATTATTGTCGGATAGGCCCACCGCGTGTGTTACGGGGGCTGTAATATACACGTCATAATACCTTGTATGTTTATCACCGGACATAATACAGGTCATCGAATGCGCTTTGATGTACATATCGCTCACTCTTTTCAAGAACGTTATAAATCAAAAATCGTCAATTTTGAGTTGTGCATGTTTTCGTAATGCCCAGAAAATGTACTATATCCCAGCAAAAGCGGCATATTTTTAACTTAATATTAACCCGCTACAGGGCAGAAAGAGTTGTTTTTGCATTTTGAAGAAAATGTATTGTTTAATTATTTTTTTAAATATACTAAATATTTTTCAAATGGAGAAAAAACATTCAGGTTTTACCTAATAAGATCTGTTGCACAGTAAAAAGTTCATTAAGTGGCTTGATATTTATGTTTAATACATTGTATTTTATTTTTAAACTTTAAAAACGTTCTCCTGAAAAATCAAGTTTTTGATTTATGACTTTCTTGAAAGGAGTGAGCGATATGTATCTACAACGTTCTGAGTGTGTCCAAATATTTTTTTTTTCAAAAAATTATGTAAAAAATAACTGCCAGACAGTGCACAAGCGCTCTTAGGGTACTTGTGCACTGTTCGGCAGTCCGGTTAGCATGATAAAACGGATGATCGGATGATCGCGGTGAGCGTAAATTTGATCACGCTAAACTATCGTAGTCGCTTTTATTAATAAAAAAACCTAACTGCCGGATGGTGAAATTCCGCGTAGTACACAAGCACTCTTAGTCGGTTTTTCTACCATACGTACTGAAAATAACTCTCACAATTATGTACATCAATATATCGATTTGATATATGAACAATTTAAAAAAAAAGCATTATTATTGAGACATATTGAAAGCTGTCCCACCGCATGTCCAGATCTGATACAAAAGCATCTAGGCTTCCTGACAGATCTGCTCTTGCAAAGCAATTTAAAAAAAAAACTAAGTTGCGAAATTTATTGAAAATGTGAAACAACATAAAATTGTATCCCGATTTTACTGTGAATTTACATTTAAAAGCTTTAAATATACCTGTCACTGCCGATCTAAATAAATACAAGATTGTAAGTCCATCACCAAAATTTCTAGAAGTACCCCAGTGTAGGCAGTGAAAGAGATTAGTATTTAGTTCAGTTAGTCAGCTAGATCCGATTCCGACCCAACGTTGGCCGGTACACAGACGCCCACAACCCCGACCAGCACAGCAGACAGACACGGAACAGTGCAAAGACATTATTATTATTGAGACAGTCCAATGATACAGAATTACCCGTTCAATATAAAGGGTTTCGTTGCTATATTTTTTTTCAAATGATGGCATTATTTTTCGATGACGCTGTATAATATATGCTCTTCCGTGCACTTTCGATGCTGAAAGCGCCCGATGAAATATTCACCGCGATGCAGCTATGCCCGAACGGCCATTCGCGTGTACAATATTATATATGGTCAGGTTTAATGCCTGGCATCTGGGTCAGGCCGATTTTCCATAAATTTATGCGGTCTTAGAAGGGGGGCGAGGGGTATATTAATTAATCATAAATTCTTGGCTCCCATTATTTGCAAATAGGCTACTGACGGCGCAAGGTCTTGGCGGTAAATAAATAATACGGCGTCGTCGAATTTACTCGAAAATAAATTTAAACCAGAAGGCCCATTCACAAGGGCCGAAATTCTAAATAAATTTTTACCTAAGATTCACAAGAGTCGAAATTCAAAATAAATTTTTACCAAAGATTTACAAAAGTCGAAATTCAAAATAAATTTAAACCAAAGATTACGCAAGAGTCGAAATTCAAAATAAATTTAAACCAGAGATTCACAAGAGTCGAAATTCAAAATAAATTTAAACCAAAGATTCACAAGGGTCGAACTTCTTGTTTTAACCTTGTATTTGTATTTAAACTTGTATTTTTTTTTTCATTGACATATTTACGTACTACATAAAAATATCACAGTATAAAAGATTATTACATAAAATATCGTTTATTTTACATAAAAAAAATAGTACATTAATAAAACAATCTATACTTATATTATATTTATAGATTTGGGGTTAATTTGTAGAACTCCATTTTAATTTATGTATCAAATGTTAAATCAAGCACTGATTTTTTGAGTCTACCAAGTTTTATTTATTGTTAAAAAAAAAACATAAAAATCAATCTTGTGACAACTGTTTTGCCTAGTTATGGCATTTTCAAACGACTATCCATGACATTTGTTTGAAAGAATTGTCACAAAATTGATTTTTATGTGTTTTTTTAACAAAAAAATACAACTTAGTAGACTCAAAAAATCTTTATAAAATTAAGGAACTTTATTTTAACCATTTTTTTTATTATTAAAGTGGTTAAAACAAAGTTGTTAATTTTATAAAGTTCATAAAATGTGCTACAAAGTATCTGCGTAAAACATTTAAAAAAAATCTCAATATTATTAATATTTTTAGCATTTACTTTGTGGTTAGTTATTTTTACATATTTATTTTTTTACAAAAATGTTAATAATATTAGTATACAACCACTTACCGAGATTTGCATGTCTACCGGTTTCGAGACGTGCCCGTCTCTTCGTCAGGACAATCACTACCACAGCATGCAAACAATACCACCCTTCACCACCATAGGAGTTGTTATATACTAATATTATTATCATTTTTGTAAAAAAAAAATAAGCAAATTTAACATACATAGATACAATCTATTGTTACAGTCATGTCAACGATTTTGCTGGTAGTGGTATAGTATGACGTCCTTCCCCTGCCGACTTCATTAAGGGCGCTGTCCAGTTTCGTCGCACACACATTATTCATAATCGCTTCTGTTATTAATGCTCCCTTCATCCCCCCGCTGTGGCAGCCCTGCCCACCCCACGACGACACACCCTGGCGGTTTTAAATAACAATAAGCCAACTTAAACACACGTTTTCTGTAATTACACGTAAAACACTGATTGCATTAAAATTTTAAATGGTCGTTCCTGCTAAATCTGCTAAAATTTAGCTGTTTGAGTAGTTTGATCTTAAAGTACCTGTGATTACCGTGACGCGGCATAGTTTCAGTCCGCCTCCGTGGTGTAGTGGTCAGCGTGCTTAGCTACCGCGCTGGAGGTCCCAGGTTCGATTCTCAGGGGGGGGGGTGAGAATAAATATATGTGAATTTTATAAAATTAAACAATTTTTTTTATTATTACTACTCTGTAACGTACCGGTTTCGATGATTTTGTAAAGTTTATAAAATGTGCCACAAAGTATCTGCAAAAAACATTCAAGATGTATTAGTGAATTTACTCTCTAATATTTATTTAATATTACTCTGGACTGGTCCCTGAAGCGCAGAAGTGATCACTTTCACCTTCACCTTCATATAATTAACGGTCAAGATAACATAGCGTCAACACGATGCAGTGCCCTATGCACCATTGGGTGTGGATAAGGGTTAGAGACATAGTTTCGGTTCCGTTCTGGAGGTCCCGGGTTCGATTCCCCGGGGGATCAAATAAATATTAGTTATTTTTTCACTCATATTTATTCAATATTACCCTGGACTGATACCTGAAGCGGAGGGCTGATCACCTTTCCTTCATGTGTATCGATCATATGATCATATGTTCATATGATGCAGTGCCCTATGCACCATAGGGTGCGGATAAAGGATTAATAATAATAATAATAATAATATTAAAATTGCGAATATACCGAAATCTTTCGGTTATGATCGTATCTGCGAAACCTGGCGCTGCGGGTTCGATTCCCGCCAAGTGCAAAATGAATTCAAGAAAGATTTATTTCAAAGATGCATTTCTGATGCAGTGCTTTATGCACCATTTAAGAACCAAGCACGAAAAAGTAATTCGTCACAGGTGGAAGTGTGTTAATACCATACATATAATATATCGCCTGGTGACACGAATCCCATACGAACTCACCCACTCGACTTGCTGCATTATTGATTCGTAACGATTCGACAATAGCGTAACTTTCGACGTTAATAAAAAGAGAATAAAAAAGGCGAAAAAAAAAAGAAAATAAAAAGAAAATAAATTCCGAACGGTTCTAGAATAAAACAAAACACAAAAAAAAAACCTATTTTCTCGGTACCGTTCCGCGACGTCTTCGGACCTCTTTTGTTTCCTCGACTCCTCAGCCAATCAACTGTGACCTTCCGAGGTATACGGTATGACAAAACGTAGGGTATAATTTGTTTTTCCAAATGTGCCCTAGTCACGATACTTTATTTATGTTTCTATGTACGTACATTAGAACCTGTATTCGTCATTATGAATTCGTTCCTGAGAGACTGACGGGTCTATAATTTAAAAAAATCAGTACAAAATTACTAGTCGTACCAATCGTAACAATCGGCGGGTATGTATGAGGAGGTGCATGAACGTGGAAGAGGCGAAGAATGTTTGTAAGGACAGAGTGGTGTGGCGCTCTATTCTCTCTGCCTACCCCTGCGGGGAAGCGGCGTGATGGTTAGTTAGTTAAGTTTTAGTACAAAATTACTTAAACGTCAATAATCTAGTTTCGTTTCTTTATTTTAAATCCTTTTGCATTTCACAATATATTTCAATTAATTCATTAATAATAATCAAACCATATCCGCTCCCTAGGTGGAGCATATGGAGGCCACAAACTGTCTCCAGGCTTTTCTGTCGGCTGCCAGCTCCATTGCATCCCAAATCAGATCCGCGTCCTGAAGCTCTGACGAAAACTGCCGACGAATTGTCAGCAGTGTCATTATTATATTATAATTACAAAAAAAATAATACAAAAATAATATAATTTATATTTGAATCACTAACTTTGTGATTTTCCATTTTATAATTAAAATGTAAGTTTACAACATTTTGAGTGTGTCCAAATACTTGTTCACAAATCTGGATTATCTCCAATTGAAGGAGTATTTTTCATATTATCATTTGACATCTCATCAAAGATGAAGAAGAATATGGAAATCTGGGCACTTACGGGGCTGAGGACCGTCATAGGCTGGTTTAAGTGATCACTTTACACACGTGTAACATTCACCAATTCTACCCATGATTGACAACTACACCACCCAAATTCTTGAAACTTGATTAATTTCGAAACAAACTGTTTGAATTAGCTAGAATTTCTCTATGGACATCTATGATGAGATGAGAGAAGCTTTTAAACATATCAATTTGAATCCCAACAGCTTTACAAGTTACAAAGCTTGACCAGTCACAAATATTACTCTGTTTTTATATTGTCAATATTATTAATATTTAAAGCATTTACTTTGTGGTTAGTCATTTTTACTTATTTATTTTTTTACGGAAATGTTAATAATATTAGTATATAACCACTCACTGAGATTTTTACGTCTACCGGCTTCGTGACGTACCCGTCTCTTCGTCAGGACAATAACTACCACAACATGCAAACAATACTACCCTTCACTACCATAGCCCTATTTACACACTTAACCACACAAAATGTTTTACACATGCGATTTTTAAATATTATTAATATTTACTTTGTGGTTAGTCATTTTTATTTATTGATTCGGCATTAACTTTGTGGAATGACATGATTATTTTATTACAATTAAACACTTGAATATACCACTTTATCGTGTTTTATTTTTATTTACGACTTGTTTCGAAAACTACAGTTGTTTTCATCTTCGGGTACAAATTAATTGGTTTTATATAATTTTTTGACATCTCATCAAAGATGAAGAAGAATATGGAAGTCTGGGCATTTACGGGGCTGACGACCGTCATAGGCTGGTTTAAGTGATCACTTTACACACGTGTAACATTCACCAATTCTACCCATTATTGACAACCACACTACTCAAATTCTTGGAAGTTCTATATATATGAACCAATTTAGATACCTTGTTCTTGAATCACTAGAACTTCACTAGAGACATCTATTGGTGAGATGTAAAGAAGCTTTTTATTAAGCAGAAACTCTTATACTAGTATGTGAGATCCGAATCCTGGATTATAATCACACACATGAGAAACGCCAGAAAATACCATTTTCATTTTTATTATTAAGCTTATAATTTGACCAGATAATTTATTTACAACATTTTGAGTGTGTCCAAATACTTGTTCACAAAATCTGGATTATCTCCAATTACAGGAGTTATTTTCATATAATTTTTTGACATCTCAACAAAGATGAAGAAGAATATGGAAGTCTGGGCATTTACGGGGCTGACGACCGTCATAGGCTGGTTTAAGTGATCACTTTACACACGTGTAACATTCACCAATTCTACCCATTATTGACAACCACACTACTCAAATTCTTGGAAGTTCTATATATATGAACCAATTTAGATACCTTGTTCTTGAATCACTAGAACTTCACTAGAGACATCTATTGGTGAGATGTAAAGAAGCTTTTTATTAAGCAGAAACTCTTATACTAGTATGTGAGATCCGAATCCTGGATTATAATCACACACATGAGAAACGCCAGAAAATACCATTTTCATTTTTATTATTAAGCTTATAATTTGACCAGATAATTTATTTACAACATTTTGAGTGTGTCCAAATACTTGTTCACAAAATCTGGATTATCTCCAATTACAGGAGTTATTTTCATATAATTTTTTGACATCTCAACAAAGATGAAGAAGAATATGGAAGTCTGGGCATTTACGGGGCTGACGACCGTCATAGGCTGGTTTAAGTGATCACTTTACACACGTGTAACATTCATCAATTCTACCCATTATTGACAACCACACTACTCAAATTCTTGGAAGTTCTATATATATGAACCAATTTAGAAACCTTGTTCTTGAATCACTAGAACTTCACTAGAGACATCTATTGGTGAGATGTAAAGAAGCTTTTTATTCTTCTTTATCTTTGATGAGATGTCAAAAAATTATATGAAAATAACTCCTGTAATTGGAGATAATCCAGATTTTGTGAACAAGTATTTGGACACACTCAAAATGTTGTAATTGGTTTTAATTTGTACCAGAAGATGAAAAGAACTGTCGTTTTTGAAACTAGTCGTAAATTAAAATAAAACTCGATATAGTGGTATATCAAGTGTTTAATTTTAATAAAATAGTCATTTTTATTATATGCATATTTTTTTTGTTTGCAAAAATGTTGCATTGCATAATGTAATATTAGTATATAACCACTCACCGAATTCACTCACTGTTTTCATCTTCGGGTGCAAATTAATTGGTTTTAATTTGCACCAGAAGATAAAAACAACTGTCGTTTTCGAAACTAGTCGTGAGTTAAAATAAAACTCGATAAAGTGGTATATTCAAGTGTTTAATTTTAATAAAATAGTCATTTTTATTATATACATATTTTTTTTGTTTGCAAAAATGTTACATTGCATAATGTAATATTAGTATATAACCACTCACCGAATTCACTCACTGTTTTTGGTTAGATCAATGATAATGCTTTTGTAGAAAGAGCCCTCCAACGTTTGAATATACTCCTTGTACAAAAAATTCAATAAACTAATAAAATTTCAAATGCTTTGATTTTTGAGGCATATCTTGAAGGTTAGGACTGCTCATACCGCTAGAAATTTAATACCTTTTCAATATTGCCAACGTATTTACTTATTTTTAACGAGATCGCAAACTGCTTGCGAGATTCTCATAATGATAGCATTCGGCATTAATGAAAACTAGAATACACCGTTTATTACCGCCGTGTACATTCTCGATTCCTTCTAGAAGGAATGAAAACAGTTATGCAAAATGACGATGAGGCAATGAAGCCATTTTAATAGTATTTCAGGCAATTTCAGAATCATGTTACGTTAGCAATCTATATTAACGCCAGTATCAATCTATCAGAACTAGACATCAAAATTTGATGTTATTTTTTTGTCAAAATATTTATCTCAAAATATGTGTGTTACAAAATTTTGAATGCGAATACTTGTTCACATCTTTTGAAATCTCAACATAGATGAAGTAGAATATGAAAGTCTGGGTATTTACAGGGCTTATGACCTCGCCGTCCGCCTCCGTAGTATAATGGTCAGCACGCTCGGCTACCGTTCTGGAGGTCCCGGGTTCGATTCCCAGGGGGAGATCAAATAAATATAGGCAATTTTTTCACTCAAATATGTATTCAATATTACCCTGGACTGGCACCTGAAGTGGAGGGCTGATCACCTTTCCTTCATGTGTTGACGATCAAGATAACACTGCGTTTATATGATGCAGTGCCCTATGCACCATTGGGTTGCGGGTTAGGGTTTGATTTGATGATTATGACCTGTTACAGGCTGGGTAAGTGATCACTTTACACACGTGCAACAATCACCATACCTTATACACATGATTGAGTTGTGTCCTTGGGACTTTGCAGGATGAAGAGGGGGTATGAGGTGTTTTTTTTTATGAGTGGAAATTTTTGTTGATTGAGTTGTGTCCTTGGGACTTTGCAGGATGAAGAGGGGGTATGAGGTGTTTTTTTTATGAGTGGAAATTTTTGTCACTGTCAATGTCAATTAAATACTACCTCAAGGGCGTTTATACAGATATGGATTATGATATGAAATTGATAATGATACGTAAAAAATATATTAAATTTCTTATATCCAATTCACAATAGAAATAGGTGAAACTCAACTTCCTAGATTTATAATTTTCTATAGTTAATAAAAAAAAATAGCATTTGACAACCTCCGTATTTTAAAGGTTTTTAAAGACGTATTTACGACGTGTATTTTATAAATGTATTTAAAAATATATTTGTAAAAATTTGCGACCCCCACGTTGGGCGCCAATTAGGCGTTAAACGCCATTAAAATAACGACAGTCACGTTTTTTCCTCCTAAACACTGTTTCTTTCTTTCCTTAATGATTTATTTTTATTTGGAGTTCATTACAAAGGAAAATATAATTATTATTTATTGTATTTCACAAATTATCTGATATTAGTTGTGAATTAGTGGCTGTTCGCGTTTTGTGTTCAACTCAAACGGAGCGTGATTTTAATTAGCAAGCCGCGATTTTTTCCGAGTATTTAGTGTTAAGTTTTATTTATTACCTTAAAGGTCTGGCTGAACTGCCAGATTATCGTGAGTTAAATTAAGAAATAGTTATTTTTACGATTGTTTTGCATGAAAAATATTTCAAATAGGAAACGTGTAATAAGGTGACGTTAAAATTTGACTTTGTAATTTTACAAAAATGTGGTGTTTTTAGAGACGGATTTAATGAATACCCTTTGCGCGTATTTATTGTTAGCGAACAATGAGTTACAACATTTTGAATGTGTCCAAATACTTGTTCACAAATCTGGATTATCTCCAATTAAAGGAGTTATTTTCGTCTCCCCAATAGATGTCTCTAGTGAAGTTCTAGTGATTCAAGAACAATGTTTCGAAATTGGTTCATACATATACATATATAGAGCTTCCAAGAATTGGAGTAGTGTGGATGTCAATAATGGGTAGAATTGGTGAATGTTACACGTGTGTAAAGTGATCACTTAAACCAGCCATGACGGTCGTCAGCCCCGTAAATGCCTAGACTTATACCATATTCTTCTTCATCTTTGATGAGATGAGAAAATAGTCTGAGTTTAACTCGGTAAATACCACTATATCTTAAAATCTACATTCATTGGTGACCTTTTGCAGTATGCTTACGATATACCATATTACATATCGCTCACTCCTTTCAACAACGTCATATATCAAAAAACGTGATTTTCAGGAAATCGTTTTTAAAGTTTAAAAATATAATACAATGTATCAAAAATAAATATCAAGTCACTTATTGAATTTTTTACTGTGCAACAGATCTTTTTATGTAAAACCTGAATGTTTAGTAAAAAATATTTAGTAAAAGTATTTAACAAATAATTAAACAATACCTTTTCTTCAAAATGCAAAAAAGAGACTTTCTGCCCTGTAGCGGGTAAAAATTCAATTAAAAATATGCCGCTTAGTACATTTTCTGGGCATTCCGAAAGCATGCACAACTGAAAATTGACGATTTTTTATATTTGACGTTGTTGAAAGGAGTGAGCGATATGGGCCCATAAATACAGACGTACCATACATAGGTATATATATTTCTATTTTTAATTTTGTTTGTCGCATCTCACAGTCATCATAATTTACTTTCACTTTATCCAGTATAGCTATGCATATTGTAGGTAGATTTTTTGCATGTATTTTTTTCAATACACGGTGTCTCAAAATTCGTGTAATTTGGCACCCGTCCAATACCTCAAATGGTTTTCAAATTCATAGGCGTTGGCTACTCAAATTTGATGTAATACTTGTCCCTGACTAAGGAGCCATACATTTATTTATTTATTGAAAAATCAACAGAATATTTACAAAAAATAAAGAAAATATAATTAAATACAGCAAAAAAATTATTACAATTACAGGTTTTCTTATTCTGAATATTTTTCATATTTAACGTATTTACTTCGTGGTTAGTCATTTTTATAAAATAAATAATAAAAACCCTTATCCGCACCAAATGGTGCATAGGGCACTGCTTCATATAAACGCAGTGTTATCTTGATCGTATATACATGAAGGAAAGGTGATCAGCCCTCCGCCTCAGGTACCAGTCCAGGGTAATATTAAATAAATATTACAGTGAAAAAATCACTTTGATTTATTTTACCCCCCCTGGGAATCGAACCCAGGACCTCCAGAACGGTAGCCGAGCGTGCTGACCATTACACTACGGAGGCGGACAAAAATGTTAGTAATATTAGTATATAACCACTCACCGAGATTTTAATGTCTACCGGTTTCGAGACGTAGCCGTCTCTTAAACAGGACAATCACCACAACAGCGTGCAAACGAAACTACCCTTAGCACTATTTACAGATTTTCTCTTCAAAGTAATCTTTAAAAAAAACTGTTATTTGCATAAGTAATACTTTATAATATTATAACTTGAATTTTTTATGAAAGCAGACTGAATGCAGTCGAAATGCGATCGCTCAGACGAATGTGTGGCAAAACGATGTTTGATAGATGTTCGAATGATGAAATAAGGAAAGAATGTAAGGCTGAGATAAGCATTATCGATAAAATTAAGAAAGGTGTGTTGAGATGGTTTGGACATGTGGAGCGTATGAGTGAAGAAAGAACGGTTAAACAAATTTATGAGGCGAACGTAGTTGGAAAAAGAAGCAGAGGACGACCGAGGAAAACTTGGCACAATCAGGTATGTCAAATACTTGAAAGCGGCCGGGTCAGGAGTCGTAATAATCGTCGGGTATGTATGAGGAGATGCATAAATATAGAAGAGGCAAAGAATGTTTGCAAAGACAGAGTGGTGTGGCGTTCGATTCTCTCTGCCTACCCCTGTGGGGAAGCGGCGTGATGGTTAGTTAGTATAATTTTTTTATCAAATTGTCAAAAAGACATCAACAATATTTCTCTTAAACGTATTAAAAGAAACATTATTGATGTCTATTTCACTAAGCATTACGTTGCACATATCGCAGGCTCGATTTAAAAATGAATTTTGGTAGGACTTGGTATGCGTTTTAGGGTTTTTGAATAAGGTTTTGTTTCTGGTCTGTGCTACAGGTACTCTAAAATTGATAAGTGATATGGTAATTTACATATTTTAATAATATGATGTATTTATTTCTTTCATTTGACGATGGGTTCCATATTCTAGTAATTTTGAATATAGCTATTGATAGGAATCAATGGTGCCCCCATGGCGTTTAACGTGTTACTAACCCTTTTCGGTCCCCCAAAATTAAAAAAAAAATCTAGGTAGACAGTTACATTCCATTGAAAAAAAAATATTTTCCTCTGCTACACATACTGTTGAAATAGATACGAGTGACAAACATGTAAGCTTGGAATTTAAATAAATAATACTTATGATGAAAAAAATGTCGAATAACATCCGACATGGGACCTAATAGAAAAAAATCGATGTCGAATGAGATTCGACATTGGACCAGTAAGGGTTAATGAAAATATAGTGCAAACACCAAGAGTCACCAAGAGTTTTGGGTCACCTTGTCTACACAAGTGATAATAACAATAATAACGTTATTTGACAGGCACAAACAAGCCGAGTCCGACTTTCCAGCGAGGCGCCTGAATGTCAGGCATAATGACTCTACAATGAGTAATAGATTATGAGAGCAGCAGAAGTGCCATTCCTCCCATTCGGCGCACTGGTTATGAAACTTATCCACTTTCAAACTAATGCTGACCCAACACAGTGTAAGCCGGTCGCCAGACTGCTAACATAAAAAAAAATATATGGGAGTTTCGTTTTTTAGTTACTTTGCTTATTATGTTCAAGGTTTATAAATCAATCAGCGGATTTTGGTTACTTGCAACTAAAAACACTTTAATGTGCCGGGATGTGATCCCGTGGTTAGTGTCGCGGACTCTTGAGTTAGAGTTTCTCGGTTTGAACTCACTCTACCACAATTTGACACCTATTTCTAATAATCAACCGCTTAGGCTCTTAGGAATAGTATGAAAATTAGTTAACACAAATATATATCTTTTAAAATAAAACTTGTGTTGGGAACAGGAGGGATAATCTAATGTGGGCCAGTGATAAACTTCTCGGTGTTGACATTTAATCCTTTCAGTTCTTTCATGCAATTATCTATGCATAAACTGAACAGCCAAGGCGACATTACACATCCCTGTTTGACATCTTTAAAATGTTAAACCGGGATGAAGATGAACCACTTACCCTAATGCATCAAGTGCTATCCTCGTACAAGGCCTCGAATATGTTTACTGCTTACTCCATACTCAGATATTACCTTAATGAAGATCCATGGCAATTGCCTGGTTCACATGTTCAGGTTCTCTACGTCCTATGTGCCCATACCATCTCAATTGCCTTTCCTCTACCTTACTATTGATGCCTGTTACAGCCAGGCTTCCTCGAATGCGTGAACTCTTTATTTTGTCTCTAAGGGACACTCCAGCTGACCATATAAGCATGGTCCATACATCCTCTCCCATTCATAAATCCACTCTGAACATCCCACACTTTATGCTTTGTTATGGTTCTTACTCTTTCAATGAGGGTACTTCCTTCGATCCTAAATAGACTATTTTTTATTATTTTATTTATTTCAAAACATATTACATACATAAATCATATATACATATAATATTCCCGATGAGTAATTTCTATTTCTCATTTTGGGACATGGGATTAAGGTTAACAAGACTGGAACACAAAAAGTGACAAAAAATATTTTTTTAACAACTAAAACTAATACTAATACATGGCCAAATATAAAAACAATAAACAGGTATAATAAATAGGCATAAAAAGCATATTTAAAATAAATAAATGAGAAAACACAATGTAAGAAGCATATTACAATGATTAAAGAAATCACTTGTATATTTTTATACCACTTGAGTTTTATTAAAGACTACATGTTTCAGAAGTTAAACTTCCATCATTCAGGTCTGTGTAATAACTAAAAAATAAAATAAATAATTGTTCTATAAATAAGGAGAGGGGAAAGTTAGGGGAAAGGGGTTAGTCAAATAAAATAAAAAGCATATTTAAAATAAACAAATGAGAAAATAAAAAAACTTTGAAAAGTTAAATAGTATATTTCTATTTTAAATTACTGCGCCCGCTTCTAGTGTGTTTGCGCGCTAATTTTACTATTTAAAAGAATCTCGTGTATGTGTTTCCAATACACAATCTGCAGAACCGTTTGTGACATGGGATTTACGATGGTCCCCTCGCTAACTAACCTATTCAGAGCGGAGGTTCATTAAGGCCGCGATCACCCTTCTTGGGGCTGAGCAACTTTAAATTAACGTTCATTATTTGTCACCTGACAGCGCCGCGCAATCATAACTTCCCGCACGGGTAATTCAAACTTGTATTATATTTACAACTAGTATTTTGCAAATGAAAGCCTATCAGAAGGATAAGCTGGCAATACACAATGAAGGCCTAATGCTAACCTAAATATATGGAAGTGATATATCGCTCACTCCTTTCAACAACGTCATTTATCAAAAAACTTGATTTCAGGTGATCGTTTTTAAAGTTTAAAAATATAATAAAATGTATTAAAAATAAACATCAATCCACTTATTGAACTTTTTACTGTGCAACAGATCTTTTTAGGTAAAACCTAAAGGTTTTTTTCATTGGAAAAATATTTAGTTTATTAAAAAACATAATTAAACAATACCTTTTCTTTAAAATGCAAAAACAACACATTCTGCCCTGCAGCGGGTAAATATTAAGTTAAAAATATGCCGCTTTTTCTGGGATATAGTACATTTTCTGGGCATTCTAAAATCATGCACAGCTGAAAATTGACGATTTTTGATTTATGTCATTTTTGAAAGGAGTGAGCGATATGTCGACCAAATATTGTTGCACAGGCATTTGACCCATTTTCCATTATACGTTTAATCACAAATTGCCTTCGCACTTTTCTACCTCCTGAATAATATATGTACTCACATTTTGAGTGTCCAACAATAAAGCTGGACCCTTGATAGTACTTAAGAGATTTCCAGATTAATTATAGAAGTTGTTGTAAATTTAAACGTCTGTTCTGAATTTTTATTGCTTTTAATATTAAAATTCATGGGACGTTTGGTTATTATGCCAAGAAATAATTAAACCGTAAAGGAAACGAGAATTTCCCATAAAAATTGATAAGCGGAATACGATATATGCCTAGTGTATATGGAAACAATTGTATGTCGTTCGTTAGCAGTGGTGAGCACAGATTTTTTAATCAGTCTAGGCAAGTAGGGTTGGGTAAGGATATATTGAAAGCTGTCTCACCGCATTCCCAGATCTGATACAGAAGCATCTAGACTTCCTGACAGACATTCTCTTGCTAAGCAATTTTTTGAAAATGTGAAACTTAAGTTGTATGACGTTTTCACTGTAATTTACATTTTATAGTTTTCAATATCCCTGTCACTGCCAATCTAAATAAATACAGGTTTGTAAATCCACCGTCAAATTTTCTAGAAGTGCCCCGGTGTAGGCAGTGAAAAGGATTAGTATTAGTTAGTTCAGTTAGTCAGCTAGATCCGATTCCGACCCGACGTTAGCCGGTACACAGACGCCTTCACAACCCCGACCAGCACAGCAGACACGGAACAGTGTAAAGACATTTACAGAAAATGGTCAGTCATCGCATTTCCCACTCAACCATTATTCACGGGTTATTGAAGAAAACACTTGTTTTTATACCACTTGATTTTATTTATGACTTCTAATTTCGGAAGCTAAGCTTCCATCCAGAGGTCTAATTGTAAACTTAGACATTTAGACCTGAGGATGGAAGCTTAGCTTCCGAAACTAGCAGTCATAAATATACTCAAGTGCTATAAAAACAAGTGTTTTCTTTAATAATTTTAACATGTATTACCACAAAGTAAATGCCGAAACAATAAATAAAATATTATCACGGGGTTATTCTTACACATTACACTTGGGTAAGGATAAGGCATAGTAGGCACTAGTCGTGTTTCTATATGGAACGCCAGTAATTGAGGGTAGGCACTGCTTTTCTGCCTTTATAGAATGCTCGCCTCTGGTCGTTAGTCGATCCGGCTCCAAGGACCATATTTAATATGAAAGATCTACTATTACTGGTTTGTCGTTTCGGTTTTTCTTCGTTTTAATGAATTGTTCGCATTTATTGTCTAATTGGAAGAATAGTAGTATCATTCGAAGCAGTCTGTCTTGTTCGAAACCTGTTCGTAAACGACTTGTTCGAGGTATTGTGCATGGGCGAAATGTGAGTCGATGTAAAAAAGAAAAAGCGATTCTCGGAACGAGAAATTCCTGAAAATGGATATCGATTCAGAATAAATGTTTTCTTGGCATATTCTTTTTTAAATCATTTCGATTTGCTTGATTTTATTCCGCAAATTTTTTGATGTTTTATTGAAACCCATAAGAATTTCATCGTATCCATTCGCCCTCGTGTGATTATGTATTAAAACACACTATTTCGCGCTAGCATATTTCTAGATCATCTCGCTCACTCCTTTCAAGAACGTCATAAATCAAAAATCGTTAATTTTCAGTTATGCATGTTTTCAGAATGCCTAGAAAATGTACTATATCCTAACAAAAGAGGTATATTTTAAACTTAATATTTACTAGCTACAGGGCAGAAAGTGTTGTTTTTGCATTTTGAAGAATAGGTATTGTTTAATATTTTTTTTAATAAACTAAATATTTTTCAAATGGAGAAAAAGCCTTCAGGTTTTACCTTAAAAGATCTGTTGCACAGTAAAAAGTTCAATAAGTGGCTTGATATTTATTTTTAATACATTGTGTTTTATTTTTAAACTTTAAAAACATTCTCCTGAAAAATCAAGTTTTTTGATTTATGACGTTCTTGAAAGGAGTGAGCGATGTGTCATCAACACGGCTGTCCAAACTCAAAACATAGTAAAGGACATTTTTTTGTAGTACGTTTTTTTTTGCATTTTTGGACTAAGTAGATTCTACTTAGTCCAAAAATGCAATAAAAACGTACTACAAAAAAAATGTCCCTTACTGTGTTTTAAGTTTGGACAGCCGGACACTTCATGATGATCTTTCGTTAAGTAGGGATAATCGATAGCCCGCAACTGATTTTTTTTTAAAACTCAGGTTACATTTAACTTATTGATGATTTTGTTATAATTTATATTTGAAGCACTAACTTTGTGATTTTCTATTGTATAATTAAAATGTAACTTTGTTTTAAAATCACTGTAAATATTTTATTATAACTTAATTTTAATGTCTACCGGTTTCGAAGCTAATCGCTTCTTTATCAAGACTTTAGCTTCGGTTAGCTTCGAAACCGGTAGACATTATAATTAAGTTATAATAAAATATTTATAGTGATTTTAAAACAAAGTTACATTTTAATTATATGATTATTTTGTTGTTTAAAACGCCGTTTTTTGTTTGGAAAAAATAAGCTTTTCTTCGAAATTATTTAATGGTTTTGATAAGAAAAGAGTTTAATAAGAAGTAAGAATTTAAAAATAAATTATAAAAATTATTTTTTTAGTACATATTCTAAAAACCATAAAAATATCTATATCTTTAATATATACCCTCTCCAAGCACAAGAGCTGTCTCTTTTTTGGAGAGGCACAGCGAATCTAAATATAAAAGTTTTCCATATGTATAAATGTATTATGTATTATGTTATACTTAAAAATGTAAATATATTAAATAAATTTAAATAAAATATATCCAATGTGTATTCTAAAAAAAAGGGTGTGACCTGACGGCACCCTCTATGCATTGCCGGAAGCTTACTGAATTTTATTACTACGAGTATGGCCTTAATGTTTCCATCTCTAGAAAACATACTTTCCAAACAACATTTTTTTTAAAGTCTTTTTTGTATTGTTGGGTAATACATCCAAAATTAAACAAGGTTTATTGGATTGAATTCTGCATTTATTTATGTATATGTTAAAACGTGACGCGTTTCGTCTTATTAAGACATTATCAAACACTGACCTTTTTTTAATGAATGAGTCTAGAGTTCTATCTGTCCCTTTCCAACAAATATCATCGACATAGCGCTTGTAGTAAATAATATTTTGGGAAGATTTGGATTTTAACAATTTATTTTCTAAATCGTCCATAAAAAATTCTGCTAGTAGAGGGCTTAATGGGCTGTCCATTTTTAAGCCTTCTAATTGTTGATAAAATTTATTATCAAATCTAAAATAATTAGTTTCAACACACAGTTTAAAATATTCTAGAATTTCGTGAGCTATTCTTGGTAGGATATTTCTTTTTCTAGTATGTTTTAAACTAGTTTTACGCATTCATTTATGGGTGCTTTTTTTGTATTATTTCGAGAAATAAAAAGACTTTGTCTGTTGATCCACTCACATTTTTATTAACCAACTAGTTTCGGCAACAACCTGTTGCCCTCTTCAGGGTTTCATTTATGACTAAACCCTGAAGAGGGCAACAGGTTGTTGCCGAAAATAGTTGCTTAATAAAAATGTGAGTGGATCAAAACACAAAGTCTTTTTATTTCTCGAAATAATATATCAATATGATCCACAAAGCCAATTCTTTCAATATTCAAAACTTTTTTTTTGTGTTGGTGATTCTACGCACTACACCCTGCGTTCACTGTGGAGATTAAGGAAGCACTGTTAGGTAAGGAAACCGCAGTAGGCAAGAGTGCCAGGGGTGTAGCCAAAGGCGACACTGATTGATGATATATTTAAATGACTTCCTACCCCAACCGATCCACCCCTCCACCCCTCTCGCGGGCAATAAGTGTGTGAGGGGGGCCCCTACCCCTACCTTTTCGACTCTCGACTTCGCGAGATGGATTTTTATACGTGAGAGCGCTTTCGCGTATTGCGACGAACACTCAAGGTGATTATTTTCTAAATTCGACGAGTGTGTATTTAAAAATACGCGTTACAAATGGTTGTGTCAAACGCACGGAGCTTATGTAGGGAAAATATGTTTTCAAAATTAGCCAAGTATTGTCCAGGGTTGGAGTCACAGTGAAGCGGTGACGATTTGACAACGTAGGGTTTATTTTATGTATTAGATGTTATCATATATTTGTCCGCCTCCGTAGTGTAATGGTCAGTACGCTCGGCTACCGTTCTGGAGGTCCCGGGTTCAATTCCCAGGGAAGGTCGAATAAATATGAGTGATTTTTTCACTAATATTTATTCAATATTACCCTGGACTGGTACCTGAAGCGGAGGGCTGATTACCTTTCATGTGTAAATGATCAAGATAACACTACGTTTATACAACGTGGTGCCCTATGCATCACTGGGGTGCGGATAAGGGTTTTATTATTATTTATTATTAGATGGTAAATCCAACACTGTTTTTTTTGAGCACACTAAGTTGTATTTTATTGTAAAAAAAAAACATTAAAAGCAATTTTGTGACAGTTGTTTCGCCTAGTTATGGCATCTTCAAACGAATGTTTCTATGAGTTTCGTTAGTTATAACGAGTTCTACAAATTAAACGCCAAATCTATTAAAAGGGTTTATTGATATCTCAACATAGATGAAGGAGAATATGGAACACTCTCCCTATCATTCATCGTTCACTTTGTATAATAACATTTTAAAGTGTTAATATACAAATTGAACGATGAATGATAAGGAGAGTGTTATATTACTGTAACACAAAATTAACAATGCTTATAATATACAAAATAGATAATATGGAAGTCTGGGTATTTTCAGGGTCCATCATATGCTGGTTACGACCCATCATAGACTGGTTTATGTGAGCACTTTATACGCGTGTAACATACATTATTCTACCCAATAATGATAACCACACTAAAATGTACAATTCGAACGAATTAAATAAATATTTTGACGATGGGCGCCTGTGAGAAGTTTTCATTCCTTTGGAATTGATTTCATACCTGAAATATGAATAAAAATGTCCTGAAATCCGCACATTTTTTTCCGACTTTTATGTACCAAGATTCACAGCAGTAGATATTATTTTTAAAATTTTTTTTCACGTACTCATTAGTGGATATAGCGAACAACTTTCGAAAGACGATTGATCCGGTCAGTTGAATTTTCCTCGCAAATATAGATATTCCGGATAACTAAACGCAGTTTAGTCGGCGGTCCTTTTAAGGGCCGCTCGATTCGGGTGTATCGTTTTGTAGCAGCGACTGTCAGTAGGCGCGCGGTCCCGATAAGGCACTCTCGCTTGCCGGCCACCTGTGACCCGCGGCCGGCTAATCCTTTTATCCTGTAACTTGTCGCGATAATGAATTCCGCAATAAAAATGGCAGCGTTCGTGTCGCTGAATTGTATTTTGTCGTATGTTAACGTGACTCTGCGACACTTCACCGGCGAAATGGCTCTTCCGCCATTTTGAGCTTATGAAATACGGTAAAACCTCGATATAGTGGACCTCTATTTAACGTACTTCGGATAAATCGGACATAAAATCTGGTCAATGTATAAAATTTTTTTAAAACGTCATTTTAATATTATACATGCATAAATTCAAGTGTCGCCGTATATAAACAATTTTTAGCGGCCATATATCACAAATTATGTCTCAAAACTTCAAAAGTGCAAAGAAAACATGATTCTTTTTTCAAAGCACGATTACCAACAGCAAGAGCGTCGATATCAAACAGCAATGTCACTTCACGACGAGTCTCCCAAGATAATAAATATAATTTTACTTGTGTTTTGTATTGTTTATTTATATCTAAATACAGTGTTCATTTTATTGAAAAAAGTCTTTGATTTTTTTAAAACCTTTGATAGTGTATTGATAAGATGAAACGCGTCACATAATATATCATTGTATGTATTAAATTAAATGTGGAATTCGATCCAATCACTTTTGTTTTATTTTGGGTACATTACCCAAAAATTAAATATGTAATTCTACCAACTAACTCCATTTATAGTAAATATTTTAAAACTATTTTTATATAACGAACTTATTTGAGAAATTAACTAACTAACTAACTAACCATCACGCCGCTTCACTGCAGGGGTGGGCAGAGAGAATCGAGCGCCACACTACTCTGTCTTTGCAAACATTCTTTGCCTCTTCTACATTCATGAATCTCCTCATACATACCCGACGATTATTACGACTCCTGACCCGGCCGCTTTCTAGTATTTGCCATACCTGATTGTGCCAAGTTTTCCTCGGTCTTCCTCTGCTTCTTTTTCCAACTACATTCGCCTCATAAATTTGTTTAACCGTTCTTTCTTCACTCATGCGCTCCACATGTCCAAACCATCTCAACACACCTTTCTTAATTTTATCGATAATGCTTATGCCTTACATTCTTTCCTTATTTCATCATTCGAACATCTATCAAAAATTGTTTTGCCACACATTCGTCTGAGGGATCGCATTTCGACATTTGAGAAATTAACTCTCATATTTTCCATAAAAATGTGTTTTTCCGCTTTCCCCACAAAAAATAAAAACATTTGGCACCTAGTTTTGGATGTAAAAAAAAATAAAAAATACATTTTTCCCTGTCTGAATTGTTTGTTAATATTAATATTTAACGTGACGTGTTGTTTCACATAATGTATTCCACTTGAGGCGACGTTGACAGGAGATATTCCCGTCCTGCTCCCTCGTCAGTCTTGACAGCGACGAAACCATAATCCCCAATTTCAACCCGGAATGAATAATGTACGCTAAAATGCCACAGACATCTTGGTTATTTATGCTTTTATTTATTCTAACTCTGTCTTTCTTTAAGGCGGTTTATTTCCTGACGTTTATCTCCATTTTCCTTTCTTCTTTACTCATCCCTGTTCCGGTAGTTTTATTCGGTTTTCTATAAAAAATAGCTGTAACACTTGAACACACATCCATATGTACATATATAATACAGTCATAATATATCGCTCACTCCTTTCAAGAACGTCATAAATCAAAAATCGACAATTTTCAGTTGTGCATGTTTTCGGAATGCCCAGAAAATGTACTGTGTCCCAGAAAAAGAGTCATATTTTTAACTTAATATTTACCTGCTACAGGGCAGAAAATGTTGTTTTTGCATTTTGAAGAAAAGGGATCGTTTAATTATTTTTTTAAATAAACTAAATATTTTTCAAATGGAGAAAAAACCTTCAGGTTTTATCTAAAAAGATCTGTTGAACAATATAAAATTCAATAAGTGGCTTGATATTTATTTTTAATACATTGTGTTATATTTTTAAACTTTAAAAACGTTCTACTGAAAAATCAAGTTTTTTTATTTATGACGTTCTTAAAAGGAGTGAGCGGCATGTTGCCCTGTGCGTCCAAGTGACTCTGAAATCTAGCTACGGCTTATGCAACACCGTTTATCATGTCCCTACTCAGGCTTCAACTTTATAAGTTTCATAGCCCATGCCTACTCGTGAGTGGATTTACTCTTTATGTTTAAAGTTACTATAATTTCATGTAATTCATGAGTGAAAATTCTAGGCAAAAACACTCGCTATCTCGCTAGAGGCATGAGTTTATACATTTCAATGATTCTAAGTTAGCAGTGAAGTTACTTAGGTGTATGATTTTTTTTCTTGATTTTACTCAGGTTTTAAATTCACTATTTACTTGTTTATTGTTATATCTATGTACAATACATACCTAGTTACATATCTATAAAATACTTACATTGCGCCTAGGAAGGCAACAGGCTTAATATTACACTTAGCTATCTTGCGATTAGATTTTTGAATGGATGCGTCCGAATGAAAATCAAGAGTTTCTATACCGTAACTTGGAATGAATATGCTCCGGACCACTTTACCACGGTAAAATGTCGCAGATTCTGGTCGGTGATTCGTCCCTCATTCCGCGTGTGCTTTCCCACACTGTGCATGCATTCAGTATGGGGTGAGGCGCCGGTCGCATGTTGCGCGACATTCGACCACGGCAATAACTCATAAGTTCACTATTAGAAGGTGTTTAAATGAATGGTGGTTGGCGTGCCGTAAGTAGTTATTAAAATGGCTCCCGAGGGGGGTGCCTACCCCGGCTAGGGGTGGCACCTACCCTTGCCGGCCGTTAAAATCACAAAGTGGGGGTAGCTCGATTCAAAGTGTCCAACGGACCTCTGTGGGTGTCGTGCGACCCGGATATTAGCGATTGCACATTTTGTTGGCGTTTTATTGACCTACTGCTACTGCCATCGTGGTTTTCGGAACGCTAGGCTGAATGGATGTAACGCCACGCACTTTTAGTTTCGTCGCATTCCAGACGTTTATGCTAAAAACAAGGTTTACTCTAAAATCCCAAAACATGTAAAACAAAACATTAAAAGCTATATATTAAAAAAGCCAATTGTAGTTAACCACAGAAACATAAAGATTAGTACAAAATATTTAGTGTAGATCTAGCAAATAAACACGTATTTATGGGAGAAAATGTGTGTGTGTGATGTTGATTCTAGTAGGGACATACATACAGGGTCATTCATTTTTCGGTTTCGAAAGAAAAGCTAAATAAAACACACACAGCGATACATTTTTTAAGAAAATTTTATTTCGTTATAAACTTTGGACTTAGCCATTTAGTGTGAAAAACAATATCATTCAAATGGCACCCCGAAAAGATTCGATGCATGCGATTGTTTTGAGGTCATTTATCACTACTTTTTCGTACATTTCGGGGGGTTTCTGTTTGAATAATCCCTGTGCTTTTAGCCTGAATAAAATACTTTTCAAATCACATCAATACGACATTTCAAACAACTTAGTGTATTTTGCCAGTCGAGAGAACGTTGAAAACATCATATTTGCAT
Organism: Brachycentrus maculatus; assembly: GCF_059751285.1. Taxonomy (NCBI): domain Eukaryota; kingdom Metazoa; phylum Arthropoda; class Insecta; order Trichoptera; family Brachycentridae; genus Brachycentrus; species Brachycentrus maculatus. The sequence goes on along the minus strand of NW_028281044.1, from coordinate 1,097,452 downwards.
CATTAAGTCAAAATTTTCGAGTTACCATTTTTTGCCTGTATACCCACGATATATAGTTGTATGTGTTGGAATAGTGCTGTGTAGTATTGTTTGCATGTTGGTGTAGTGATTGTCCTGACGAAGAGACAGGTGCATCTCTAAACCAGTAGGTACTTGAAAATTTCAATGATTGGTAATATTTACTAACATTGTCTAAAAAAATAATAAGTATAAATAAATTAATATCTGAAGAAAGACTTGGCAGTTTCTTCCACTGGGACATGCGTTAATATCAGAAGAAAAATGTACGTAAAGGAAAATTAAATAATTACCGCGACTACACATGTGTTATTTGAAGTTATGCGGTTATAAACTTTAAGTTATTTACCAGAGATAACAACAAAAAACTAGTTTTGAACTTAACAATATATTAGTTGCCCCATTTCCCCTTCTCACTACACCTAACTTCACCTCTCTAGCTCCTAAGTAGCAACGATAAAATTAAAATAAAACACTTAGGGCGTGATAATTAATAGCCCGCAACTATGCAAGAATATTAAAAAAAAAAAAAAAAAAAAATTATTTTATATCTCGTCTTTAGCAACCATCGGGTTAAGGCCCAATATACCATAAATCGCAAAACAATTTTTTCAAGCCCATGTAACATATAATTGCATTTTTTTGTTGCTTAAAGCATTGTTTTTGTATTGAAGTTTAAACAATGAGTTTCTCGGTTCGAACCCACTCTACCACAATTTGATACCTATTTCTAACAATGAGCCGCTTAGGCTCACAGAAATAGTATGAAATTTAAGTATTTTTGTAAATAATAAAGACACAAGTGTTTCTCTTTTTAAAAAATAATAGTGGACCACTAATGAACCATGACGCCTATGAAATACTGGATCATGCCAAGTTTTACTCGGTCTTCCTTTGCTTTTATTACCGAACGCTTTTGTAGGATTCTTCCAAAATAAATAACTTCCCAGTGTAGAGACCCAGATTAGCGAATAGTGATTTGGACACACTCAAAATGTTGTGGTTAGAAATGCATATTTTTCTTGCATCAGCGATCTGTTTGTTTCATTATTTTTGACATCTCAACATATATGAAGAAGAATATGGACGTCTGGGCATTTACAGGGTTTACGACCGTCATGGCTTGGTTAAGTGATCACTTTACACACGTGTAACATTCACCAATTCTATCCATGATTGACAACCACACTTCTCAAATTCTTTATATTTGTTGCTGTCGCAATTGGAGATGATAATCCAGATTTTTTATTTTTAACGCAAGATTTTTGCTTTTTTAACACAAATTACATTTTTTTAAAATTCTTATTACATTCGACCGACCTTGACACTCGAATGGGTAACCATACCTTCATCCCTCGATCACTGATCAACCCCCATTCCGCCCAATGCGTGATGCGAGTATCTACATACTCGTACGTCACCCATCATGCGGAGATGAACCGTATTAATATATTTCATTATTGATACTGCCTACTTTATTTCTGAACCCCCTACTATGGGGTGGAGAGCGGGTGGGAGTTTGTATCTGGTAGCGGATCAATTCTAATAAAATTACTGTCATATGTTCGTGCGATGTTGTTTGCTCGTGGTGGGACATGCTACTGGCGACTACAGGGTGTGCGGGAGATACGTATACAATTCAGAAAGATTTCGAAATACAGTGAAACTTTTCTTATAACGAGCACCTCTTATAACGAGCACCTCTTATAACGAGCAACTCTTATAACGAGCACCTATTATAACGAGCACCTCTTTTAACGAGCTCCTCTTATAACGCGCACCTCTAATAACGAGCACCTATTATAACGAGCACCTCTTTTAACGAGCTCCTCTTATAACGAGCACCTCTCATAACGAATAATTCGATGACGAGCAAAAAAATTGTAAAAATGTTGCTCCCATGATGACGCATAACGAGTTACAGAGAAGGGGCAAGTCCCCCTTTTCACGACATTCACTTGTGAGCCGGGACTTCCGCGCCAGTGCATTAGTCTGTGTTTCGCTTAACGAGTAAGATAACACTGCGTTTATATAATGCAGTGCCCTATGCACCATTGGGGTGCGGATAAGGGTTGGTATATAACACTTTCCTTATCATTAAAAGTGAATACAAAGTGAATGATGAATGATAAGGAGAGTGTTAATTCATTAGAACTTAACGGATGTTCTCGAAACTTGTGTTTACAATAATAAACTCAAAAGTGGCCTTATACCATACACTTGCCATATTTTAACATTTTAGTACTACAATTTTTTTTCTCGACTAGATTTTTTTTAAACTCCCAGTAAAGCTTTGGTACATAAAAAATAAACATTTTAGAATATGTGTCGTTCCCTTTTCTCGTCGACGTCATACGAAATGAAGTTAACCAGCGTAAAAACACAAATCCGATCAATCAATTTTCTCGCGTTTATTAAATTTCCTCACCGTCCATTATTTTTCAGCCTTGGCTCTCCTGATGGGCTTGTGGGTAGGGGGGGGGGGGGTGACACGACCCCTTTGACAAATATGATTTTGGCGCCCGACTTTGAGTGGATCTGGCGCTTTGAGCGGATTTAATCGGCCGTGATTCGACGAACCGCAATCATTTGATGTACATTTAATTTGATGCGGTGTTTACTTCGACGCGCCATTATCCCACTGCCGGCCCTGATCAGCCCTCAAGAATACTTAAATCGAGTGATTTAGAACAAATGACCCTTTCCATTCGGCTGCCCAAACTTAAAACACAGTAAGGGACATTTTTTTTGTAGCACGTTTTTTTTTCATTTTTGGACTAAGTACTTAGTCCAGAAATGCAAAAAAACGTTCTACAAAAGAAATGTCCCTTACTGTCTTTTGAGTTTATCTGTGTTTCTGTTTATCTGTATTTTATTTTTTACACAAATAATCTGATAAAGGTCGACCAAGACTATATATTCAACTAAACAATTGTAATTTACGTCTTACTTAGGAAATACCACTATTTCTTAAAATCTACTATGACACGTGTTTCCATGCATTCCGCATCATTTTCAAACACCGTATGTGTTTGAAAATGGTGCGGAATGCATCGATACACGTGTCACAGTAGATTTTAAGAAATAGTGGTATTTCCTAAGTAAAACTTAAATTAAAAATGGATAGATTTTACCACAAAGTGACTGTCGATCAATTAATGAAATTAAACAATTGTAAATAGTCTATTTTGCCAATTTCCAGTCCAACAATTGTAAATAGTCAAATTATTTTGTCAATTTTTAAAAACAATGATTAAAAATAGTCAAATTATTTTGCCAATTTAAAAAAAAGATTATAATTAGTCAAATTATTTTGACATTTTTTAAAAACAATGATTACAAATAGTCAAATTATTTTACCAATTTTTAAAAACAATGATTAAAAATAGTCAAATTATTTTGCCAATTTAAAAAAAAGATTATAATTAGTCAAATTATTTTGCCATTTTTTAAAAACAATGATTACAAATAGTCAAATTATTTTGCCAATTTTAAAAAACAATGATTACAAACAGTCAAATTATTTTGCCAATTTTTTAAAACAATGATTACAAATAGTCAAATTATTTTGCCAATTTTTAAAAACAATGATTACAAATAGTCAAATTATTTTGCCAATTTTTTAAAACAATGATTACAAATAATCAAATTGTTTTGCCAATTTTTAAAAACAATGATTACAAATAGTCAAATTATTTTGCCAATTTTTAAAAACAATGATTACAAATAGTCAATTTATTTTGCCAATTTTTTAAAACAATGATTACAAATAGTCAAATTATTTTGCCAATTTTTAAAAACAATGATTACAAATAGTCAAATTATTTTGCCAATTTTTTAAAACAATGATTACAAATAGTCAAATTATTTTGCCAATTTTTAAAAACAATGATTACAAACAAATTATTTTGCCAAAAAATTTTTTTTTTATAAATAGTCAAATTATTTTGCCAATTTTTAAAAACAATGATTACAAATAGTCGAATTATTTTGCTAATTTTCGATATAATAATTGTAAATAATCGAAATATTTTGCCAATTTTCAACGTAAAATCCATTTGACCTATATCATATAAATGGTTGATAAATAAACAAGCGACTGTTCCATGTATTACCTTTGATAGAGTGAAAACGTCCATGGACCAGTCTCTCGTATCAGTCTACTGAACGTGTTTAGAGCACTTTACGGATTTACGCGATACGTATTGACAAAGTTCGATAAACTTGATCGAACATTCCCAAAGCACGTATTTATGCGGGTTTTTATCCTCGCGATATTTCAAACCAACGCTGGCTTTTCCAGTTTTTCAGTAATTTTTCACCTCGGGCGAGATACAGGAAGGAAAAGCGAGATAAATAATAAAAATCGGGCTCATTACGAGACGAGTGAGGGCTAATACACTCAGGGTTGATCCGCGCGCGAAGGGTGGTTTGAGGGGGATGATTTTTACCATATCAACTCGAGGAAATAAATCGGCGTGGAAGATACACTCGCTATGAAAGCGGCTCCAATTCTCTCTAACTGAAAATTGCTCGGATATATAATATATATCCCACACTCTATATATTTACTTTATTTTATTTGTTTTATTTTATTTATTTTTTCTCTTTAGTTAGCTCATATTTACATTTGCAACATTTTGAGTGTGTCCAAATACCTGTTACCTGTTCACAAATTTAGATTATCTCCAATTCGGAGTTATTTTAAGTGTTATTTTTGACATCTCAATACATATATTTCCATATTCTTCTACATCTATGCTGAGATGTAAAAAATAATATATTACATTTCATACATAGTATTTTTTACACTTAACTTACATCTTCTTACAGTATATAATTATTATTATAACCCTTATCCGCACCCAATGGTGCATAGGGCACTGCATCGAATTGACGCAGTGTTATCTTGATCATTACTTACATGAAGGCAAGGTGATCACTCTTGCGCCTCAGGAACCAGTCCAGGGTAGTATTAAATAAATATTACAGTGTTAAATCACTAATATTTATTTTCACCTTTCCCCTGGGAATCGAACCCGGGACCTCCAGCACGGTAGCTAAACACGCTGACCATTACACCACGGAGGCGGACATAATATAAAACAGTATATAAAACATATATTTTTAAATTCTTTTATACTCTTTTCATTTTTCATACATTCAGGCATCTCAGCATGCATTTTCAAACCCTTATACACTATACAATTTTCTGACGCTGTTTTTTTTCTTAATGGCTCATGTTATCCTTATTTCTAGTATGTATTATGTTTATGAAAAAAATATTTTAAACTACCTATCCTTAAAATATTTAAGCATATTATATTTCAGTCTCTTTTTTATAGGTGACCAGTTAGGTTATTCTATCATTTTTTCTACATTCTTATAACTATTTTTCGTAAGGACTGTTATGCTAGCTTTATTTTGAAGAATCTCCAATTTATCTCAATTTATTCCTTTGCTAAAAATAATACCGTGGAGCAGTAAATCTACGTGCGGAATAAAGGAACCCTGGTAATTGGACTGGGAACTCTAAAACGTAGCAATATATATTTATATTTTTTTCATTTAAAAAAAAGAGAAATATTTGTGTTGTTATTATTTACACAAATATTTCAATTTCATACTATTTCTGTAGGCCTAAGCGGCTCATTGTTAGAAATAGGTATCAAATTGCGGTAGAGGGGTTCGAACCGAGAAACTCTGACTTGATAGTCCGCGACACTAACCACGGGACCACAACCCGACACCATATATCGCTCACTCCTTTCAAGAACGTCATAAATAAAAAATCGACAATTTCCAGGTGTGCATGTTTTCGGAATGCCCAGAAAATGTACTATATCCTAGTAAAAGAGGCATATTTTTAACTTAATATTTACCCGCTACAGGGCAGAAAATGTTGTTTTTGCATTTTGAAGAAAAAGGTATAGTTTAATTATTTTTTTAAATATACTTAATATTTTTCAAATGGAGAAATACCCTCAGGTTTTACATTAAAAGATTTGCTGCACAGTAAAAAGTTCAATAAGTGACTTGATATTTATTTTTTGAACATTGTGTTATACTTTTAAACTTTAAAAACGTTCTCCTGAAAAATCAAGTTTTTTGATTAATGACGTTCTTGAAAGGAGTGAGCGATATGTGTATGCAGAAACGTAATAAATCGAATTTTAATTTAAAGAAATAACTTAAAAATTGATCATGGTTGAATCATGTTAGAATTTAAAGGCACCGTTTGGCAAATAATCGTTGGTTACAATTCTGACTGATCGTTTTTTATCTATGGCTTGTATAGGAGTGTGGGGCAGGAGGAACACAGCGTTCTAACTCTGTGAGATATGACTCCGTTTCGCGGATTTAATGCCATTATCAGATCTGTCGTCACCTTCAATCTCTCTCCTCCTCTCCACTCTTCACTGACGCAGCAATCGGCGCTGGTGTCGAGAGTGGATTATATCGACAAGGAGACGAATCGCTAGTCATTCGTTTTAAATGGTAAAATCGCATATCTGACTCTGACTGTCGGTTTCACCAAAGGCCTCCTCTTCTTAACTAATCATGTATGAAAGAGAAATAGGGTAGCATAATATTTTTTGCCTGACAAATTTGTCGAGTACAGGTAAATACTATAGGCAGGCACTTTTTTTTTCATTAATTGATTCGGCAGTCAATTTGAAGTAATATCTATCTATTAAATTTAATTCAATTCAAACCCTTATCCGCACCCCAATGGTTCATAGGGCACTGCTTTATATAAACACAGTGTTATCTTGATTGTTAACAGGAAGGAAAGGTGATCAGCCCTCCGCTTCAGGTATCAGTCTAGGGTAATATTGAATAATTATTAGAGTGAAAAAATCACTTATATGTGTATATTATAGATTATAGATTGAAAATGAATTGATTTTTACCACAAAGTAACTGCCGAAACAATTAATTAAACTAGAAAAAAAATTCCGCCTCTGTAGTCTAATGGTCAGCACGCTTGGCTACCGTTCTGGAGGTCCCGGGTTCGATTCCCAGGGGGAGTCAAATAAATATAAGTGATTTTTTCACTGTAATATTTATTCAATATTACCCTGGACTGGTACCTGAAGCGGAGGGCTGATCACCTTTCCTTCGTGTGTAAACGATCAAGATAACACTGTGTTCATATGAAGCAGTGCCCTATGCACCATTGGGGTGCGGTTAAGGGGTTTATTATTATTAAGAAAAATAAGGATAGAGATGGTAAATATTGAAAATATATCACAAACACCCAGACCAATTAAAAATAAATCTTTCCTAAATTTATTTTGCGATTGCAATCGAACCCGCGACGCCAGTTTCGCAGTCTAGCGTCTACCCAACTACGCCACGAAGCCTGCCTGTTTTAAGATGATTATAAACTTGTCGGTCGGGTCTCATATATAATTCCTCCCATCCACTTTACCTCCAGCTCTCTTGACAGGCATAGCATTTCCCCACTCGGCTTTCTTCCCTGTCCTCCATCGACATCTCTCCTCCACCACATTCAACCCCCTCCCCCCGACCGACACGTCCCATCGTTGCCCGTCTATGAAATTGATTTGGACAAGACAACTCGATTAGTGATGCGCGTAAACGACTAATGGCAATAATAAGCCATTTAAATTTAATAAAAAAAATCGTTAATAATCACTTATATTTAAAAAAAAAACTTTCTGAATTTTTACTTTCTTATTCACCAATATGCGCTTTCGTCGATTGACAGGCTTCTTTAAACTTTTTTTTTTAGATTTGTATTTTAATTTGTAGAACTCCATTTTAATTTATATATCAAATATTAAAATCAAACACTGATCTTTGGAGTCTACTTAATTGTACTTAGTAGACTCTTAAAGTGGTTTTATGCAAGTGTTTAATTTTAATAAAATCAACATGTCATTCCACATAGTTAATTCCGAATCAATAAATTAGGTATATAAATCTACAGTTCTTTTGTGTTGATTATTGTCATAGTAAAACAGTCGTATGTAATGAAATAAAAGTCAATAAGTGGTTTTTTATATTATTTCTTGACATCTCATCAAAGATGAAGAAGAATATGGAAGTCTGGGCATTTACGGGGCTTACGACCGTCATAGGCTGGTTTAAGTGATCACTTTACACACGTGTAACATTCACCAATTCTACCCATTATTGACAACCACACTACTCAAATTCTTGGAAGTTCTATATATATGAACCAATTTTGAAACCTTGTTCATGAATCACTAGAACTTCACTAGACACATCTATTGGTGAGATGTAAAGAAGCTTTTTTATTAAGCAGAAACTCTTATATTAAGTATTTGGACACACTCAAAATGTTGTAAGTTGTATTTTACTAACAAAAACACATTAAAAAAATATTGTGACAATTTTGCCTTGTTAAAGCATTATCAAACGAATTCGTTTGATAATGCCCTAACAAGGCGAAACAATTGTCACAATATTAATTTTGTATGTGTTTTTGTAAATGTGTGTGTCTATGTTTGATTTAAAATTAATACATAAATTAAAATGTACAAATTAAACGCCAAATCAATAAACAAATAATCTGATATTGTCAAAAAAAGGCCGAAATATCCGAATTATTCCATCGATTGATGACCGATTAGTCACATCTCCAAACTCCACCGCCTTCCCTCACTTAACCTCCAAATGGAAAACTGGTCCGTGTGGACGGATTTCGTTATATACATCGGAAAAAAAACCGTGATGAAATTGAATCTTGAACTGGGATGAATCCGCCATTTGCAATTTCCTGCTAATAAATTAGAATGAAAAGTAACGAGGTTTTTTCCCCGTGCTTTGCGTGGACTTTACAGCTATTTTTAGCTACTTCCTTTTTTGCGACGTGCCTTCATTGCTTCCGTCGTTGATGTAAATTGTAAATTCACTACCTGCGATGTGCCCTGATGAGGAAATTGAATGAGAAACGGGTTGGAAATCGAATATCGACTCTTGGAAATTGTTCCGATGGGATATTAGGTTATTTCTTGAAAGATATAAATATTATTTTACGAAGCGCTCGCCCGTCTTACATCGCCGGATTCAATTTAGGTTTTTTCACACGACTAACGTTTCAGAAACTTGTCGTGATTCAACTCTAGTGATGTCCGGTTATTTACGCGAGTGTTACATTTATGTAAATGTCGCTCACTCCTTTCAACAACGTCATATATCAAAAAACTTGATTTTTCAGGAGATCGTTTTTAAAGTTTAAGAATAATGAAACGTATTGAAAATAAATATCAAGCCACTTACTGTGTTAAACTTTTTACTGTGCAACAGATCTTTTTAGGTAAAACCTGACTGTTTTTTCTCCATTTGAAAAATATTTAGTATATTTAAAAAAAAAATATTAAACAATATACTTTCTTCAAAATACAAAAACAACACTTTCTGCCCTGTAGCGGGTAAATATTAAGTTTAAAATATGCCGCTTTTGCTGGGATAAAGTACATTTTCTGGGCATTCCAAAAACATGCACAACTGAAAATTTACGATTTTTGAAATATAACGTTGTTGAAAGGAGTGAGAGAAATGTTACCTGGATTTAGTAGAAAAAAAAAGTATATTGCGACTTAACGAATACCGGGCCTTATGCCAATAAAAAAGTGTGACGATGGGTGAAAATTTACGATTTTTGATATATGACGTTGTTAAAAGGAGTGAGCGACGTTAGGAAATATGTAAGTACAGTAGAAGCCGGTTATAACGCGCATTCGGATATACCGTGGGTCTTTTTTAGCCAATTTTGTTATAAGGCCCCAAAGTTTATTATAATTAATGAAGATGAAAGCAACACATGAAGTGAGCTACATGCTGATCTACAGGCAGTCAGAGATAAACTCGACGAGCCGGAAATTACCAATGAAATAATTGACAAAGTTGGGTTAATATCGTTAAAGATGAAATGATCTTTCACATCCTCACACATGAAGATATCGTAGTCATACAGGAGGAAGTGACCAAGTGCATTTTTTACAAAAACGTGATCATTGAATATTTGATATCTCACTAGCTTGATATTGCCCTGAAAAAAATCCCAAAGGATTTTAAACTTGGAAGTGTAATATATTGACTTGTTAAGAATGACTAACTGCATTGATGTTTATTTTCTTGCCAAGCAAAAGTGACTTAAATGGCCCTCCTGAACATTTTACGTTTTGTTAGTTGGTCAATTTCTCCTATGAGACTACGATATAGTAGAAAATGTAACCAATGAAAGGAATTTAGAAGAAGTCGACTAAGACGGAGTCAGTTGAAGTTCCAACATACCAATAATCAGTGCATGATTTTTTTTTATTTCTCATGATTTTTTTTCTTCTGCTTCTACTTCCAACTACATTAGACTCATTAATTTGTTTTACCTTTCTTTCATCGTTTATTATTTCATATGTCCAAACCATCTCAAGAATCTTTTTTTTTTAAATTATCGATAACGCTCGGCTGTCCAAACTTAAAACACAGAAAGGGACATTGTTTGTGTAGTACCATTTTTTTGGCATTTTTGGATTAAGTAGAATCTACTATCTAGTCCAAAAATGCAAAAAATGTCCCTTACTGTGTTTTGAGTTAGGACAGCCGTGCTCATCTCAGTCTTGCATTCTTTCCTTATTTCACCATCCGATCACCTGTAATACATCGTTTTTCATTCCTTTACATTCATACAAGAATTCGCATGTCGACAGCATATGTATGTATTGTGCTTCACAAAAACAACATTAGTTTCGTTTGTGCCCAAAATTCAGTCGAATCGTACCTAGAGAAACCTCTTAATAAAAATCCTAAGGATGAATTGGAAAAAAAGGAAGAAAAAAGTTATAAATGAAAATTTAAAAATGCATACAAATTTAAATTCTGATAAAACATTAATTAAATATTTGCTATTTCAAAATACTTCACCATTATTGTCTATGTTTCCTTTTACAAAAATTCACGTTCCTCAACCCCCCCCCCCCCTCTATTTATTACCCTACCAACCTCTATACATATACCTGAAAAAAAGTTCGTTTGTTTTACTATTCACCTGCATATGAAAAAAACTGTAGTTTTTGAAACTAGACGTGCATAATGAAATAAAACTAAATAAGTGGTATCACACAAGTATTATTTTTTTTAAATATTTGAAATCTTTGTCGTTTTATAAGAGTCCTCTGGGACTCTCCGCCTCACGATATCGCCTCATCGTATGGTTTGGGACTCTTCACGATCGTCTTCGTTCCTTCCCAAGTTTGAAACAATGTATGAACCCGCATTGAGTATGACTCCCTTCTGGTCTTCCCTCGACATACGGCCCGGTTCGCCCATAAAGTATCCAGTTTATTCCGGCTGCCCCCGACATGCGACCGCCGCGCAGACACGAAACGCTCCGAGTAACATAATACCGCGCTTGATTTTATCATCGCACTGACAAAAGTGTACAAATTAAATACCGATTGAATTAATACCGTCGTGCCATGCACCGTGTCAACACGAGGTCGCTACATGCGCGGTTCGTTCACCGGAATATCGATACGTTTGTGCATACTACAGAATGCACAATGCTTTAGTGTGTGTTGTACGTAAGGAAGGCTTATTCTGCAACTTAATGTTGGTGTATGATTTATATTTGAACCACTAACTTTGTGATTTTTTCATTTTATAATTAAAATGTAACTTTGTTTTAAAATCACTGTAAATATTTTATTATAACTTAATTATTATGTCTACTGGTTTCCAAGCTAACCGCGCGTTAACGATCAAGGTAACTCTGCGTTTATACGATGCAGTGCACTATGCACTATCAAGTGCGGATAAGGGTTTGAAAAAATGTCAAGTATGTGGACAATGTAACGTTGAATTCAATTGATGTTCAAAAGTCAAGAAAATGATCGCTGTCAGAGGTCGCTTTGCATTTTTCCACCGCGTCGGATGTGTCCACACGAATTGGCGCCCAACGTATTGTACCTGATTAAATCTTTGGATCGATTTCGCGTTTCTACAACGTCGGCCGTATCTCGTTTTGTTTAATACTCGTTCTTAAAATGACGAACATACAAATCGCTGACTCCTTTCAACAACGTCAAATATCAAAAACCTTGGTTTTTCAGGAGATCGTTTTTAAAGTTTAAAAATATAATAAAATGTATTAAAAATAAATATCGAGACACTTATTGAACTTTTTACTGTGCAACAGATCTTTTTAGATAAAACCTGAATGTTTTTTCTCCATTTGAAAAATATTTAGAATATTTAAATAATAATCAAACAATAATACCTTTTCTTCAAAATGCAAAAAAAACAACACTTTCTGCCCTGTAGCGGGTAAATATTAAGTTTAAAAAATGCCGCTTTTGCTGGGATATGGTACATTTTCTGGGCATTCCGAAAACAGCACAACTGAAAATTCACGCTATTTGGGATATGACGTTGTTGAAAGGAGTGAGCGATATGTCGCTAGAAGGGTATCCTTATTCTAGACGATTCGGAGAAATAAATTATTTAGTATTGTAATATCTTTCCGTTTTTAGACGGGATAATGGATAGCTCGCTACTTAATTTTCTTTAAACCCAGCTAACATTAGACCTAATGGATTTTTTTTGCTTAAAACACCGTTTTTCTATTGATTTTTTTTTGCCATGATGTTTTTTCTTTTTCTTCTTTTTTCTTTTTTTCTTTTTTTTTCTTTTTTTTTCTTTTTTTTTCTTTTTTTCTTTTCTTTTTCTTTCCGGTGTGTTCTAACGGCTTCGAACTTGGGTAAGCTTGGCACCTACTTGCTTATAGTCTCAACAACGTTAATTTTTGTTCAGTTTACTTACAATAAAATGTATTATAAATTTAATCAAATTAATAACGAAGTTTTCGGTATTTATTTTCAGTCACACTCAGATACTCGTACACACGCATTAAAAATATTTGGACAATACACAAAAATAATCGGACAATTGGATAGTTTCACATTTATGCACATGCTGTTTGTTATGTATATTTGAGAAGATGTATGAATGTGGAAGAGTGCGAAGATTGTGTCTAATGACTGCTTGGTCTGTAGTTTTACTATCTCTGCCTACCCCTTCGGCGAAACGGCGTACTGGTCAGTTAGTTTAAAAAAATATATGTATGTAAAATAAGAAACTCTAAATAGGAAGAATGGTCCGCCATAGGATTAAATGTCAAGTGAAATGTCGCTTCGGTGAATTGTGTCCATGTTAAAATTTCTACACCAAAAATAATCTCATTTCTAAAGCATGCTTGCTTGCCAAGAAATGCGATCTGAAAATCATTTGCGTCCGATGCGCCATTTTTCACACTTTAGCAGCCTCCCCTTGCCAAATGTGCTATGTATTCTAGCGGACACCGGCATTAGTGACTTTTAGCTGAATTCCGGGCAAATTTGGACATTTCGTCCGCCTCCGTGGTGTGGTGGTCAGCGCGTTGGGCCACGTTGCTGGAGGTCCCGGGTTCAATATATTGTTTGTTAAAAAGTACCCTGGTCTGTAAACCTGAGGCACAGGGATGATCCTTTTGTATTTATTATTTAACGATCAAGATAACACTGCTTGTATACGATGCAGTGCCCTATGCACCATCGGGTGCGGATAAGGGCTACAAAATGAAATATTCGACATAATTTTAATATTTACTTTTTTTTTTTTTTTAATTCGCAGATAATTTGTGGCACATTTTATAAAACTTTTTTTATTTTTTTAACTCTTTTACTTTGGTACTTTTCTACTACCGGTTTCGACAAAAACCTTGTAATCTCCAGGATATAAGTATAGACTTGCACTAAATCTAAAACTGTGAAAAATATTCTAGTTTTCAAAAAGAAAGTTTTATTTTATAAAGTTTTTTTTTTAAATATTTCGTTTGGCAATGTCAGTCTTCGTAATTACTTAAGCGGTGCTCTTATACGAAGATGCAAGAATATCAATAATCTATAACAATTATTATGCACAGAATTTTTTATTTTTGGTTTTTCACTTGAATTCGTTACTACATTGCTGTATCTAAAGCGTAAACTTCTGACATTGCTTTCATATAATTTATGACGCGAATAGTCTTCCCTTTTTTAGACGTCGGCCTTTCATGTGTATTACGTGAAAAATGAAGATCATTAATGACACTCCTATCTCAATAGCGTCCTGTTCGACACTGCCACCTTCCGATTTGAAGTGGTCCTTTTATTCAAAATTTGAATGACGTTCCGCGAACGAGACCCGCTCAGCGCTCGACCTCTCCGCCAATCAGACGCGGGGGATCGATACCGACATGCTGGCGTGACCCGCTCGCTGGCTCCAGCGGGCTGGCTTACCAACAAACATTATTTTATTTGTCTTTGACGCTTTTTCGCCCGCGGCGGAATGCAGCATCTTCGCGATAATGCGCTACGCTGAACATATCGCGAGATGGATATCTCTTCTCGGCGATAGTGTTCTCGGTCTTGCGCTATTAAATGATGCAACCCGTTTTTCCCTGTTTGTTTTCATTTATTTCTGGGAATGTTTCATTTGTATGACAAATTCAAAAACGAAGATATAAAAAGGCTAAACAAGACTGAATTAACTAAATAATTAAGTATCGCGCAGCTTCCCCGTAGAGGTAGGCAGAGAAAATAGAAAGCCACACTACTCTGTCTTTGCAAACATTCTTCGTCTCTTCCACGTTCATGCATCTCCTTATACATATCCACCGATTATTTCGACTCCTAGGCTGAAACAGGGATAATTAAAAATATGAAGAAGAGTTATTTAAGGTGGTATGGACATGTGAAGCGAATGAATAACGAGAGAATGACTAAAAAAATATATGATAATAATAATAAATTTGGATAACTTATATAGCGCCATTTTCGTAAAAAAAATACCTCAAGGGCGCTTCACTGTGAATGAATTGGGGAAAATATTATGGTGGAAATGATTTAGCAAACAAATGTGTTTTTAGTCTTTTTCTAAAGATCATCTCACTCTCACTATTTCTAACCATTGGTGGAAGAGCATTCCACGCCGTCGGTCCTGCAACAGCAAAGGCACGCTCGCCAAATTTAGTGCGTTGGTTGTGAGCTGGTAAGATCACTTTGCCCATTGCAGATGTTGTAGCCGATCGAAGCGTGAGACGTCTATCAACCAATTCATTTGGAATACACAGCTCCTTAAGATACTCTGGAGCCATATTGTGGCGAATGTGGGCGGGAAAACAGAACAAGGACGGCCGAAAAAGTTTTGGCACGATCAGATCAATCAGAAACCAAAATCTGGTGGTGTCAAAAGTCTGCGTGATCGGAGGACATAGGACGTATGACTAGAGGTATGGATGCGAAGGATGCGAGTGTATGTCAGGACAGAATAGTGTGGCGTTCCATCCTCTCTGCCTACCCCTGCGGGGAAACGGCATGATGGTGGTGCTAGTAGCAGTGTATGAATATATATTTCGCATTTTTAGAAGTGTTTTTTGTTGCTCTCAAAGAAATGACGCTTTGGTCGTCATAAGACAGTTAAAAAAGCACTTAAAATGTAGAATTTGAGCACGGACCCTATTTTACGAGCGGACCCTCCACCAATTCCCCTGTGTCGTCGTACCTACACACGCCTTTTGACAAATATCCCATACGTTTGTTGGCCGAATTGCGAGTGTCGCGCAAACAAGCGGGTATGTAAACATTGTACCGCGATGTAACCAGTTTATGCGTACCAGAGATTCCCATGCAAGTCATTTTTACTTCTGGGAATTTTCACCCCGTTAATTGGCATTAAAACTTAATTCGAATGACATCATACATATTTTTTTGACATAAGAAAATTTATATTTTTGATATTTTTTCAATTTCTGTTCCTAGAAAGAAAAATTTCGCACAGTAGATTTTTGTTGTTTTTTTTTTGTGTGTTTCACTTTACGTATGCGTGCGCGCGCGGCTTCATACTGTTTTTTGGGTGATTCTATTAGTTGTTATTGGGAGTTGCTACGCAATGCACAATAACATTAAGGATTTAGTTTTCGGTAAGGGAATGTAATTAATTATGAGTAATTTAGTGTTTTAGAATTTAATAAACCCTGATGATGACAAGGTTCTTGTTGAAACCGGTTGGTTAAAGTGTACTTATAATAGAAAAAAGGGGTTAAAATAAAGTTGTTTAATTTTATTAAGTTTATAAAATGTGCCACAAAGTATCTGCGAAAAACATTCAAGAAATATTTATTTTCTTTTGGTTTGTGATGTGGTTTTTACATTTACCTTCCCTATCTTCACTATCCTACCTGCAGACAAGCCTCTAAAAGTAGAGTCTTTGCGGGTTATTCCTTTAAAAAATATATTAAAGCAATATTTAAAAAACATATTAACACTATTATTCTAGTTCTTCTTATAATATCTATTTTATTCTTGCCAGTGTCTTTAACTATGACGTAAATTATATTGTTTACCCACACACAGGCCATGCCTTTGTGGGATCTTTTTTTCTATTTGTATTTTATTCATATTTTTTTTGTATTTGAATTTTTGTCATGTTTGTAGAATGCTCGTTCTGGAGGTCCCGGGTTCGATTCCCAAGGGGGGTAAAATAAATATAAGTAATTTTTTCACTGTAATATTTATTCAATATTACCATGGACTGGTACCTGAAGCGGAGGGCTGATCACCTTTCCTTCATGTGTAAAACGATCATGATAACACTGCGTTTATAAGACACAGTGCCCTATGCACCATTGGGGTGCGGATAAGGGTTTTAATAATTGTAGAATGCAAAAGAATTTAAAATAAAAAATAAAAAAAATAAAAATTTGGACTGATATGGTTGGTTTGTATTAGTCGAGAAGCCACTTCATCGATGGCCCTCGAAAAATGCTGTGCGTGAAATTTCAAGTGTCAAACGGTACTGAATTCCTAAATTCCCCCCATCCTTAATAAATGCCCTTCGATCAAGCGGTCGCACGCACACCCTGGGGTCGCACACTCATACATATGCATGAGCCGTGTGTACGCATTTTATGCGCACGATGTCGCCTTGCAATTAATTCCGACGAAAAATCGGCCGGCAGATGGCGGTCATAACGATCGGCCTCCTCCCCTACATTCGTTCCGCGATCTTCTCACGCTGCTGCACTCCGCGTCCCCGGAGACCTGTGACAGCCGCTGTCGTGTGACGTTTCTTAGAAAATGTCATTTAAATTAATCTGTAAATTATTATTTATGATGTTTTATGGTGACAACGCTTTATAATTGGTGACTTTGGCGATGTAGATACATATACGGCTGTCCAATCTTAATACACAGTGAGGGACATTTTTTTGTAGTACGATTTTTTTTGCATTTTTGGACTAAGTAGAATCTACTTAGTCCAAAAATGGAGAAAAAATAACGTACCACAAAAAATGTCCCTTACTGTGTTTTGAGTTTGGACAGCCGTATAGGCAGTGGCGTACACAGAGAATTAATTAGAGTAGGCAGTAGAGGCAGGTAAGAAAGGAATGTAAGGCTGAACAAGGGATAATCGAAAATATAATTCGGAGAATTAAAATAACTCTGTTTTTTGATCCACTCACTTGTGAGTGGTTAAAAAAACGAAGTTATTTTATTTCTCCAAATAATAAATAACGATGATCCACAAAGTTAGTGATTGAAGCCTTAAACGTATAAAATGATGGGTGACAAATTTATATATGTTTTCACTTTTCCAAATTGGACGTTTTTTTTAAATCGAATTGGATGTTTTATAAAACAAATTGTTATAGAAATTCCCAAAAGTTCTTTACCTTTCTCCACTTTCAAAATTCCCCACCTTTGCCTTCCATTTTTACTTTATTCTCAAACTCCACCCCATGACTCACCCCCTCCCCTTAACTTACCCCCCCATCTCACTTACAGTACAGATAATTATTTCCGCTTTAGTTTATATTCAGACACGAAGATGGAAGCATCTGTAGCCTCCGAAACTAGTCGTTAAAATAAATATAACTCAAGTGGTAAAAAAACAAGTGTTCTCATCTACAATACTGCATAATATTATAATTGTTGTTGGTAATCATTTTATAATTTTTGCGTACTTATCAATTTCTCACTGTGCTAAAATGTACTTGTCACTGGCGATAACACCCAAGATGGGTGAAAAGCCATCAAAAAGAAGAAGAAGAAGAAGAAAATGTATTTGTTACGTTTATATTACTTAATTTTATATTTTGTGTTGCAATATTTTGCAATTTAAAAAAATATTCTTTGTAATGTAAATGAACTTCTCGTCACGTTTGAGACGTTGTAAATATATTTTCAAAAAACAAAAAAAATACTAGCTGTACCCAGCCACACTCTGCTGTGGCTCAGTCTGGTTAAATGGTAAAGAAAAAAATAAATAATGCGCCCATTCTCACTTACATAAGAATAACTTAACTTTGTTTCAAAGTATTTTACATATGCATAGTATTATTTATTTGCCCTTGAAAATTATTTTCGCTACTACTACCATCTCGCTGTTTTACTGCAATGGTAGGGAGAGAGGATGGAGCGCCACACTCTTCTGTCCTAACACTTCTTGCTTCCATCACATGCTAGTAATGTCAATTCCCCATCGACACTACCAGATTTCTGGTCAAACCAAGTCTTTTTCGACCGTCCTCGTTCTGTTCTCATTCGCCAAATATACTTTTTACCCATTCTCTCATTATCCGTTCGCTTCACATTACCATACCACGTTAAAAAGCTCTTCTTAATCTTTTCAATTATCCCTAGTTCAGCCTTACATTCCTTTCTAATATCTTCGTTTTTAATTCTGTCATACAATGATTTTCCACACATTCGTCTTAGGTAGCACATTTCAACGGCGTTCACTCTGATTTCATCCTTCCTTTGCCAGTTCCATTATTCGCTTCCATACATCAGTGTCGGTACCAGCACCCCGTTCTTGAAAATGATGCGGAATGCATCGAAACACGTGTCACAGTAGATTTTAAGAAATAGTGGTATTTACTAAGTAAAATTTTAATTAAAAATAGATAATATAAAACGATTGATCCGTCAAATTAGCTTACCGCGATCACGCATCAATAAACTTAGATAACAAGAAAAAATTCTTCTTCTTTTTCATCTTGTAAGCCTTGCGGCCTGTTTTTAAGAGGGATTAGCCTCCTGCGATGTCGATTCCCAGCTATCGACCCATCTCTTTGGTGGTCTGCCCGGGAGTCGTCTACCATGGGTTTGGCCGTAAAGTGCGATGTGGGGGAGTCTGGATGGTTCCATTCACCTAACATGCGCATACCATTGTCTCCTTCGTTGCCTTCCCCATCTAACGACATCTTCGATCTCGCATATTTCCCTGATCCTGGCGTTTCTTATTCTATCCCGAAGATTCTTGCCTGATATGCTTCTTAGAGTCTCCATTTCTGACACTCTAAGCGCGTTTTTTGAAGAAAATAAGCGCCTTTTTTGAAGAAAATTTTGTCAATCTTAAATTGATAGTGTCGTGGACCCATTAGAGTTCTTAGGCTTTCTTCCCCTTCGCTTTCCATTTCGACATGCTCCTCCAAAAGCACAATAAGAACCGGTTCTATTGTGAGTGCAAAAAAATGCTACAGCCAAAAATGCCTCTGTCCATTGTTCTACCGTTTTAATCCCCCCCCCCCCAGTCTGGAAAATTCCCGAATAGCCATCCAGACATTAATTACAATGTTCCCGTCTCTCCAAGCCAAGTATCGACAATTAAATTTTCCCGGATGGGGGTCGTGAGTCGCTGCAGCACGCGCCGTCGTGCCGATACCCAGAGCAAGTCTCGAGGGCTCTTCTTACTTTGGGCCGAATCGCTGATTGTTCAGGTGACCCTCTTCGCTACAATAGTCGACTGTTGTGGAGTTCTTGAACTAAAGGTCTGATTCCTTAATTCATTAAGGGATCACTCGCAAACATAGAATTCAGTAAGCGATCGACTGAGAAGTCATATATCCTCTACGCCTAATTTTTTTAGAATATATCGCTCACTCCTTTCAAGAACGTCATAAATCAAAAAACTTGATTTCTCAGGAGAACGTTTTTAAAGTTTAAAAATATAATACAATTTATTAAAAATAAATATCAAGCCAATTATTGAACTTTTTACTGTGCAACAGATCTTTTTAGGTTAAACCTGAAGTTTTTTTCCATTTGAAAAATAACTAGTTTATTTAAAAAACAAAATAAACTGTACCATTTTCTTAAAAATGCAAAAACAACACTTTCTGCCCTGTAGCGGGTAAATATTAAATTAAAAATATGCCTCTTTTGCTGGGATATAGTAAATTTTCTGGGCATTCCGAAAACATGCACAACTGAAAATTGACAATTTTTGATTTATGACGTTCTTGAAAGGAGTGAGCGATATATTCTATATATTTTTTTATTATTTTATTTTATTTAATATAGTTACAACATAATACATTTTCTAAACATTTATACACATGGCAAACTTTTAGTTTTAGATTCGCTGTTTCTCTCCAAAAAAGAGACTGAGCTCTTGTGCTTGGACAGGGACTTACACTCATGGTTTAATCTTTTATATAATTTATGGTAACATAGTATTTTTTTTAAATATTTTTTTCAAGATTTATATGTAATGGACATTTTTTTCTTAAGAATTTTTATATCTTCTATTTTTTAATTTTTTTTAGGGAGTAATTAGCTTTTTTTTGGTGCTTAAATCCAAGATTTGTGAACAAGATATTGGACACACTTATATGTTGTCAACATATATTTCTCTTAAAAAATTATATCAATGTTTGTCAAATGCAGTGAATAAACGGCTCCCCAACGTATTGCTCTACTAGTATATTTTTTTTTGTAAAAATGGAGAGTCCTTCGCTTCTAAAAATTAAATTAAACTCTACTACCGTTTGTGTTATTTTATTTTATTTTTTCTAAATTATTTGTCGAAAAAATAATTTTTTAACTCTGTTTTAACAATGTTATTTCTTTTGTTTACAGGTAAGTTCAACAACCCTCGCATTTTTCTACTGTCTGAAATAATTTGGCGAAATTGTTTGCTGTGATACGGTCGTACAAGGTATTTATGTGTTTTATTTATAAATTTAGTTTTCTTCGTGGGTTACAATATGTCTGATGATTAGTTTGCTTATTTCATGGTCAGTCTCCAACTTTATCCTCCGCTTGTCTCTTCAACTCGTCGTATCCGCTACAACGAATGTTGAGAGATAATTTGGTCCATGTAGATTAAGCGGGTCGTCCTCAGTAGTATTTATTAGTCGATATATCTAATGTAGTGTAATGGTCAGCATGCTCGGCTACCGTTTTGGAGGTCCCGGGTTCGATTCCCAGGGGGGGTCAAATAAATATAAGTGATTTTTCACTGTAATATTTATTCAATATCACCCTGGACTGGTACCTGAAGCGGAGGGCTGATCTTCTTCCTTCATGCGTAAACGATCGAGATAACACTGCGTTTATATGAAATATTATTAATATTTTAGTTATTATACAGACCTGAATGATGGAAGTTTAACTTCTGAAACATGTAGTCTATAATAAAACTCAAGTGGTAAAAAACGAAGTGTTTTCTTTAATCATTGTAACATGTCTTACCACAAAGTTAATGCCGAAACAATAAATAAAACTTAGAATGTCATATTTGAATGAAAGTTACTCCGAAGTGGTATTACACAAAGTGAAGAATGAATGATAAGGAGAGTGTTATATTACCATACCATAAAGTTAACAATGCTTTTAATAAACAAACTATGTAGAACTATCAGTGGCGGTACTTCCCTAGAAGCCCAAAAGCCCGGCTTGCCTAACAACTCCAAATAAAAATGACTAAATCTAGACCAAATGATTAAAAATACATAATTTATGTATGACTATTTTTAAATTATCGCGCGCTTACATGATTATTAAACTATATGGTACTTATTGGTTATGGTTAATATCTGAGGAAGATATTTTATTATAGTGAACATTTTCTTTATTTCAAGGTGATGGCTCTATACCTTACAAAAGTTACATGTTAGCATATTTTTACAATGATTACAATACATTGTTTATATTTATAATACTTTCTAAGTGCTTACTATACTGGGATTGATATGAGGTAAAGAAATTAAAGGTACATCATGTATTCACGAATGTGAAA
Organism: Brachycentrus maculatus; assembly: GCF_059751285.1. Taxonomy (NCBI): domain Eukaryota; kingdom Metazoa; phylum Arthropoda; class Insecta; order Trichoptera; family Brachycentridae; genus Brachycentrus; species Brachycentrus maculatus. Next base: position 1,075,339 of record NW_028281044.1, on the reverse strand, counting down.
AATAATGGGCTTGCCTTACTGGTAAACCCTAGGCACGCCACTGAGAACTATACTCTTCAATTAATATTTTAATGGTATTGTTACATTTTCTGTATTAATTTATTCATAGAATATCTGCGTCCAGTATAACAGTGTTGGATGCAATAAATGCGCTAGCTTCGCTCATTACTTTTTCCGCGTACATTTGCCAATTTGTCACTCAAATTAATTTAATTAATATGCATCAGCCCTGGTTTTAAATAACATCATTTGTAATTGTAGCTTTCCGTTTTGTTTCGGTAGTGTGTAACGTGCCTGAGTTTGTACCTGAGTGGAAAATTTTAAATTATTCAATACGAAATTATAATGAATAATCATGTTATTTTTTTATATCTCAACATAGATGAAGAAGAATATGGATGTCTGGGCATTTACGGCCGTCACAGGCTGGTTTACACGCGTGTAGCATTCGCCAATTCCACCCACGATTGACAACCACATTATAATAATAAAACCCTTATCCGCACCCCAATGGTGCATAGGGCACTGCTTCATATAAACGCAGTGTTATCTCGATCGTTTACACATGAAGGAAAGGTTATCAGCCCTCCGCTTCAGGTACCAGTCCAGGGTAATATTGAATAAATATTATAGTGAAAAAATCACTTATATTTATTTGACCCCCCCTGGGAATCGAACCCGGGACCTCCAGAACGGTAGCCGAGCGTGCTGACCATTACACTACGGAGGCGGACGAAACCACATTAGTCAACTTTATCACTACCCTATTCCAACATAGATGATTGTTGTGAACTCACATGTACTATATGACGAGTTTGATCAGTACATCTAGGAGTTACAAAAATTCAGTACTGTGTTTGTCAATCATGGCTAGAATTTGTGAATGTTACACGTGTGTAAAGTGCTCACTTACCAAACCTGTGACGGTCGTGAGCCCTGTAAATGACTTCCATATTCTTCTTCATCTATGTTGAGATGTCAAAAAAAATGTAAGAGATGAGGTTATTGACGACAATCGTAGGGCAGTTTTTTTTTAAATTCAAAACTAGTCAAAAACCACGCCTAAGTTTATTGAAATTTTGTTTGAAATATGTTTTTTTTTTAATTATATGAATCACAATGAAACGCGAAGTCGGGCAGGTTCTGTTTTTAATATAATTACATATGTCGAAGTAATTTATTCGCTATTAGTATGGTAATTTTTATGAGTGAAAGATACAAAATGTTCCCTTGACACGATATAAAATATACCTTCTGTTATATTAATATTCATTTGAAACTTCTGGCTGCATCACAAAGAAAGCTTTATAAACAACAATTAAGGCTCAATATTCGATATATCGCAACTTATTTTTTTTAACCCATTTAGTATTTGACGTATTTTTTCTTTCTTCACGTTTTTGTATTGAAAAAATATTTTTTTCTTCGAAATAAATTCAAATATGGTTTTGAAGAGAAAAGAGTTATTGAAAGGTTAGGAGTTGAAAAAAAATAAGAATAGTTTTTGATTTTATTATATATTAAATATATATGTTCACAAACGCATATAGAACAGTTTAAAATTTCTAAATTTTGACATCTATAGTGCAACCTCTCATAACGAGAATAATTCGTTCCAGAAACTTACTCGTTAAACGGAACAATGTTTCAAAATTGGTTCATATTTATAGAACATCCAAGAATTTGAGTAGTGTGGTTGTCAATAATGGGTAGAATTGGTTAATGTTACACGTGTGTAAAGTGATCACTTAAACCAGGTTATGACGGTCGTCAGCCCCGTAAATACCCAGACTTCCATATTCTTCTTCATCTTTGATGAGATGTCGAAAAATAATACTGTATACTTACATATTTTTTTATTTGAGCGTTAAGTATTTTTTTCATAATTTTCTTTCCCTACACGTGTCGTCAAAGCGCCGCCCTGTAAAAAAAGAGAAAAATAAATCGCTCTCTCGAAAATGAAAATAAAACATTCCTCGTATCTGCCTAAATATTTTATTTTATTTTAATAGCGTGATTTATTTCCGTTTCCGTGAGCGTTTGACATTTTATTTAATGGCGTCGGGTGAGATTCATAGGTCATTAGACAAAATGGCGGGGGGGATTGCGAAATCCTCCCCCCCCCCACCACTTCACACCGGAGAACGTGTGATGCTATATTTTATTTGTACCTATGAATATTTAATTCATGTATTTGAAATATGTGATAGCAAAAAATATGTTTTATTAAAAGGGAGAAATTTAAGTTTTTTTTATTATTTAAATTGTCAGTAAAGAGGATCAATAAATCGGTGTAAATAGTAACGCTAATGTAACTGTCTTATTTACCTATACCCATAGTTTTATTAATTGAATCGGCAGTCACTTTGTGGTAATATCTATCTAATTGTTGGGTTATATGTCCAAAATAATAAAACACGGTTTTTTTATTGAATTCTACATTTGTTTATGTACATATAGGTATATATTAATACGTGACGCGTTTCGTCTTCTTATGACATTATCAAACACTGAAGAAACTAGCAGTGTTTGATAATGTCGAAATGCGTCACGTATTAATATATACATAAATAAAAGTAGAATTTAATCCAAAAAACAGTGTTTAATGTTGGATATAGTACCCAACAATTCAATATGGAATTCTACCAACTGTCTGCAGTTACAATAAATAATATCTATCTATTTCGAAACGTTAATTTTACCCGGCAAATACCTTTATTGTAATAGCGGTATTTGCCAAGTAAAATTTAAATGAAAAAATCATTTAAGCCCATAGATATTTTTTAATAATTGATGTGATAAATATGTATTTTTATTTATCTAATTCTTGACAATTGCTATGGTGCAGTTAGGTTCTAACAGACGTTCGGCTGTGAAACTGACGTTGCGTGTTCGATTTCCGCCAGTAATGAAACGAACGCAACAAGTGTTTATTTTCAATTGGTCTGAGTGTTGTGATATATTTTTTAAAAATCCGTATCGTTTCAGGATTTTGTTTCAGCTTTCGCGGATTATTCCTTGAAAACGCGACATGTCAACCTTTTACTCCTTACTCGTAGATATTACGACTAAGACAAGATATCGCTCACTCCTTTCAAGAACGTCATAAATCAAAAATCGTCAATTTTCAGTTGTATATGTTTTCGGAATGCCCAGAAAATGTACTATATCCCAGCAAAAGAGGCATATTTTTAACATAACATTTACCCAATATAGGGCAGAAAAATGTTGTTTTTGCATTTTGAAGAAAAGGCGTTGTTTAATTATTTTTTTAAATGTACTAAATATTTTTCAAATAGAGAAAAAACCTTCAGGTTTTCCTAAAAAGATCTGTTACACGGTAAAAAGTTCAATAAGCGGCTTGATAATTATTTTTAATACATTGTGTTATATTTTTAAACTTTAAAAGCGTTCTCCTGAAAAATCAAGTTTTTTGATTTATGACGTTCTTGAAAGGAGTGAGCGATATGTCAAATTTAAGCATTCTAAAAAATTGCATTTTTTAAAAAAAACTTTACATTAAATCAATTTTAAATATTAAATAAAAAATCACTAAGTTAATACTTCATAAATTGAAAACATTTTTTTTTATGTGCGCCTCATGTTAGTGGTAGTTCTTTCGACGAGTACCGCTCGTCATAACGTAAATTAAAAATATGTTTTTCTAGAGTGACGAATAACGCTCGTCCCGTTACGTCACTTGTTTGACATTATGTTAGCCTCTCCGTCCGCCGTATGTGGCCCCCGCCTCATGTAATATGTAAAGGTATATGCATGTATAATAAACAGTACGTCAACGTTTCCACTTCGCTTGTCATATCCGGCCTAACAAGATCGTCTCAAACTTTGAACCCATCCCGGTAAATATTTCGGGATCCCACTGGGTGGGACGAAACTCGAGAGGGTTCTGGTGGTGACTAATTGAGGGTTAATAAACAATACCTCGTAAGTAGAGAAAATAAGTGATTTTTTTAATCCTTTCCACTCTGACCATTTTTTCTCATAACTGGTCAGCTACTCTAATAAAAAAATGCGACGTTTTTCTACCATTAAAATAAATATTTGGTTCCCTAATTTTGGGACACTGTCTGGCAATTCGTATAACCATGTTAATTAAGATTAACTGTATTTATCTGAAATATTTTTTGGTAGAATATACTTGGGTGATGGAGAAATCAGTGATTAAAGTTATACCTGCGGCGGGACAGACATTGTAGCCCACGGAGCTGCCTACTAGAATCATTCGGGCCAGAATGTTTGGCCTACAGAGTGGTGAGAGTTAAATGTACTATTTGAGTGCTATGGTGGAAGTCTTGGTTTATTTTACTGCCCTTTCTTCACTCATTCGATCCACATGCCCAAACCATCTTAACACAACTTTCTTAATTTTACTGACAATGCTTATCTCAGCCTTGCATTCTTTTCTCATATCACCATTCGAACATCTATCATGCATGGTTTTGCCGCCCTCAGAGAATGCATTTTGACTGCATTCAGTCTACTTTCATCCCTCTTTTGCCCAAATCCATGTTTCAGTTCCGTACATTAGGGTTGGAACCAGGACTTCATTGTGTACTGCCAGATTATCTTTCGATGATAGGGTTTTATCTGCCATAACTGAATTCAGTGTACCATTCACTCTGTTCCCAGCAAATGTTAACACGTTCACTGCGCTCGATATATCGCGAATAATCACGAGATGCTAAATTAAAAATATGATATATTTTAACTGCAGACAGTTGGTAGAATTCCAAATTGAATTGTTGGGTAATATATCCAAAATTAAACAAGGTTTGTTGGATTGAATTCTACATTTATTTATATGTCAATACGTGACGCGCTTCGTCTTCTTAGGACATTATCAAACACGAAGTGTTTGATAATGAAGTGTTTGATAATGTCCTAAGAAGACGAAACGCGTCACGTATTAACATATACATAAATAAATGTAGAATTCAGTCCAACAAACCTCGTTTTATTTTGGATATATTACCCAACAATTTAAAAGTATGATATTTATTTTTGTGTCATACTAGTACGCACTGTTCTATTTGTGTGTAGCATTCACTTCCTCGTGTTTATACTGTTTATACTGCGTGTGTAGTAGAGTCCTTTCAATTATAAAATAAAAAATTGCACGGAAGTTTCATTGCACATCATATGCACGCCGGTATTAGCAAACGACTGCGTCTAGGGGAGAGGCTTGTGAAATGAGGCAGCGTGTAAAATGAACCGGAACGTGAATTGAACCATAGGTGGAATGAATTTGTGGACGGAAAGAGGGTTAGCCGTTTTTCCTAGGCATTGTTTGTGATATTGACAGCGGTCTTTGCGGGGAATCTGTTAGAATTACATGTTTCATTACTTTCGCTTCTCTTTCCTTCTTAAATGTCTTCTACTTTTTTTAGGTATCTTTAGTTTAGAATAAGAATAGTTGTCGGTTTATTACACTATTATACAATTACATCAGAGCAAGTGTATTACACTAGATCTCTGGTCAATCTCCAATACATACCGACTGAACGGTACAACAAATTTATTACGCGAATTTAGTTGAAAAAAGAAGCAGAGTAAGTACGAGGAAAACTTGGCACGATGAGGTATGTAAACTTGAAAGTGGCCGAGTTAGGAGTCGAAATAAATGTATAAGGAGATGAATGAACGTGGAAGAGGCGAAGATTGCGCGCAGAGACAGATTGGTGTGGCGTTCTATTCTCTCCGCCTACACCTGGGAAGAGGCATGATGGTTAGTAAGTTAGTTAGTTTTAAAAGTTCACTCTAATATTTATTACCCTGCATCGGTTTCTGAAGCGCAGGATTGATCACCTTGCCTTCGTGTGAGTAACAATCAAGATGAATCTGAGTCAATAAGATGCAGTGCCCTATGAACCGTTGGGTACGGTAAGGGGTTTGAAGGATCATCTCGGGTGTGGTATTTTTTGCTGGCAAAGTTTGCCCGAATCATCTCGGGTGTGGTATTTTCTGCTGGTAAAGATTGCCCGAATCACCTCGGGTGTGCGTCCTTGAGTGGTCCGTAATGGTGAGGGAATCAGGTTTGCGCGTGTCGCTCACTCCTTTCAAGAACGTCATAAATAAAAAAAACTTGATTTTTCAGGAGAACGTTTTTAAAAATAAAACATAACAATGTATTAAAAATAATATCAAGCCACAAATTGAAATTTTTACTGCGCAACAGATCGTTTTAGGTAAAACCTGAAGGCTTTTTCTCCATTTGAAAAATATTTAGTAAGTATATTTTTTAAAAAATAATTCAACAATACCTTTTCTTCAAAATGCAAAAACAACACTTTCTGCACTGTAGCGGGTAAATATTAAGTTTGCTAGGATAAAGTACATTTTCTGGGCATTCCGAAAACGTGTACAACTGAAAATTGCCGATTTTTGATTTATGACGTTCTTGAAAGGAGTGAGCGGTGTGTGTGCGCGCTCACGTGCGCTACGGAGTGTCGGTGCGCGGCGCCGCCGTGCGCAAGTCTCTCGGCCGAGAGTCGTCCGCCATCGCGGCATAAACACACTTAATGACGGTAAATTACGGCCATTTCCACTGAGAGTCCCGCGCGCAAACCGGGTTTTAATTTCCGTACCGACTCGCCCCATCAACTGTGTTATTACTGTAATGGCCACGGCCGTACTGCGAGTACGCGGTGGCTCGCGAAACGTGCGCAGTACGCACCAAACTGTGGAGGTTCACCAAAAAGTTACATTTCCAACATTGCACAAAAAAATCCTTTAAATGCAAATCTGTTCTGTTTCATTCATTCGAACCCTTATCCGCACCCCAATGGTGCATAGGGCACTGTATCATATAAACGCGGTGTTATCTTGATCGTTAACACACGAAGGAAAGGTGATCAGCCCTCCGCTTCAGGTACCAGTCCAGGGCAGTATTGAATAAATATTGTGTGAAAAAATCACTTCTATTTATAAGACCCCCTCTGGGAATCGAACGGTAGCCGAGCGCGCTGACCATTACACTACAAAACGTGACCAATCCTGTGTTAAACCAATATGAAATCATTACATCGCACCAAAATGTAACAATTTTACAAGCTAGAATTCATGATTACATAAATCATTTATAATGGAAATGTATTGTTTTAGCGAGGACCTCCACAATTCGTTCTCTCCTTTCAAGAACGTCAAAAATCAAAAATCGTGAATTTTCAGTTGTGCATGTTTTCGGAATGCCCAGAAAATGTACTATATCCCAGCAAAAATGGCATATTTTTTAACTAAATATTTACCCGCTACAGGGCAGAAAGTGTTGTTTTTGCATTTTGAAGAAAAGGTATTGTTTAATTATTTTTTTACATATACTATCGATTTTTCAAATGAAGAAAAAACCTTCCGATTGTACCTAAAAAGATCTGTTGTACAGTAAAAAATTCCATAAGTGGCTTGATATTTATTTTAATGCATTGTGTTATATTTTTTTAACTCCAAAAACGTTCTCCTGAAAAATCACGTTTTTTGATTTATGACGTTCTTGAAAGGAGTGAGCGAATTGTCATCGAAAGTCCTTAATGCAGAGTGAAATTTCGATATAACGGACATCTATTCACGACATTTTGAGTGTGTCCAAATACTTGTTCCACAAATCTGGATTATCTCCAATTATTAGTTATTTTACGACCGTCATAGCTTATCGTGACCCCCTTATATGCCCAGACTTCCATATCATCTACGTTGAAATGTCAAAAAAATTATTTAATTTTAAATTAAAAATAATTTAATTTTGTCCGCCTCTGTAGTGTAATGGCCAGCATGCTCGGCTACCGTTCTGGAGGTCCCGGGTTCGATTCCCAGAGGGGGGTCAAATAAATATAAGTGATTTTTTCACTGAAATATTTATTCAATACTACCCTGGACTGGTACCTGAAGCGGAGGGCTGAATATTGTTTGTTATGTATATATTATTTTTTGTTGAATAAATTGAAATTGAAATTGAATTGAAAATCACCTTTCCTTCACGTGTAAACGATCAATATAACACTGTGTTTATATGAAGCAGTGCCCTATGCACCATTGGGGTGCGGATAAGGGTTTTATTATTATTATTATAAAACTTGATTCCTTTTTCAAAGCAGGATTACTTTTATAATTTTTTATATATTTTTTTCCTCCGTTTTCTTTGCCACCGTGTATCCAGTATCCACCTAGCATTATTCCTGTTCTATCCCACAATGCTCCTGGATATCTTCCCTCCCAACTGCTTCCCGAATTCTCGACCTATTTATTAGGCCTATCAGATCGCCAGATTTCGCCACTCCAGCGTACCTAATAATGCTATCTCGCTACATTGTCCCGATCTCGGTATATTGCCCGAATCACGACCACTGCTATATCGCTCACTCCTTTCAGCAACGTCATATCGCTCAATCCTTTCAAGACCGTCACAAATAACTTGATTTCTCAGGAGAATGTTTTTAAAGTTTAAAGATATAATACAAAGTATTAACAATATATATCAAGCCACTTATTGAACTTTTTACTGTGCAGCAGATCTTTTTGGGTAAAACCTGAAGGTTTTTTCTTCATTTGAAAAATATTTAGTATATTTAAAAAAATAATTAAACAATAACATTTTTTTCAAAATGCCAAAACAACACTGTCTGCCCTGTAGCGGGTAAATATAAAATTAAAAATATGCCTCTTTTGCTGGGATATAGTACATTTTCTTGGCATTCCAAAAACATGCACAACTGAAAGTTGATGATTTTTGATTTATGACGTTCTTGAAAGGAGTGAGCGATATATCAAATATGGTCAATTTACAGTTGTGCATGTTTTCGGAATGTCCAAAAAATGTACTATGTTCCAGCAAAAGGGGCATATTTTAAACTTAATATTTACCCGCTACAGGGCAGAAAGTGTTGTTTTGGCATTTTGAAGAAAAGGTATTGTTTTAGTTTTTTTTTTTAATAAATACTTAATATTTTTCAAATGTAAAAAAAACCTTCAAGTTTTACCTAAAAAGATCTGTTGCACAGTAAAAAGTTCAATAAGTGGCTTGATATTTATCTTGAATACATTTCATTATATTTTGAAACTTTTAAAACGCTCTCCTGAAAATCAAGTTTTTTTTATCTATAACGTTGTTGTAAGGAGTGAGCGATATATCGCTCTATTACTCGAAGACCGTTCAAATCTGGGATCATTTTGAGCCGATGTAATACAGATATATATTTCGAAACTATATAACACCAAATGTATTATTATAACACTATTATGCTCACTGAAATCAGCTTACTTTATATGTATTTATATAATTAAATAATATAATATATTGATGCTGTTTACCCAGGCGTTTCTTGACGATTTTTATTGTGTTGATGTCGTATAGTACTGTCGTCCAGTTTGGATGTCCCCATTAATGTTAAATATAAACATTAATATTTATAATAATTATATTTTTAATATTCAAATATATCAAAAAATAAATAAATTCATAGTTACATTATCTATCTGTTTTAGTTTAATTTTACTTGGTGAATACCACAATTTCTTAAAATCCGTCGTAAGACTCGTTTTGATGCATTGAACATCATTAATAAACAGTTTGATAATGATGTAGAATTTATCGAAGCACGTGTCACAACAGTTTTTAATATAAAAGGTATTTCTACCCGTTAGGTCGATTGATGCTTAAGGACGGGAAGGGTATTTTTACCTCCTGCGCCGGCCTCATTTTTAAGTCATGAAATAAGTAAATATTTAATGTTTTTTTTTATGAATATTATGTACCTATCTCTTTGTTAAGATCTTAACTACATGTACACAATTATCGAATCCCGCCGCCAGAGCTCCGCAGGCGTAAAAATACCCGTCTTTAGGGCGTTTGTCCACTACACGGAATTTCACGGAATTTTACCGTCCGGCACGTCAGTTAGCGTTTTAAAACGACGATTGGCTTGGATTGGCTCGTGCTTTTGTCCATCTTTTTTCGGATCGGTGCTCTTGATCGGTGCGTGAACACGTTGCGCGTAAATTCGATCTCGCTAAACTGTCGTAGTCGCTTTCATTTTTCACAACCGGACTACCGGACGGTAAAATTCCGGGTAGTGAACAAGCGCCCTTATTATGTAAGTATATTAGTGAGGATAGAAGTATTTTTGATGTAAATGTTTTTTTTTAAGTAGGTTAAAAAAATATTCAGTTCACTTGTTGAATTTCTGTGCTGTGTACCTACTATAATGTGACACAGTATGTTATAACGATTAGTCGTATTTATTCGAAAAGATGCAACGTTAATAATAATATGTCATTATAAAAAATACCTAATTTTACGAGATATTAGGTACCTGAGTAAGTCTGAAAATACGGCGCCTCTCATAACAGTAAGAAAACACACCAGCATATCAGTGAATCGGCATATTCGGATACCTTCGCGGTTAAGTGTTCATTTGAGAGACTTCGGATTAGCGAGGGTTTCCTCCTTTGGTCCGTCTCCTCGCTCAGAACGGCTCAATTACTCAAGAGCGAAAAATGGGTCAGTTTGTACGGTTTCGCCGTAAACGGAGAATTAAGGCACCCACCCACGCACAATCATGTTATCCGGGAAGCCGGAAAAGTCTGACCTGAGTAGAAGTAGGTATGTATGAAACGATAGTGAAAGGGTACCTTTTTTTTACCTCAAATTTATCTGACACTAGGAAATATGTATAATATATGAAATAAATAAAAAACTATCCTATAAACTACCCTAGATAACTGCTAAAAAGAGAATGCTTATTTTAAAAAATGCTTTAGTTAAAATAAATCAAATACAAATTATATTTAACCCTTACATACTAAAAACTACCCTAAAAACTGCTGAAATGCGAATGCTTAGGTGGTCAGCTGGAGTGTCCCTTGGAGACAAAATGAACATATTTTTTTTATATCAAAAGCATTGTTCACTTTGTGGTATGGTAATATAACACTCTCCTTGTCATTCATCGTTCACTTGGTGTAATACCACTTTATTTAATAAAGTGGTATTACACAACGCGAACGATGAATGATGAGTGTGACTAGGTGAAAATATAAACTTAAATTTGTACTTTAATTTAATGGCATAAGCAATTTGTTTGTACATTAATAAACTCATCATTCATTTGTTATTTATTCCCAGACCAGCCTTTTAAATAAAAACAGCATTAAATTATAATAGATGTAATCCAGTAAATCGTTAGCTATTAAAATACCAGAAATTGTAATATACAATTCGCCTTAGCTAGAGACGGAATATATCACAATGTTGGGGGTAATTTTTAATTATCTCGGTCCCAAAAGGGTTAATCGCTATAATACGCAAATCGTCCTCGTAATTAACCCTATAGTGGTCGGTTTTATTCTCGTGTATCTTTTTTAACTTTTATTATTTTGTACCCCGCCCATTTTTTTTGTGATTTTCTTTGTCCATTTTTGACCCCGGGCTTCCATTGTCGCTGCTGGAACAATTCAATGAAAGATTTTCAATTCGGAAAGTTTTTTTAATTTCGATTTATCACGGCAGTGGAAGCAAGTGTGCTTTTTATGGCGGGCAATTGATGATAAAATAAATTTAAAATTTGAATTAAATAAAAAAAATCATGGGAGATCAAAACGCACAATTTCTTTCATTTCTCACAAGTCAAACTATTATATTTTAAAAAAGTGATTGAAAATAGTGTGTTAACATGTTTATGTCTACATATGTGTAAAATTAAATGAAATGTACTTTGTATATTAAAAGCATTGTCAACGTGGTATGGTAATATAACAATCTTCTTATCATTCATCGTTCACTTTGTGTAATACCACTTAAAAGTTAAGAAGTACCTTTTTCACAAAAAGAACTTTTAAGTTTGCCAGTACAAACTTTATTACTAGATAATTTTTAGATTTTTGTTTCACAAATTTGCATTTTACAATATAATACAATTATTATTTTATTTTAACCATATTCACTCCATATGTGGATCATATGAAGTTCACAAACTGTCTCCAGGCTTTTCTCTCGGCCGCCAGCTCCCTTGCATCCTCCCAAGTCAGATCGCGTCCCGAAGTTCTGACGAGAACTGCCGCCGAATTGTCAACATTCAGTATAATTAAAGTACGTATAATTAAGTAGAAAAATCACTATTATATTAATTTTTAAAAAAGATCTTGATTTTTACTAGATATTGTCTGCGTCTCACCTTTACGTAATTAATGTGTTTTTGCCAATGCATTTTTGGGCCAAGATAAGGGATGTAATAAGCACAATTCACCCCTGAGTGTACATGTAATATACGCTGTAAAGATCGACGCCGAGAGTTAGATAAAATATAGTAGGTGCCGAGTCAATAGTAAGGAATATATTAAACGGAGTGGAGGCTCAGTTCACTGTAGGGGTAGTATTAGGGGGTGGATATCTGAAATTCAAATCTCTGAAACTTTTCACTACTTTTCAGGATTGTTCTTTTACGGTTGATTTTTTTTTATCTATTCTGAGAATTGCTTCTTCTTAAAAATATACATATTTAAGTGCTTCTTTGCCATTTAATGTGTGTGAGTATCTAAGTACTGTTTGGGTATTTATAGATATTTTATGCGAATCAGGGAATGAATCGCTTTATTTTATAACTAGCTGTAGCCGGCCACGCGTTGCTTTGGCTCAGGCTGGTCAAATGGAAAAGAAAGAAAATATAAAACAGAGTTTCTGATCAATAAAAAGCTTCTTTTCATCTCACCAATAGATGTCTCTAGTGAAGTTCTAGTGATTCAAGAACAGTGTTTCGAAATTGGTTCATATATATATATATATATATAGAACTTCCAAGAATTTGAGTAGTGTGGTTGTCAATAATGGGTAGAATTTGTGAATTTTACACGTGTGTAAAATGATCACTTAAACTGGACTATGACGGTCGTCAACCCCGTAAATGCCTAGACTTCCATATTCTTCTTCATCTTTGATGAGATGTCAAAAAAATAATATGAAATATAAAACACACTTTTCTGATATATTTAATTACAATTAGATGCGAAAAGCGTTAGAAAAAGAAATAAAAATAAAAAAAAAACATAATGCTCGTACTGCGATTTCTTGAATGCATATTTTTTGCAGGTAATTTAAATCACATTTCATAAAATTTGACAAAATAAAACGTAAAAACTTTGTTTTTTAACCACTTTTGTTTTTTATTTTTTTTTCTGCAACCGGTTTTGCCAAGCGCCTTGTCATCTTCTGGGATAGATATGCACATATCCATCCCTGAAAAGACGATAAGGCGCTTAACGAAACCGCTTGGAGAAAATCGCCACAAATAAATGTGATCAAAAATAACTTTTTAATATCATTTTGTACAGAAATAACGCGATTTTAATGCGTAATTCTAAACATTTATACAACTTTCTACCGATTCAAAAAAAATCTAGCGTATTCTCGCTGGTGTCCTTTTTTCCTGGTAATCAGAAAATACCAAAAGTCACACCCAAACACACAAACATGCACATACTCGCACACACACATGCACATACTTATGTATAAAAAATAACATTCGCACGTTTATCCACTCGTGTTGTTCAAATGTATTCTACAATTTTGTGCAATTCGTTTTGATGGGACTCGATTAAAACAATTGATGTACATCAGTGTCGTAAACCAACTTCCCAACCGTTCGGCGGCCGACTTTCAAATTCGAATCAACCCTCGTTTTCTGCCTACCCCGGCGGACCCCACGCGAAATGAAGCGCCGTGCACCCCGCGTCGGCAATATTGCCGCTAACTCTCTAACGACCGCGGATCTGACGGGGAGATATAATTTAATATGGGTATTTTACATTTTGTCCGCCTCCGTAGTCAAATGGTCAGCATGCTCGGCTACCATTCTGGAGGTCCCGGGTTCGATTCCCAGGAGAGGGTCAAATAAATATAAGTGATTTTTTCACTCTAATATTTTTCAATATTACCCTGGACTGGTACCTGAAGCGGAGGGCTGATCACCTTTCCTTCATGTGTTAACGATCAAGACAACATTGCGTTTATATGATACAGTGCCCTATGCACCAATGGGGTGCGAATAAGGGTTTGAAGGAATGAATTTTACATTTTTGACGTTTCAACATAGATGAAGAAGAATATGGATGTCTAGGTATTTACAGGGCTTACGGCCTGTCATAGGCTCGTTAAGTGATCACTTTACACACTTTTTTATTTTTATTTTAGCCTATGACAGGTCATTAGCCCTGTGAATATCCAGGTTTAAATATTTTTATTCATCTATATTGAGATATGGAAGAATTCTTTGAATTTTGGAAGAATATGGTTGAATTTGGAAGTCTGGGATTTTACAGGGGTTACGATCTGTCATATACTCGTTAAGTAATCACTCTACACACTCCTTTACTTTATTTAGCCTATGACAGGTCATTAGCCCTGTAAATACCCAGACATCCATATTCTTCTTGATCTATATTGAGATTTCAAAAAACTTAAAAGTAACACACGTCCAACATTCATTATTCTACCCGTGATTGACAACCACACTACTCAAATTTTTTAACCCTTTCCTTTCTGACCATTTCTTCTCATAACTGATCAGCTACTCTGATCAAAAAAATGCGACGTTTTTCTACCATTAAAATAAATATTTTGGTTCCCTTATTTTCGGACACCTTGTCTGGCAATTCGTATGACCATGTTAATTAAGATTATCTGTATTTATCTGAAATATTTTTTGGTAGAATATACTTGGGTGATAGAGAAATCAGTGATTAAAGTTATACCTTCGCCGGGCCAGACATTGTAGCCCACGGAGCTGCCTACTAGAATCATACGGGCCAGAATGTGTGGCCCACAGAGTGGTAAGAGTTAAACTCCTTCGTCATCTTATGTTGACGTTCTTCTGCATAATTTTATTGTTTTTATTTATTATTTTATTACAGTGGTGTAGAACCGCTTTTATCGCTTAAATATTTCAAATGCAATATGTAACTTGACCCTTGTGTCTGGTCATATCACTTTTTGGAAATCGTTCGCAATACAAACCCCGCTCGGCCTCTTATGGGTTAACGGGATTTTGGATGTCCCGAAAGTATTAGGGCGAGACGCCGTATTGACACAATTCGCATTTTCCTTCCGTTTTTTCATTTTATTTTTGAAGTTTTTTTTTTCATTTTTTTGCGATATTTTTTTGTCTCTAATCCGGATTCGAAAACTTTTCCTTGTCGGCGTAATCTCAAATATTGTTATGCTGTCTGTGATTCTCAAACATTCCGGCTTGATTCTCAATAATTCATATACAACAGCGTATCTTTTATTTCATAATGGATATTTTAGTATATTATTATCTGACATCTCAATATAGATGAAGAAGATTATGGA
The DNA here is from genome assembly GCF_059751285.1 of Brachycentrus maculatus. Lineage (NCBI taxonomy): Eukaryota > Metazoa > Arthropoda > Insecta > Trichoptera > Brachycentridae > Brachycentrus > Brachycentrus maculatus. The sequence goes on along the minus strand of NW_028281044.1, from coordinate 1,059,987 downwards.
AGTCTGAGCAACTCTTCTTCTTCTAACCCTTATCTTCACCCGATGATGCATAGGGCACTGCATCGTATAGAAGCAGTGTAATCTTGATCGTTAAATACACGAAGGAAAGGTGATCAGCCTTCAGGTACCAGTTCAGAGTCATATTAAATAAATATTAGACTGATAAAATAACTAATATTTGTTTCGACCCTCTTGGGAATCGATCTCGGGACCTCCAGCATGGTACCCTAGCGCGCTAACCACTATACTATGGAGGCGGACAACTACGGAGCTTATATCCGTCTTAGGCTGGTTTGAGTGATCACTTTACACACGTGTAACATTCACCAATTCTACCCATGATTGACAACCATACTAGGTACTCAATTCTTGAATTTTGTGAATATATTGTTCAAATTCGACATAACATAACATAGTGCTTGAACTCACTAGAATTTCACTAGAGACATCTATTAAATTTTTATTCATTTATAAATTTTAAAATATTTCGATCTGACGTCAATTTCAAATGTAAAAAAATGATAGTATTTCACGTTTCTATTTTATATCATTTACGAAATGTGCAGTAATTCAGAATCGATTACTTTTTTATGTGCATAACAGATCGATTTTAATAACGAAATTTCAGATTTAATAACGTATAATAATTATTGTATAAAACGTATAATAACTATTGTATAAAACGCATTTAGTGCTGATTCGGGACGCCTCAATACCCAATAATTACATTACTGCCAGCATTAATCCGTATTGCCGTATAAAAAGTTGTGTATTTCGTAACACTTACACATCTGCGACGCTCTAGTGTGGCGTGGATGTCGAAGTGGTTCGTCAATCGATCGTTTCAATTTAATTTAATCTTTAAATTTCAAATATGTTAAAACTCGTTGTACATGGGAATGCAATCCGGGATTATTTAACAAGAACGTCGTTTGTATTATCAGTGCTTGTAACATGTTATTGGTGGGTTTAAGTAATCACTTCATGTACCATGTAATATTCACCATTATTTAACATCTCAATAAAGATGAATAAAAACATGGATGAAACATTCATTATTCTATCCATGATTGAAAAACACACTACTCAATTTTTTGCATCTCCTACATGTATTATTAATCTCATGACGTCGTCCATATGAACTCACAAGAGCCATATGTCGCTCACTCCTTTCAAGAACGTCATAAATCAAAAATCGTAAATATTCAGTTGTGCATGATTTCGGAATGCCCAAAAAATGTACTATATCCCAGCAAAAGCGGCATATTTTTAACTTAATATTTACCCGCTGCAGGGCAGAAAGTGTTGTTTTTGCATTTTGAAGAAAAGGTACTGTTTAATTATTTGTTTAAATACACTTAATATTTCTCAGATGGAGCAAAAACCTTCAGGTTTTACCTAAAAAGATCTGTTGCACAGTAAAAAGTTCAATAAGTGGCTTGATATTATATATATATATATATATATATATATATATATATATATATATATATATATATATATATATATATATATATATATATATATATATATATATATATATATATATATATATATATATTATAAATTTATGAGGCGAATGTTAGCGGGAAAAGAAGCAGAGGAAGACCGAGAAAAACATGGCACGATCAGGTATGCCAAATACTTGAAAGTGGTCAGGTTAGGAGTCGTAACAATCGGCGGGTATGTATGAGGAGATGCATGAACGTGGAAGAGGCGAAGAATGTTTGCAAGGACAGAGTGGTGTGGCGCTCTATTCTCTCTGCCTACCCCTGCGGGGAAGCGGCGTGATGGTTAGTTAGTTAGTTAGTTTTTTATATATATATATATGTATATATATATGTATATATATATATATGTGTATATATATATATATATGTATATATATATATATATATGTATATATATATATATATGTATATATATATATATATATATATATATATATATATATATATATATATATATATATATATATATATATATATATATATATATATATATATATATATATATATATATATTTATATGTATATATATATATATATATATATATATATATATATATATATATATATATATATATATATATATATATATATATATATATATATATATATATATATTTTCGTCGGGCGATTTCCCCTTTCCGTGTTTTCTTGAGAAATAATGCCTTTCGGCACTTGTCTACTGAATAAGTAATGAAATAATTTGATTCATCGACATGTCGTATCGAGGATTTCGCGCAGAACGTGGTAACGAGGTTAAAATTACCTTTTAAATTATTTTATTTTTATTTTTGAAATTTAGACGAATAATAACAAAACGCTATTTCTTCAATGTTTTTCGCAGATACTTTGTGGCACATTTTATCTTTAATTTTATAAAATAAAACAACTTTTTTAACCACTTTTTATTGGTACACTTTTTCTTTATACTTTTACAGTCACTTTGTGGTAAAACCTATCCATTTTTAATAAAAAAAATTACCTAGTAAATACCACTTTTTCTTAAAATCTTATTGTGACACGTGTTTCGATGCATTCCGCATCATTCTCAACCATCGTATATAAAGCTTTGTCTAAATTTTAGAGTTGTGTCCTGCGAGTGTTTTTGCCTAGAATTTTCACTCATGAATTACATGAAATTATAGTAACTTTGAGCATAAAGAGTTAATCCACTCACAAGTAGGCATAGGCTATGAAACTTATAAAGTTGAAGCCTGAGTAGGGACATGATAAACGGTGTTGGATAAGCCGTAGCTAGATTTCAGAGTCACTTGGACGTTAGGTAATTCAAAAAAAAAATTAAAAATCGTGAAAGAAATATTGGTAATTATCAAGTAAAATTTATTCACATCCTTTTAAGTGTGTCTTAATCCTAGTTCACAAATCTTATTATTACATTTTGACGTCTCAACAAAGATGAAGAAGAATATTTAGAAATCAGGGTATTTAGAGGGCTTTACGAACTGTCATAGCCTGGTTAAGTGATCACATTACAAAATAATGAGTAGTGTGCTTGTCAATCAAAAGTAGAATGATGATCAATATGACATCATGTGATACTTGCTAACTTATGACAGACATTTTTTTTTTTTCGTATTTACTTTGTGGTAAGACATGTTAAAATGATTAAGGAAAAACTTGTATTTACACCACTTAAGTTTTTTTAAATTATGACTAGTAGTTTCGGAAGTTAAACTTCCATCTTCAGGTCTGAAAAATTACTATTTTTATTCAGACCTGAAGATGAATGTTTAGCATCCGAAACTAGTAGTCATATAAATAAATAAATTCAAGTGGTATAAAAACAAGTGTTACCTTTTTGATTTTAACCTATGACAGGTCATAAGCACTGCAAATACCCAGACTTCCATATTCTTTTTCATCTATGATAAGATGTGAAAATAAATGGATAGATATTATTACGAACTGACTTCCGAATACATTCATTGAATTAATATTCGTCTTATACGAAACAATAAATAAAAAAATATTTTAAAATTTAATATTTACTATTTTATTTTAATTTACTTCTGTTTTATTTTATTTTATATCGTGTAGTGGTTTTGCTCAAATTTGTGCTTACGATATTCTGCCAGGAAGGGCACAGTGAGTCCGACGAGGGTGGGTTTGGGGATTTTTCGATAAGTCGACTAAGGAAATATTATAATTATTTTTTCCACGACAAAAGATCGTTAGCGACAAAGTAGCATCACATATCGCTCACTCCTTTCAAGAACGTCATAAATCAAAAAACTTGATTTTTCATTAGAACGTTTTTAAAGTTTAAAAATAAAACACAATTTATCAAAAATAAATATCAACCCACTTATTGAACTTTTTACTGTGCAACAGATCTTTTTAGGTACAACCTGAATGTTTTTTCTCGATTTGAAAAATATTTAGTATATATAAAAAATTAATTAAACTACGCATTTTCTTAAAAATGCAAAAACCACATTTTCTGCCCTGTAGCGAGTAAATATTAAGTTAAAAATATGCCTCTTTTGCTGGGATATAGTACATTTTCTGGGCATTCCGAAAACATGCACAATTTAAAATTGACGATTTTTGATTTATGACGTTCTTGAAAGGAGTGAGCGATATGTAATAAACTTGTATGTATATATTCTATATATCGGTGGTTAAATGCCAAAACGCCACAACGAAAAAAATATATACTCTTTATTCCAAAAATGGTATCTAAATCGTCAACATTTTCAAAATCGAAAAAGACACCCATGATTCTAGCGTTAGAAATGTCCATTTCTAATTATATTATTTTTTATTCACAATATTATTAATATTTAAAGCATTTACTTTCTGGTTAGTCATTTTTACTTATTTATTTTTTACAAAAATGTTATAAAATAAATTTTGTTTTGAGTGTGTAAATGGTGCTATGGTGGTGAAGGGTAGTATTGTTTGCATGCTGTGTTAGTGATTGTCCTGACGAAGAGACGGGTACGTCTCGAAACCGGTAGACGTAAAAATCTCGGTGAGTGGTTATATACTAATTTTATTTATAACATTTTTGTAAAGAAATAAATAAATATTATTTTTTGTCCGCCTCCGTGGTGTAATGGTTAGCGTGCTTGCTATTTTGATATATGACGTTGTTGAAAGGAGTGAGCGATATGTAAAATATAATTTAATTTATTTTTTAGGATTTTAAAGTCTTCAATGTTTTTGTCTGTAGGAAAATTGTTTATTTTTTTATTTATAATTTACTGTATCGTCGCTGGAATGGCAAAACGACGTAACTGCTTTGTCGGCAAGTTCATCGTCAATTTGCATGCCGTGTCGACCGGATACGAATCCTAAAACGGTATCGATTTTATTGCAATTAATCGGAAATACGGCGGATGTTTCGGGAGCGCTGGCGATTTGTCTCGCCCGAGTCATTAAAGCACCAATACGCCAAAAGGCGTTTCATTCAAAGAACCGCAATACAAGAAAAACACCGTTGCGCGCTTTTATTGGCGACTATTTGTGATTTATTTACAACGTAATAAAATAATAAGTATATAAGTTTTTCCACGTGAATTTTATTTGACCAGCAACCGGGTTTCGTCGTAACCGACATCATCAGACTGGTGTACAACATTTTGAGTGTGTCCAAATAGTTATTCATATATCTTATCACATGAAGGCACTAGTTCAGGGTGATATGGAATAAATATTATGGTAAAAAATTACTTTTATTTATTTGACCCCCCTTGGAAATCGAACCTGAGACCTCAGAACGAAAGCCGAGATCTAAAAGATCGTGTGTTTTCAGTGTTATATTACATGACATAATTATTGTAATAAATTTTCATTAAGAAATGTCTAACTAACTAACTAACTAACCATCACGCCGCTCCCCCGCGGGGGTAGGCAGAGAGAATAGAGCGCCACACCTGTCCTTGCAAACATTCTTCGCCTCTTCCACGTTCATGCATCTCCTCATACATACCCGCCGATTGTTACGACTCCTAACCTGACCACTTTCAAGTATTTGGCATACCTGATCGTGCCATTTTTTTCTCGGTCTTTCTCTGCTTCTTTTCCCACTAACATTCGCGTCATAAATTTGTTTTACCTTTCTTTCCTCACTCATTCGTTCTACATGTCCAAACCATCACAACACACCTTTCTTAATTTTATCGATAATGCTTATCTCAGCTTTGCATTCCTTCCTTATTTCACTATTCGCACATCCGATACAATAATTATGTTGCTTATGTCACTTTCTCCTGTACGACTACGATATATGAACCAATTTTGAAACATTGTTCTTGAATCACTAGAACTTCACTAGAGACATCTGTTGGTGAGATGAAAAGAAGCTTTTTATTGAACAGAAACTCTTTTATTAGTATGTGAGGTATTATTTTGTGAAAAGGTATTTGGACACACTCAAAATGTTGTAAATAATTTTCTAATCAACTTATTTGTCCGCCTCCGTAGTGTAATGGTCAGCACGCTCGGCTACCGTTCTGGAGGTCCCGGGTTCGATTCCCAAGGGGGGTAAAATAAATATAAGTGATTTTTTCACTGTCATATTTATTCAATATTACCCTGGACTGGTACCTGAAGCGGAGGGCTGATCACCTTTCCTTCATGTGTAAACGATCAAGATAACACTGCGTTTATATGACGCGGTGCCCTATGCACCATTGGGGTGCGGATAAGGGTTTTATTATTATTATTATTATTGATCACCCTGTTACATTAGAACCCTTATCAAGAATAATTTTCACCGCGTACATTATTGTATTTCAACCCCCCACCGAATACAAACAGAATACAAAGTGATTACTTTTATGAAACGTCAAAAACTTTAGACATTACAACTTCGAATGATTCCTACCCCCGTATTTTTTCCCCGTCTGACCTTTGTGTACTTTTTCCAATTGTCTAACAATGTTTATTTCTTTTGTTTACAGGTAAGTTCCACAAGTCATCAATTATTCCGCATTGTCGTTCTGTCACAGACAATGGAATTGTCTAAATTGTTTGCCGAGTACAACAATTCCGGGTATTTATGTGTTTCATTTATTAACGCGGTCCAATTATTTGTATCAAAAGTGGCTTCACGTTGATAACAGGGTGTTTGGCTTTTTGAACATGATATGTTTGTATTATTTATTGATTCGGCATTAAATTTGTGGAATGACATCGCTCAGTCCTTTCAAGAACGTCATAAATCAAAAAACATGATTTTTCAGGAGAGCGTTTTAAAATATAATGCAATGTTTTAAAAATAAATATCAAGCCAATTATTAAACTTTTTACTGTGCAACAGATCCTATGAGGTAAAACCTGTTTATTCTCCATTTGAAAAATATTTAGTTTATTTCAAAAAATAATTAAACAATACCTTTTCTTCAAAATGCAAAAACAACACTTTCTGCCCTGTAGCGGGTAAATATTAAGTTGAAAATATGCCACTTTTGCTGGGTTATAGTACATTTTTTGGGCATTCCAAAAACATAAACAATTGAAAATTGTCGATTTTTGATTTATGACGTTCTTGAAAGGAGTGAGCGACATGTTGATTTTTTTTTTTAAATTTAACAATTGAATATACCACTTAATGAGTTTTATTAATATATAAACGACTAGTTTTGAAAACTTACAGATGTTTTCATCTTCTGATAAAAGTTAAAACCGAATTTAAGTGTTTTAATTTTTACCAGAAGATGAAAACATCTGTAAGTTTTCGAAACTAGTCGTATATATAAATAAAACTCATTAAGTGGTATATTCAAGTGTGTATTTTTTTTAAATGATATGTTTGAATTTATTCAATTTTTAATTCATTCCGTTAGTACTTTAAAGTTAATTTAACTAACGATTGATTTTATTTTGATTCTTAACTCGTGCCTTTGTATTAATTTCTTCGTACAATAACCCTCCCAAAGAAATGCGATCTCTCAGAAGAATGTGCGACAAAACGATGTATGATGGATGTTCGAATAGTGAAATAAGGTAGGAATGCAAAGCTGAGATAAGCATTATCGATAAAATTAAGGAAGGTGTGTTGAGATGGTTTGGACATGTAGAACAAATGAGTGAGGACAGAACGCTAAAAACAAATTTATGAGGCAAATGTTATTAGAAAAAGGAGCAAAGGAAGACCGAGAAAAACATGGCACAATCAGGTATGCCAAATACTTGAAAGTGGTCAGGTTAGGAGTCGTAATAATAAGAATGTTTGCAAAGACAGAGTGGTGTGGCGTTCTATTCCCTCTGCTTACTCCTGCGGGGAAGCGGCGTGATTGTTAGTTAGTTAGTTTTTTTATTACCAAATAGTGAATGCTGAAACAAGAAAAAAAAAAAGTTTATTTTTCTTTTTTTAAATTCATATCGTTATTATTCAAAAGTTCCACGTACGTATTTTTAAATTTTAGTTACTTGTACAATTATGTTCAATATAACCAGTGTTGCATAAGTCACAGCTGGATTATAACCGACTATTTAGACGTGGGAATGCGAGTTATTTGTTTCACTCTTAAGAATGTTTACGACGCATTGTTTTAAAACGAACGCGAGGCTGTGATGAGCATTATCGATAGCGTTTAGAAAGGACTGTGTTTAATTGAATTTAATAAATATTTTATAGTCGATAAATTATTGCATATTTCTAATCGCTTTGAATAGTATAAGCGAAAATATGCAAATCCGTTAAACTTATATGAATATTTTAACCCAATTCTCGGTTGGCAATCTGAAAATTCTCTATAATAGGTGCTGTAAATTATCTTGGAATTCTTTATAATGGGTGCTGTAATTCTCTTGGAATTCTTTATAATAGGTGCTGTAATTCTTTACGAATATTATCTGTTCTATGTTTTTCAATAATTAAATAGATACTTTTAAAACATTTATTTTTAAATTTTATTCTAGTAGCATTATTAAGGCCGAGATCTCGAACATTCAAATTAGAACGCGATTGGCGTCTCTCCGCGATATATATTTTTTTTAATGGAATATCTTCTAACCCTTATCCGCACCCGATGGTGCATAGGGCACTGCATCGTATAAACGTAGTGTTATATTTATCGTTACTTACATGAAGGTAAAGTGATCACTCTTGCGCTTCAGGGACCAGTCCAGGGTTAAATTAAATAAATATTAGATTGTAAAATCACTCATATTTATTTTTACCCCCAAAAGAAATTGTGTATTTTTTTTTATATATATTCTAAAAAACAAAAAATATCCAATATACATCTTTTCTAAAAATCGAGCGTGAATAGATTTGTGATCTCACCGGGGGTCTCCGCTGGATGAATTCCGTGTTTGCGAATAACCCCTTAATTAATGGAGGTCAGAAAAACAGAGTTGACTCGAAAATGATCACATATCAAGCAAACATTCACATTTCGCTCACTCCCTTCAACAACGTCATATATCAAAAAACTTAATTTTTCAGAAGATCGTTTTTAAAGTTTAAAAATATAAAAAAATGTATTAAAAATGAATATCAAGCCACTTATTGAACTTTTTACTGTGCAACAGATCTTTTTAAGTAAAACCTGAATGATTTTTCTCCATTTGAAAAATATTTAGCATATTTAAAAAAATAATTAAACAATACCTTTTCTTCAAAATGCAAAAACAACACTTTCTGCCCTGTAGCGGGTAAATATTATGTTAAAAATACGCCGCTTTTGCTGGGATATAGTACATTTTCTGGGCATTCCGAAAACATGCACAACTGAAAATTGTCGATTTTTGATATATGACGTTGTTGAAAGGAGTATGTGATTTGACGAAAAATGAAATATACCGTTTTAGGGTTCGTCGATATCCTCCCTTATGCCTTCTATGGCGATTGCGCAATGCGAACGCTAAATTATCGTTTCGACCGGGTCATATTTATTATTTGCTAATGATCGTGTTTAATATAACGTAATTGAAACCGCGGTCGGCCCACATTACGGTTCGTAGATACCAAATATTAAATATTCAAATGAAATAATCGGGATTTAATGGCGTCCCGAATCGATAAGCGGACGGGACAGTCCATATGTCATGGGTCACCGCATACGGAATTATTTCAATTGGGCGAATTCTAAAACCGACCCCCTGCGGTCGCACTAACAGACTGACGTATGTCGGGGTCGTTTTAAAAAAATTATCGCGTGGCCTATCCTTATGATCGCATTTACAGTATCGAACAGATTAATTGAAACAATTTTTTTTGTTGTTGTATGTATAAAGTTTTGTAAAAGCTTTTGTTTATTAGTAATACAGTGAAACCTGTTAGATTGAACACCACTAGTGCACTGAAAAAAACGTTCAATGTAAGGAGGTGTTCAATTTAACAGGTAAATAAAAAATTATAGAAAAAAAATCATTTAAGACAATATAAGTAATTTTTTTATTAAATATAAATGAAAATATTTATTGTTTCTTTGAGAAAACATGTTTAATTGTCATTTGTTTTACGTTTTCCACTTGGCACTTGCACAACTGATGGCGGACAGAGTTTAAAGTCTGTGAAAGACCTTTGACCTCATGTGTATTGGCAAAATCTGAGAGGCACTTTAAGCTGGCAAATGCATCTTGAATTGTGGGCTTGGGAATTGGAATTTCTCGAGCAATTGGTTCAATTTCTTCGTCTGATGATTCAAGAGATACAAAAAGAAGATCTTCCTCCCAACCAGTTTCTGTGGATGTTTCAAATGCTGGAACATCCTCACAAGGATTATTAAGATCTGCAAATCCGTTAGTTGCTGTTAAATCCTGTAATTCTCGTTCATCAACATGACTATCGTTAGCACTTGACTCTAATGTCATTTCTTGAATTCCAGCTTTTGCAAAACAATGTGATATTGTTGATGTTGTTACTTCATTATCAATGTTGGTTATTATCAATAACCAAAGGTGAAAGAAAAAAAAGTAAAGGGGGACAAAGAATTTACCAATATTTAGCTTATCTAAAATTGTTTAATGTTCATTCTAACAGTGTGTAATTAAATGATAAATACTATTTTTAATTTTCAATATTCAATGTATATAATGTAGAAAGGTGTTCATTCAGAGAAGGTGTTCAATCTAACAGGTTTCACTGTATCACAAATTTATATTTAATATGATCTCATTGGTTTTTTTTTATTTTTTTTATTTTTTTTTTATTTTTTTTTGACATCTCATCAAAGATGAAGAAGAATATGGAAGTCTGGGCATTTACGGGGCTTACGACCGTCATAGGCTGGTTTAAGTGATCACTTTACACACGTGTAACATTCACCAATTCTACCCATTATTGACAACCACACTACTCAAATTCTTGGAAGTTCCATATATATGAACCAATTTAGAAACTTTGTTCTTGAATCACTAGAACTTCACTAGAGACATCTATTGGTGAGATGTAAAGAAGCTTTTTTATTAAGCAGAAACTCTTATATTATGATCTCATTGGGGCTCAATCAAAAATATTACTCTTCTTGGCATCTTTTATATAAGGTTTTGGCACGTGGATGCCATTTTTTCGTCTCGAAACCATACCTGAATTATGGACAAAATGAGCTTTTCCACCGTAGTGCAGTCAATTTTGGAGAGCCGATTCTTACAGATTGCCGATAGATTTTCAATTAGGTTTATGTCTGGCGAAACTCTTGACCAGTCCATAACAGTTCATTGTTTTTGTGTAAAAAATTTCATATTTTTTTTGGATTTGTGGCAGGGGGTTAAATCCTGCTGAAATATTCCAATACCATTTGACCTTCGTTTTTGTATCTCTGATAGTATCTTTTCCAGTAGAATTGGGTGATACTTCTCGCTATTCATCATCTCAGTCACTGAATGAAGCAGCCCTGGTCCATAATACGAGAAACACCCCAAAACATTTTTTAGAGTGTGTTGAAAATACGAAAAAAAGTTTTGTTTGAATTAATCTAATTATTTCTTATAATGAGCCGCTTAGGCTCACAGTAATAGTATGAAAGTAAAGTATTTTTGGAAATAATAAAGACACAAGTATTTCTCTTTTTAAAAAATAATAGTGGACCACTAATGAACCATGACGCCTATGAAATACTGGATCATGCCAAGTTTTACTCGGTCTTCCTTTGCTTTTATTACCGAACGCTTTTGTAGGATTCTTCCAAACTTAAATACATTTTTCTCTTTACTTCAAAATAATAATAATAATAATAATAATAAACCCTTATCCGCACCCCAATGGTGCATAGGGCACTGCATCATATAAACGCAGTGTTATCTTGATCGTTTACACATGAAGGAAAGGTGATCAGCCCTCCGCTCCTGGTGCCAGTCCAGGGTAATATTGAATAAATATTACAGTGAAAAATCACTTATATTTATTTTACCCCCCTTGGGAATCGAACCCGGGACCTCCTGAACGGTAGCCGAGCGTGCTGACTATTACACTACGGAGGCGGACGAAATAAGTAAGTAAATATATATTTATATATATATTTTTTTAATTTCCTTTGCTTGGCTATGAAAATACGTCCCCTGTTAACCCGCGACGAAGCCATTTTCTCAGTTCGCTTAGTAATTTTATTGTAATGTCGTTAGATTACTTTTCGCTTACAATTCAAAGGGAAGATTGGTGAATTTTAATTTATGAAATGGTAATCATCTTTGAATGGAAATAGAAAATGAAGTTTTAATGAAATTGAATACATTGCCCATCTTATCCATGATACCGCCTTGTCGCCCCCTCCGAAGCCCCTATGCCGAAATTCAGACGACGAAATGTTTCGCGAGTAAGGGCGCTTATCCACTACACGAAATATTACTAGTCCGATTTTTTCAAATAAAAGCGACTACGATAGTTTAGCGTGATCAAGTTCACGCGCACCGATCCGGAGAAAGATGGACAAGTGCACAATCCAATCATCCGTGTTTTCATGCTAACCGGACTGCCGGACAGTAAAATTCCGTGTAGTGCACAAGCGCCCTTAGTGAGCTTGTGCATTACACGGAATTCTCCCGTCCGGCAGTCCGGTTTTGAAAAATAAAAGCGACTGTGACAGTTAAGCGTGATCGAATTTACTTGTATGAGTATGTGTCTTTTTTTAATCCCTTACCTTTCAATTACTCTTTTCTTGAACCCATTTACAGTGGATTTCTCATAACGAGTAATTCACATAACGAGAAAAAATAATGTGAAAAATAATGCTCCCTTGACGAGAAAAATTTCACATAACGAGTTACAGAATAAGGGCAAATCCCCTTGTCACGATATTCACTTGTGATCCGGGAATTCCGCGCCAGTCAAAACAAAAAATGTTTCGCTTAACGAGTAAGATTTTGGAACGAATTACGCTCGTTATGAGAGGTTCCACTGTATTTATTACGAAGAAAAACTTATTTTTTCAATACAAAAACGACGTTCTAAGAAAAATTTAAGAACGTCAAATATTACCTGGGTTTAAAGAAAATTAAGTTGCGGGCTATCGATTTCCGGGCCTTTCATTTCGAATTATTTTATCTGTGATGTATGGAATGGACAAATATCACGATGTGTGATTATTGGCTAATAAAGTAATATGAAAAATCACAAGACTATCGGTGACATTCTTACCATGTTAAAATATAAAGAGAAATAAGGGAAATATGAAGGTTTAAACTTTAGATATTTTTATAAAAGGAAAAACGTGCGTTCGCATACGTCATCAAATTTCTGCCTTTGAACGTTTGATGACGTCACATGTTTTATTGTCTATGGTTTAAAGAGCTGCAATAGTAGTAGTGTGTATTGTATGTTTACCACTACACTACCATTTGTGTTAAAAAAAAATATGAGGGGAGGGGGGGGGGGTAGGATGGCAGACCATAGACATCAACAAACAGAGCCGCCAATAATTTAGCAATGTTACCAATATTAAAATAACTCCATCGTTTCTGTGACGCCATTCATTGCCAACTTACGAAAATACCGTTATTTCGAAGGCGAATTTTCCAAAAGAAAATTATTATTGAAAATATTAATTATATCGGCTGTTATAGACACAAAACGAGTCTAATACAATCCTTTATAGGTTGAGTATGTTAGATTATATAATTAGATATACCTCCCGTTTGACAAAGATCCATTGTCGAATGAATTCGCGGATGGGGCCCCGGCGCCCCGTTTCGAAATTCGCGTTCAATTATCGAATCCCGCCGTAATTACGTCATAAAATATGGCCGAAATTATTCCCGCCAATTTTATTTGCATTACAACACCGGCACTTCTGCGTACAAGTTTCTCGCCAACTCGGCCGAGGGCCGGGAGGTGGAGAGGAGACGGAGGAGGGGAGGGGATCTCACGCGTCGCGGGGCGGAGGGGAGGCGAAACCAAAAGTTGTTTTCCCACCGCGAGGTAGGGGCGCCTGTTAGCGAGACACGTTGCTGAAATTTCGAAAAGTTGAATAGATTTTATTTTATTTTGAAATTTTACAAAACGCTTCCATTAATGAGTTACAATAATAATAATAATAATAATAATAAAACCCTTATCCGCACCCCAATGGTGCATAGGGCACTGCGTCATATAAACGCAGTGTTATCTTGATCGTTTATACATGAAGGAAAGGTGATCAGCCCTCCGCTTCAGGTACCAGTCCAGGGTAATATTGAATAAATATGACAGTGAAAAAATCACTTATATTTATTTTACCCCCCTTGGGAATCGAACCCGGGACCTCCAGAACGGTAGCCGAGCGTGCTGACCATTACACTACGGAGGCGGACAAAAAAATAGGTATTTGTAACGTTCCAGTTACAAAATTTCATATATCGCTCACTCCTTTCAAGAACGTCATGAGAGAGGACAGGATCTATGAGCAACATTTGATTGCAGTACGAATGAAGAAATTATTACAAGATTCTATATGAATGAAACTTGTGTCGAAAATATCGTATTTAATCAGTGTAAATATAGAATAAAATAACAATATTTTGAGTGTGTCCAAATACTTGTTCACAAAATCTGGATTATCTCCAATTACAGGAGTTATTTTCTTCTGTCCTGACATACACTCCTTGCCTCCTTCACATCCATACATCGTGTCATACATGCCCTCTGATTACGCAGACTTTTGACACCGCCAGATTTTAGATTCTGATTGATCTGATCGTGTCAAGTCTTTTTCGGTCGTCCTCGTTCTGTTTTCGCCTTTCACATTCGCCACATATATTTTCTAAGTCGTTCTCTCGTTATCCATCCGCTCCACATGTCCATATCGCCGTAAAGAACTCTTCCTAATCGTATTATTCAATTATTTCTTGTTCAGCCTTACAGTCTTTACTTATATCTTCTTTTTTAATTCAGTCGTACAATGATTTATTGCTTTTAATTCTGTCATACAATGATTCATTGTTAATTCTGTCATACAATGATTTATTGTTTTTAATTCTGTCATACAATGATTTATTGTTAATTCTGTCATACAATGATTTATTGTTAATTCTGTCATACAATGATTTATTGTTAATTCTGTCATACAATGATTTATTGATTTTAATTCTGTCATACATTTATTTATTGTTTTTAATTCTGTCATACATAAGTCACTCGTTAGATAGTTTAGTAATCTAGGGTTAAGGTTTGTCGCTGTTCGCGACCTCTGCCTTAATAATTCTTGATTCGTGATTGGGCGCTTGACTGACGACCCTCGGCGATGTAAAACTTTGGAATGAAAATAATAAAAATTGTTTTGATTGGTGTTTGCTCTCCGCTTTGAAGACTTCTTTTTCGCCCCCCTGTGGCCCCTTTTCGCCCCCTTCTCCCCCTCCCTTTCGTTCCGCTCCTTTAGGGCTATTTTTGACTTCATCCCTTCACCCGACCGCCTTTTCGGGGGTCGGTTTTTACCAACTTATTGAAAATACCACCGTGTCTTCTATACAAGCAAGTTAAATTACTTTCCAACAAAGTTTTGGCTGAAAAATAGTTTTTTTTTCATTTGACCCCTTTACGGTTATTTCAATTGATTGATTTTAAAACGGTTTTAATTACCGAATTATCTCAACCGGTAAAGGGTTGAATTTTTATCAAATTTATTTTCCGTGAGTAATAATGATGTGACTCGAATGAGTGAAGGAAGGATGGTTGAACTAATTTATGAAGCATGAATTTGGCAAAAGAAGGATGAAAGTAGTCGAAATGCGATCTTTGAGACGAATGTGCGGGAAAATGTATGTTAGATGTTAGAATGGTGATATAAGGAAAGAATGCAAGGCATTATCGATAAAATTAAGATAGGTGTGTTGAGATGGTTAGGCCATGTGAGTGAAGAAAGGATAAATTTATGGGGTCAATGTGGTCGGTAATGGAAGCAGAGGAAGACCGAAGAACACTTAGTACGATCAACTATTATCAAATACCACTGACTACATGCCATGCCTTTGAGGGATCTTTTTTTGTACTTGTAATTATAATATATTGTGAAATCGAAAGAATTTAAAATAAAGAGAAAAAAAAAATGTTTGAAAGTTTCCAGATCTGTCTATTTCGAAAATGTCAAATATGATTGACGTAGGACGCCAATTGCAAAAATTATAACATTTTCCGATAGGATGATGAATTTTGCGCCACCCTGTACAATTTATCAGACTGTTAAAATAAGTGTTAGTATTTAATAACAACATTTTGAGTGTGTCCAAATACTTGTGTGTTAAATGTGTCCTAATACTAATAAAAGAGTTTCTGCTCAATAAAAAGCTTCTTTTCATATCACCAATAGATGTCTCTAGTGAAGTTCTACTGATTCAAGAATAACGTTTCAAAATTGGTTCATATAAATAGAACTTCCAAGAATTTGAGTAGTGTGGTTGTCAATAATGGGTAGTATTGGTGAATGTTACACGTGTGTAACATTCACTTAAACCGGCCCATGATGGTCGTCAGTCCCGTAAATGCCCAGACTTCCATATTCTTCATTCATGTCAAAAAATAATATGAAAATAACTCAACAATGTAATTGGAGATAATCCATATTTTGTGAACAAGTATTTGGACACACTCTAAATGTTGTAACTGAATATATCATAAATAATAATAAAAAAACATATAGTATAATTAATACCATATTCTTCTTCATCTTTGATGAGATGTCAAAAAATAATTTGTATTTAATATTTAATATATATATATATATATATATTGAAATGGAGTTCTACAAATTAAACGCCAAATCTGTGAATAATTGATGTCATATCGTTATCTCCTGAATTCTCTGTCAGTCCTGCAGATTTCTTCTAAATAAGTAAATCTCATTATTCATTCATCCTCTCCGTGAGCGAACTAGGCCGGTTTGCACCGGGGTTTATTTTTGTTTCCGGCGATACCACACGAGTCCTCTCCTTCCACACACCTCGCATCTCTGTGCCCTAACTAACGACCGACACCACCCTCTTGACCCTTCCAACACATCGCTCACTCCTTTCAACAACGTCATATATCAAAAATCGAAAATTTTCAGTTGTTCATGTTTTCAGAATGCCGAGAAAATGTACTTTATCCCAGCAAAAGCGGCATATTTTTAACTCAATATTTACCTTTTGTAACTGCAGACAGTTGGTAGAATTCCATATTGAATTGTTGGGTAATATATCCAAAATTAAACACGGTTTATTTGATTGAATTCTATATGTATATCGCTCACTCCTTTCAAGAACGTCATAAATCAAAAATCGTCAATTTTCAGTTGTGCATGTTTTCAGAATGCCTAGAAAATGTACTATATCCCAGCAAAAGAGGCATATTTTTAAGATAATATTTACCCGCTACAGGGCAGAAAGTGTTGTTTTTGCATTTTGAGGAAAAGGTATTGAATAATTATTTTTTAAATACACAAAATATTTTTCAAATGGAGAAAAAACCTTCAGGTTTTACCCAAAAAGATCTCTTACACAGTAAAAAGTTCAATAAGTGGCTTGATATTTATTTTTAATACATTGTATTATATTTTTAAACTTTAAAAACGTTCTGCTGAAAAATCTAGTTTTTTGATTTATGACGTTCTTGAAAGGAGTGAACGAAATATGTATATTTTAACACGCGACGCGTTTCGTCTTAGGACATTATGTGTTTGATAATGTCCTAAGAAGACGAAACGCGTCACGTATCAAAATATACATAAATAAATGTAGAATTCAACCAAATAAACCGTGTTTAATTTTGGATATATTACTCGACAATTTAATATTTACCCGCTACAGGGCAGAAAGTGTTGTTTTTGCATTTTGAAGAAAAAATATTGTTTAATTATTTTTACAAATATTCTTAATATTTTTCAAATGGAAAAAACCATTCAGGTTTTACCTTAAGAGATCTGTTGCACAGTAAAAAGTTCAAAAAGTGGCTTGATTTTTATTTTTAATACATTTTATTATATTCTAAAACTTTGATAAAGATCTGAAAAATCAATTTTTTTGATATATCACGTTGTTAAAAAGAGAGAGCGAGTAGTCAATTTTATCACTCTCCTATATGAACATAGATGGCTGTTATGAACTCACATGTACCATGTCACGAGTTTGATCAATGTTTCTTGGAGTTCAAAAAATTGAGTAGTGTGTTTGTCAATTTGTTTTTTTAACCTTTATTTGTAAAACTATATACATACATATAAATATTTTACTATATACATTAATTTATTATTGATAATCGTTTTTTTAATACATTTTATTATATTTTTAAACTTAAAACGATCTCCTGAAAAATCAAGTTTTTTGACATATGACGTTGTTGAAAGGAGTGAGCGACATGCACACCACACACCCCTACACACATCCCCGACGCGCTCATTATTCACGATGTTGGGGTCGCTGCAATTAACCTGATTTTGACCGAAATGTATAGCGGCATATTCACATTGTACACTGGTTGATGAGTATGAACATAACAGTAAAAAAAATGCAGCAAAAAAAACCGTTTTTCATCAGGTTTTGGTAGAAGTGCATGCAGTCTCTTCAAGTGTCAACAGACGTAATTTTATACAGTGATGTATTGGTTTTGCCCGCCTCCGTAGTGTAATGGTCAGCACGCTCGGCTACCGCACTGGAGGTCCCGGGTTCGATTACCAGGGAGGGTCAAATAAATATAAGTGACTAACTAACTAACTTACCATCACGCCGCTTCCCCGCAGGGGTAGGCAGAGAGAATAGAACGCCACACCACTCTGTCTTTGCAAACATTCTTCGCCTCTTCCACGTTCATGCATCTCCTCATACATTCCCGCCGATCGTTACGACTCCTAACCTGACCACTTTCAAGTATTTGGCATACACTCGTCTCATAAATTTATTTTACCGTTATTTCCTCACTCATACGTTCCGCATGTCCAAACCATCGCAACACACTCAAGCGGCCTGGTCAGAAGTCGGAATAATCGGCGGGTGTGTATGAGCAGATGCGTGAATGTGGAAGAGGCGAAGATTGTGTGCAAAGTCAGAGTGGTGTGGCGTTCTATTCTCTCTGCCTGCCCCTGCGGAGAAGCGGCGTGATGGTTAGTTATTTAGTTATAGGTATTATACAATCTGACATGTTAATTTTAATTATTTTATGGATCGTCCTTTTCGTTGTGCTGTCGCTTTCCGTCATAATTTCCACTGTTTGTCTCCGGGAAATCAGGTTAATTGGGAAGCGGCCCTCTAGGCCCCCCCTGGACGGCCCTTCAGGCCACCCCGGTGGGTCGCGTGGTTCTCCGTCTCATGAATAATCGGTCGAGGGCCGTGGTTAGGGCGCGCAAGGCGGGGTATAATTACACTTTCTTCCCCGATGTACTTCGCCCGCCGCAGAACCTCGTAACTCCACTTTTCAACTACGACCTTAATAATTTATCGACTTTTTCAGTATTTTTAATAGTAATCGCTCTAATAGTGCCAGAAATGAAGACTCTAAGGAGTATATCTGGCAAGAGTCTACGAGATAGAATAAGGAACACCAGGATAAGAGAATTAGATTGGGAAATACAGATATTCTCAATCCAACCATAGATGTCTCCAGTAAACAGTGCACAAACTAGTATATAAGTTTATATGGCGTGCCATATCAGACCGTAAAAAACCGGATGGTAAATTTCCGCGTAGTGCTCAAGCGCCCTTACGTCCCTGAAATTGAGACAATTATGAGTTTTTTGTACCCTCGGTCGAGGCGAGATAATATCTACAATGAAATAATTAATATGTTACTTTTTTTTTAAATCATTATAATTTTTTTTATTATAACTCAATTATAATGTCTACCGGTTTCGAAGCTAACCGCTTCTTTATCAAGACTGATAAAGAAGTAACGTCGAGGAGTCTAGATGGTTCTATTCCCTTCGCACGCGCATACCATTGTCTTCTCGTCGCCTTCCCCACAAATCATTTTATTCGAAACTGAATTATATTTCGAATTAATGAGTAATCCCCCTAAGAACTGTTACAGACATCCGCTCTGCCGAGTGTTGGGTAGTGTGATTCCTCGTTTAAGTGAACCCCGCTAAGTCGTTAAATCGTTTATAACGATCGTTATTATTTTACTATTATATCTTTACGATTGCGTGGAAACGATATTTATGACACTTCCGTTCTCCTGGTCTATAAAGTGACAAATGCAAGGAAATATTATTTTTCCTAATAATATATTGACGTTGCCCCCTTTGTCAAGCTGATATACCTTGAGATGTTAGAAGGGGGGTAGGCAGAGGATTTTTTTTAACAAAAATATATTGAAATTAAATTTTTACAGTTGATTGATTGTTTTGCTACCTCTGTTATAACTGAGATAAACGTGGATACACCACGTCAACATTTTGAATGTGTCCAAATACTCCCAATTCTTGGAGTTATTATTCTTCTCATTGCACCATTGAAATTGGATCATATACTTACATAGAACTTCCAAGAATTTGAGTAGTATGGTTATCAATCATGGGTAGAATTGGTGAATGTTACACGTGTGTCAAGTGATTACTTAAAACTGCATATGACGATCGTAAGCCCTGTAAATGCCCAGATTTCCATATTCTTCTTCATCTTTGATGATATGTCAAAAAATAATATGAAAATAACTCCTCTAATTGGAGATAGTCCAGATTTTGTGAACAAGTATTTGGACACACTCAAAATGTTGTTACAGAATATACCATAAATAATAAAAAAACAGATAATTTAATTAATACCATGTTCTTCTTCATCTTTGATGAGATGTCAAAAAATAGTTTGTATTTAACATTTAATATATAAATTGAAATGGAGTTCTACATTAAACGCCAAATCTGTGAATAATTTATGTCATATCGTTATCTCCTGAATTCTCTGTCACTTTATAAATATATATTTATTGATTTGGCGTTTAATTTGTAGAACTCCATTTTAATTTATGTATTAATTTTTAAATCAAACACAGATTTTTTGAGCGTACCAAGTTGTATTTTTATGTGTTTTTTAATAAAAATACAACTTAGTAGACTCAAAAAATCTGTGTTTGATTTAAAAATTAATACATAAATTCCACATTCTTCTTCATCTTTTTTTGAGATGTCAAAAAGTAATATATTATACATGTTGCCGTTGTTTCTTAGTTATTCTATCCCTTTCATGTGAGGTTAAACAACCTTACCTACTGTCTTCTTCGTATGCCATAAAATAACACTTGTATAATACCACTTTTCAGTTTAAACACAGTTTGTGTTTAAACTGAAAAGTGGTATTATACAAGTTATTTAAGTGTAATTAAACTAAAAAGTGGTCTTATATTTACAAGTGTTTTGTTTTTATATTTCGATCATGTTATTCTGCAAAGTTAATGCCAAATCGATAAATAATCTATAGGTTATTTCTAAAAATGTATTTATTATTAACCATATCCGCTCCCCAGGTGGAGCATATGGAGTCCACAAACTATCTCCAGGCTTTTCTGTCGGCTGCCAGCTCCCTTGCATCCTCCCAAGTCAGATCCGCGTCCCGAAGTTCTGACGAGAACTGCCGACGAATTGTCAGCAGTGGTCGTACTGGGCGGCGCGAACCTGATGCCTTGTAAAAGAGGCAAGCTTGATGGCGGCTCTCAGGAGGCATGCGGAGTACATGGCCAAGCCAACTGAATCGCCTTTTCTTGACGACAGTTGTGACCAAGATTTGCTGCATCCTACGCCTTATCTCTTCATTCCTCACAAAGTCAAACCACCGCAAGCCTAAGATTAAAAAATGTATACTTTTACTTTATTTGCAATGCCTGCAAGGTCGCTATATAGTAAAAATAACTTTGTAATATTCATAAAGCGCTATTTTCGTAAAATATTACCTCAAGGGCGCTACACTATGATTATATGATAAATCGTTTATTATTATACGAATCAATAATATAAGTTAAGTCGAAGGTTGACTTTCCGTTGTGTATAGCGTCAGATTGCCTGGTAAAATTTGTCGCATCTGGGACATCTGGTTCGGGTCTATTAGGGTCGCATAGCCATGGAACGAGATTTTTAATACATTGAAAAAAATAACGTAACAAATATTGTTAATATTTTATGCAATTGTATTATGTGCATTTACTTTCCTCTAATATGCAAATATGCAAAAAAATATTTTCACGAATTGATTCGGCAGTCACTTTGTGGTAATATCTACCCATTTTAATTTAAATTTCACTTGGTAAATACTACTATTCCACATTCCGTATCATTTTCAAGTATTTACTTGAAAATGGTGCTGAATGCATCGAAACACGTGTCACAATGGATTTTAAGAAATTATGGAATTTGCCAAGTGAAATTTAAATTCAAATTATTGAGTATTTTAAATACTTGAAAGTGTCGAGTCGGAATTATCGGCGGGTTTGTATGAGGAGAAGCATGAATGTGGAATAGGCGAAGACTGTTTGCAAAGACAGATTGGTGTGATGTTATATTCTCTCTACCTACCCCTACAGAAACTGGCGTAGTGGTTAGGTTATAAGTTTGTTTTTAGAAATTTTAATTTACAACATTTTGAGTGTGTCCAAATACTTGTTCACAAATCTGGATTTTCTCCAATTATAGGAGTTATTTTTCATGTCAAAAAATTATGTTAAAATATTTGATTAATTTATTTAATTTTATGTTTTCTTTTTCTCTCGATAGTATCAGGAAAACAGGACGAAACGGACATTTGAATAGTGCATTTTTTTTGGCAATTTCTCCTACGAACAGTCACGGAGACTGCCGAAGTCGACCGAATCGTTTCGTGAATGATTGATGCCGTGCGCAAAGTCATCTTCACTCGGTCCAGACTCCCTCACGTCCAGTCAGTTTTGCCGCGTCACTCGTCATGAATAAGTATTGCCGGGGAAGTCCGGGTGAGATTTATCCCGGCGGTGGATTTATCCCGACACGTGGTTATCCCGGTATATCCCGGGATAGATTTCGCAGAGGATTACTACTGGAGAGCGGTGATAAATATCGCTGAAAATCGGGGAAATTGATCACTTGCAATAGTACCTACCGTTGAACTCTCTTCAATATTTTTTTTTACATAAAGATGTACTGAAGGAATTAAATAAATTATGTGATGAATAGTGCTATGGTAGTGACGTGTAATATTGTATGCTTGCTATTGTAGTGATAGTCCTGACGAAGAGACGGGTACGTCTTGAAACCGGTAGACAAAAAAATATATGGTAATATACTAATATAAGTTATAAGTATATAACCACTAATACAGTACATTTTTTTTTAAATTAAAAAGAAAAAATAAAATATTATACATGACATTTTTTATGAGTAAATACTTGTTCACAAATCTGGGTTTCTCCACTTACTAAATTTAACTTCGAGTCCACTTTTAAAAATATTCCCATTTTGATTCATTTGTCTTCTTTCTCTCTTTCAAAAATGTATTTTTATACAAATCGCTCACTCCTTTTAAGAACGTCATACATCAAAAATCTTCAATTTTCAGTTGTGCATATTTTCGGAATGCCCAGAAAATGTACCCCAGCAAAAGAGGCATATTTTTAACTTAATGTTTACCTGCTACAGGGCAGAAAGTGTTGTTTTTGCATTTTGAAGAAAAGGTATTGTTTAATTATTTTTTGAAATATCCGTAATATTTTTCAAATGGAGAAAAAACCTTCAGGTTTCACCTAAAAAGATCTGTTGCACAGTAAAAAGTTCAATAAACGGCTTGATATATATTTCTAATACATTACATTATATTTTTGAACTGTAAAAACGTTCTCCTGAAATTTTTTATTTATTTTTATTTATGACGTTCTGGAAAGAAGTGAGCGAAATGTCAAATCGTAATAATTTTTTTGTAATGACCTGATGATGGAATGATTTTCCGAAACCGGCAGTCACGAATAAGTGTTTACAAAAGTGGTATTACACAATTCACGTCTCAACGACCCCCGAAGTTATTAAAATGTGGAAAATTTATTTTAACTTATTTGGCTACTGAGAACGTTGTCATTTGGCCATTTGAAATATTATAGATCACGCACTTCCATCTTTAGATATTGTGCGATACTGAACGTAGCAAGGACGAAACAGCTTTCACCGAAAGCTGCCGCCAGGATTTGAAATTGCACAACTATAGTTTTAACGAAAATCGTGAGTCGTTAAATTGGTCTAATGATGCTGTTATTATCGATTGTGAAAGCGATTGTAAGGTTATATTTTTCACGTTTGGAGTGTGTGTAATGTTTATATAATATTTGTATATCCGAAGGTGAATTATAATTATTATAATTTATTATCATCCGTGCATTCTCAATGTCTTTTACAGTCCAAAATAGTTTTATTTAATAATTATGGTGGCTTGTGCACTACACGGAATTTTACCATCCGGCAGTCCGGTTGTGAAAAATAAAAGCGACCGTGATAGTTTAGCGTGATCGAATTTACGCGCAACGTTTTAAAAATAAGTGTCACCTCGCTCACTCCTTTCAAGAACGTCATAAATCAAAATTCGTCAAATTTCAGTTGTGCATGTTTTCGGAATGCCCAGAAAATGTACTATATCCCAGCAAAAGAGGCATATTTTTAACTTAATATTTACCCGCTCCAGGGTAGAAAGTGTTGTTTTTGCATTTTGAAGAAAATGTATTGTTTAATTATTTTTTTAAATAAACTAAATATTTTTCAAATGGAGAAAAAACCATCACGTTTTACTCAAAAAGATCTGTTGCACAGTAAAAAGTTCAGTAAGTGGCTTGATATTTATTTTTAACACATTGTATTATATTTTTAAACTTTAAAAACGTTCTCCTGAAAAATCAAGTTTTTGATTTATGACGTTCTTGAAAGGAGTGAGCGACCTGTCAGGGAAACAATGAATCGTGTCGATACGTTCATTATTGTAGATCAAATACAGATCTATTTTTTTTGTACTGGGCCCAAGTAACACATCAAAGTTCAAGTAGCCCCCTTCTACGGTATGTTTAAAATTGTTCTAATAAATGTATACAATGATTAAAGAAAACACTTGTTTTTTACCACTCGAGTTTTATTATAGACTACATGTTTCAGAAGTTAAACTTCCATCATTCAGGTCTGTATAATAACTAAAATATAAAATATAAAATTGTTCTATAAATAAGGAGAGGGGAAAGTAAAGGGAAAGGGTTAGTCAAGGGGCGGAGTTTGAAAACAAAGGAAAAATGGAAAGCAACGGTGAAGAATTTTGAAACAATATATTATTTAATAAATTATCTTGAAAATTTAGAAATGCAAAAAAACCTTAATTCTAATAATAATTTATTAAATAATATTGTTTCAAAATTCTTCACCGTTGCTTTCCATTTTTCCTTTGTTTTCAAACTCCGCCCCTTGACTAACCCTATCCCTTTACTTTCTCCTCTCCTTATTTATAGAACAATTTTATATTTTAGTTATTATACAGACCTGAATGATGGAAGTTTAACTTCTGAAACATGTAGTCTATAATAAAACTCAAGCGGTAAAAAACAAATGTTTTCTTTAATCATTGTAACATGTCTTACCACAAAGTTAATGCCGAAACAATAAATAAAATGTATGCAATTTATGTAAATATAAAAAATGTAGAAAAATTTCATAATAAAAAAAAATTCACCTGTTTCGAGCGGCTATTTCGATTACGTGTGAGTTATGACTTCCTATGTAATTTTTTATTAATATCGAGTGTAATTACAGCGCTGTTATTATTATAGCGAGTACTATTAGAGTACGTTTGGTGTTGTATCAGATTTATATTTCCCGTTGCAGATAATGACACCTTTCGTGTCGAAAGCGACGGCTTCATTAATTTTATTGTTGCCAGATCGCTATGTTATTATTACCTTCCATTTTAAAACCCAAAAATGACCATGAGAATATGTGGGCAAAAAATGGCCGACTGTTTTTGATTCCAACGTTTTTGTAATTTAAATCATATTACTAATACATTTTTTATAAATACATATAAAATATATTTTTTTTAAACCATAGACATTGATCGTTTTGCCTTAATTTTAAATGTCATATTTAATAATTTTAAAATTAATGAAATGACACTCATAGCTGTTGACAACAGCTGTTGTGAAATCAAACTGTGTCATGTCGCTCACTCCTTTCAAGAACGTCATAAATAAAAAAAACTTGGTTATTCAGGAGAACGTTTTTAAAGTTTAAAAATATAATACAATGTATTAAAAATTAATATCAAGCCACTTATTGAACTTTTTACTGTGCAATAAATCGTTCTAGGTAAAACCTGAAGATTTTTTCTCCATTTGAAAAATATTTAGTAAATTTAAAAAATAATTAAACAATACCTTTTCTTCAAAATGCAAAAACAACACTTTCTGCCCTGTAGCGGGTAAATATTAAGTTAAAAATATGCCTCTTTTGCTGGGATATAGTATATTTTCTGGGCATTCCGAAAACATGCAAAACTGAAAATTTACTATTTTTGATTTATGACGTTCTTGAAAGGAGTGAGCGATATGGAGTTTTATATTACTATACCACACATTAAACAATGCTTTCAATATCCAAAATGGATTTTGTATCTTATTATTTTCTATATTATCTCCCTCTCCATATACAAGCATGTATATATGTAATATTTTTTCCACACATAACGTCTGAAACCGGAACTGTACCGATTGGTTTTCAAAAATTTAAATGTTTTTTTGGCACTTGGCAACTTTTACCTCATCAGGCAAAAGTATTCAAATAGTTTGGAGTCGGTCGCGGTGGTGGTATTGCCGACTTATCGTCGAGTTACATTTTCTCTCGTGTCAAATCGCAATAAAGTTTTGCTTTCGCTAGTTTTGCGTACAGCTCAAATTACGCACGAAAATAATAAAAGTAATATGGGTGTAATTTAGGCAAATGTGCGTCGAAGCCATATCCAACTGCCTCGATTTGGGCCATTACAACGCCAAATGACTTGAGGAAATAAGTTACCTTCTGACTATCCGTCATGCCGCTTCCCCGCGGGGTAGGCAGAGAGAAATGAACGCGACACTAATCTCGACGTGCCCTTCGTAAAGTACTCTAACTACATTTTTGTCAATTTTGAGATATTTGGTCTATGTTATCAACTGACCGTTATCTACAAATATAAAAAACAAAAAAAATTTACATATATATATATATATATATATATATATATATATATATATATATATATATATATATATATATATATATATATATATATATATATATATATATATATATATATATATATATATATATATATATATATATATATTTATATATATAAATATATATATTTATGTATATAAATATAAATATACATAAATATATATATGTATATATATATATATATATATATATATATATATATATATATATATATATATATATATATATATATATATATATATATATATATATATATATATATGAAAGAAGAAGAATATGTTTATATATGTATATATATGTATAGATATATATATATATATATGTATATATATGTATAGATATATATATATATATATATATATATATATATATATATATATATATATATATATATAATATATATATATATATATATATATATATATATATATATATATATATATATATATATATATATATATATATATATATATATATATATATATGTATATATATATATTTATATATATATATATATATATATATATATATATATATATATATATATATATATATATATATATATATATATATATATATATATATGTATATATATATATATATATATATATATATATATATATATATATATATATATATATATATATATATATATATTTATATATATATATATATATATATATATATATATATATATATATATATATATATATATATATATATATATATATATATATATATATATATATATATATATATATATATATATATATATATATATATATATATATATATATGTATATAAATATATATATGTGTGTGTATATAATAAATTGCGCCTAGTTTTCAGGCGTTGAAGACGCTATCTACCTAGAATTTTCGAAATAACTGAATTTCTAATTACAATTAATATATTATAATATTATTATATTATAATATTAATATATTATATTGTATTACATTACAATTGTATTATTTTACAATATATTATATTTCTATTAATATATTATACTATAATTAATAATGACTTAATTTGACAAGGCGTAAAGTTTTAAAACGATTTAATAAATTATTTTATCGTGTTTTTGAATGTATAATACTAGTTTAGAATTTCAGATAAAACCGTTAGTTAATTATAAAAAATACGTTGAAAAAATCTTTTAAGCTCTCTCCTGTAAAGTAACAGATTTGCAGATAGAGTACTTTACGCAGGGGCCGTCGATCTGTCAATTATCAAACAATCTTTGCCATCGATCTCCATTTTATCGTCTGATCTTTGGACATTTTTTAAAGTTTTATCGTTTTATTTGAAGAATATGAAGAATTTTGTAAATTGTGCCCTCGACACGGGAAAACTAAGTGAGTTCATATTGCCGTAATCTGTATAGTTAACCCCCCAATTACGTTAAGATAGGTACCGCGTTGATCAATGGGAACGTTGAAGGGGGTTAGTGTTTTTAAATTAAAAACGAAGAGACGGGCCGAAACCGGTAGACATAAAAATGTCTGAGTGGTTATACAGTATACAAAAATTACTAACATTTTTGTAAAAAAAAATTAAAAGTAAAAATGGCCAACCACAAAGTAATTGCTTTAAATATTATTAAAATTGACAATATGTATTAAATGACTCATTTCAGTCTTTTCCGCTGGTTAAAATGTAACTAACTAACTAACTAACCATCACGCCGCTTCCCCGCAGGGGTAGGCAGAGAGAATAAAACGCCACACCACGCTGTCTTTGCAAACATTCTTCACCTCTTCTACGTTCATGCATCTCCTCATACATACCGCCGATTGTTATGACTCCACTTGAAATGTAACGTTAAAAAGTAAAAATACAATTTAAAAAAAATTCTCCTGTTAATGCGGTACCTATCTCAACGTTGTAGGGGGTTTTACTGTAACTTGTAATTATGTATGTGATGAAAATAAAAATGACAAAATTTTTATGCGTTTAATTTAGCTGCGCCCAAACTACGAGGCAAGAAGCTGCGTCTTGTAAATCCTTTCAAAATTTTCATACCTACAATAAAAATAACAATAAATTAGTAGCGTTAATGGCCCTATTCTCGACCGTTTCGGGCTCGCCCCGCACGGCCCGATTTTATTACCTCATTCGGCAATTTAACTCGCGTTCGTCTTTTTCTCGGATTTTTTTATTGTTATTTTCTCTGCCCGTTATTGCGGCAATTACAGAATTCAGACGTAAATGTACGTGTGGATGTGTACAAACGCGCGAATCTTGCGCAGGTCGTAGGGTGATTGCGCCTAATTCCGTGTAGGGCGATCGCGCCTATTTTCGACCACGCATCCCGGACACGTGTATCCTATGTCCGGACACCGATAGCCGGACGCGTGGCGTTATCTGCCTCGCGTGTTACGGCCCAACACCTCAGCTGTCTCGCCCCCCGCCGTTCGTTGTCTGTTAACTTTAACTTGCGGATTACGTCATGCAAACGGTGCAAGCTTATCGCAGATTTGTGGTAAAACTCTTACATGTACAATGTAAGCTTGCCTTTTGAAAGAGGCGAATGTGCCATAAATATACAATTCACTCTTTAGGAACTTCGATAGCGTTTGGGAGCGAGCTAATTGCGATGGAATTTATAGAGCTGTGTGAGCTCTTTACTGGACTGTTTATTTAAGGCATCAATTTCCTATGCGCATGATTATCACCTTCATTGTGACTGGCGATGTGGTGTAGTTGGGTAGACGCTCGACTGCAGAACACTGATTGCAAAATTATTTTTAAAATATTTAAATGGTGATATTAGGGAAGAATGCAAGGCTGTTATAAGCGTTATCGATAAAATTCAGAAAGGTGCGTTGAGATGGTTTGGCATGTGAATCGAACGAGTGGAGAAAGAATGGTAAAACAAATATATGAGGCGAATGTGGTTGGTAATAGAACAGAAGAAGACCGGGGAAAACCTGACATGATCATGTATTCAAATATTTGAAAGTGGTCAGGTCGGGAGTCAAATCGGTGGGTATGTTTGAAGAGATGCATGAATATGGAAGAGGCGAAGATTGT
Organism: Brachycentrus maculatus; assembly: GCF_059751285.1. NCBI lineage: Eukaryota > Metazoa > Arthropoda > Insecta > Trichoptera > Brachycentridae > Brachycentrus > Brachycentrus maculatus. The sequence continues at coordinate 1,029,892 of NW_028281044.1, read as the reverse complement.
TCGCAAAGACAGATTGGTGTGGCGTTCTTTTCTCTCTGCCTACCCCTGCGGGGAAGCGGCATAATAGTTTTTTTTTTATAAGAGGTCAAGGGATCTTGCATCCCTTATGTCACTGCGACTATATTAGGTCTATTGTGACCTATTTTAGTTATTTTGAAAATAAAATACTATTTATTTTTTAAATAAATAAGAAAGCGGAAAGATCAAAGCTCAAGTCAAAGACAACTTATACGAAGTGTGGGAAACACCACTATATCAATGTCGACTGACAATGTTGAACGATTTCTGCGCTGGCGATGAAGTTATTTAGTTGAAATTATCAAAATCCCTATATTCATCGTTAACCAATTTTGATGAACGATACATATTGCTCACTCCTTTCAAGAACGCCATAAATCAAAAATCCAGTTGTGCATGTTTTCGGAATGCCCAGAAAATGTACTATATTCCAGCAAAATCAGCATATTTTTAACTTAATGTTTACCCGAAGGTGTTGTTTTTGCATTTTGAAGAAAAGGTATTGTTTAATTAGTTTTTTTAAATAAACTAAATATTTTTAAAACTGAGAAAAAAACATTCAGGTTTTACCTAAAAAGATCTGTTGCACAGTAAAAAGTTCAATAAGTGGCTTGATATTTATTTTTAACACATTGTATTATATTTTTAAACTTTAAAAATGTTCTCCTGAAAAATCAAGTTTTTTTATTTATGACGTTCTTGAATGGAGTGAGCGTTATAGCAACTTTATTTAGAGTTTTTTCTACTCGCGGGAAGCGCTAAGTTGTCAGTCGTCCTCGTTATCATTATGCACACTCGGAATTAGGACCGAATTGGCAAGCATGTAATTCAAGGCGCGGCTGCGGGGCGGGGACGTCTGGCCGCCACGGGGCCGAGTAAGGAAGTAATTCAGCGCCGCCAGGTGTCGGATTATCCGCACTTAATCCGCCCGGCCACCGGAAGCGCCGCGCCGCTTCCGGTCCTCGGCGTTTGCGAGGAGGAAGTACAATTTTCCGCGAAGAGCCGGCTAAGACTCGTGGAAATTGCAGGGTGGGTCGGTATAGGGGGGCGGTCGGAGTTCCTGCCGCCGCGGAATTGTACAATTATTCAAAATAGGCAACGATCCATATTAGGGATGTGCTCCCCAATTGGTGTAAACGCGCCCCGACGCGAATAATACCCGTTCTTTACTTTTACGACTAATATCACTTTTTCCCCATATCATCACACTCCAAACTATTGGGTCACCCCATAAGTAATGCCCCATTTTGCACATCAATTAAATTTCCTCGTTTTAAAATATATTTTCAAAAGAAATAACCCGCAAAGCCTATATTTCACTTTTAGACTTGTCTGCAGGTACGATAGTAAGGAAAGAGAATGTATATGTGAAATATACATCACAAACATTTTTTTGTAACCCTTATCCGCGCCCAATGGTGCATAGGGCACTGCATCATAGCGACGCAGTATTATCTTGATTGTACCATAGATGTCTCTAGTGAAATTCTAGTGAATTCGAGTACTATGTTTCGAATTTGAACAGTATGCAAAGAAGTTCCAAGAATTTAATAATGAATTATGTGTGGTTGTCAATCATGGGTAGAATTGGTGAATGTTACACGTGTGTAAAGTGATCACTCGAACCAGCCCATGACGGTCGTAATCCCTGTAAATGCCCAGATGGCTATATTCTTCTTCATCTATGTTGAGATGTCGAAAAATCCCTAATTTCCAAAAAAATCTAAGAATCCATACATTTTTTTCTAATATCTAATTTTCTCGCGAATAAAATACGCCATCCATATATTATTATATTATTTAAGTTATGTATGATATTATGATCATACATACATTATTGTCATAATCATAGCCGACGGAGGTGAGAGGTCAAAATAAAACAAAGGTAAAATAAAGGAATGGGTAAATGATCAAGAGTTTATTCTATGAAAATTGTAAAATAGTTTAAATTCTTAAATTTTGTGTGTATATTAGGTTACAATGGATAAAAACAAAAAAATGTATGTAAAAAGAACTCCACCGACAAGACACACAAGGTGACTTGGTGGGTCTCTGCAATTTAAAAAAAAATGTTTCAATTGTTATTTTATTTATTGTTTCGGCATTAACTTTGTGGTAAGACATGTTACAATGATTAAAGAAAACACTTGTTTTTTACCACTTGAGTTTTATTAAAGGCTACATGTTTCAGAAGTTAAACTTCCATCATTCAGGTCTGTATAGTAACATAAAAAAACTAACTAACTAACTAACCATCAAGCCGCTTCCCCGCAGGGGTAGGCAGAGAGAATAGAGCGCCACACCACTCTGTCCTTGCAAACATTCTTCGCCTCTTCCACGTTCATGCATCTCCTCATACATACCCGCCGATTGTTACGACTCCTATCCTGACCACTTTCAAGTATTTGGCATACCTGATCGTGCCATGTTTTTCTCGGTCTTCCTCTGCTTCTTTTCCCACTAACATTCGCCTCATAAATTTGTTTTACCGTTCTTTCCTCACTCATTCGTTCCACATGTCCAAACCATCTCAACACACCTTTCTTAATTTTATCGATAATGCTTATCTCAGCTTTGCATTCCTTCCTTATTTCACTATTCGCACATCTATCATACATCGTTTGTCGCACATTCTTCTGAGAGATCGCATTTCGACTGCATTCAGTCTACTTTCATCCTTCTTTTGCCAACTCCACGTTTCACTTCCATACATTAGAGTTACAGACCTGAATGATGGAAGTTTAACTTCTGAAACATGTAGTCTATAATAAAACTCAAGTGGTAAAAAAACAAGTGTTTTCTTTAATCATTGTTTCAATTGTTCTTAAAATAAATGTAAACTATCAATAGAAATTAAAAAAATTATAATCCACGTCTCTATCAGTGCCAAATTATCCATCTTGTCGTCCGATTATATCATTATTGTTCATTTTATAACCTTTTGTATTTTTCTATTTTCAGGTAAGTTCCTTTTGGATTACGCATTTCAACCAGTCCACAAAAATCCTCAAATTATTCAGGGAAAAAAGCGCCCACTCACACAAGGTAAGATGTTTTATAATCGCTGAGGACGAATACCCAATGGGTCTAAGTATTTTTTTTCCAAATTTAAAAAAATAAGACACTATAAAAATGCTATTGTAATGGTCAGCACGCTCGGCTACCGTTCTGGAGGTCCCGGGTTCGATTCCCAAGGGGGGTAAAATAAATATAAGTGATTTTTTTACTGTAATATTTATTCAATATTACCATGGACTGGTACCTGAAGCGGAGGGCTGATCACCTTTCCTTCATGTGTAAACGATCAAGATAACACTGCGTTAATATGACACAGTGCCCTATGCACCATCGGGGTGCGGATAAGGGTTTTATTATTATTATTATAAAAATTCTAATTTTATTTGATTGATATCTAAATCTCACGATGTTTTATGAACGAAACTAGAAAAACGGTAATTAATGCGTTTTCTCAGACGAATATGCGGTAAAACGTTGTATTTTTGTTAATGTAATGTAATGTTTATTATTGTTAATGTAACTTTTTTATTTTATACTTTTTTAAATGTTAAGCTGCACAATTCCCGAACAAATAAATTAAATTATAGGTGTTCAAATGGTGATATAAGGAAATAATGCAAGACTGAGGTAAGCATTATCGATAAAATTAAGAATCGTGTGTTGAGATGATGGTTTACGCATGTGAATCGAATGAGTGAAGAAAGAATAGTTAAAAAATATGAGGCGAATGTGGTTAGTAATAGAAGCAGAGGAAGACCGATAAAAACTTGGCATGATCAAGTATTTCAAATACTTGAAAGTTATTAATTTTTTGTTGATATTTGTGATTTTTTCACTGTAATATTTATTCAATATTACCATGGACTGGTATCTGAAGCGGAGGGCTGATCACCTTTCCTTCATGTGTAAACGATCAAGATAATACTGCGTTTATATGACAGTGCCCTATGCACCATTTGGGTGCGGATAAGGGTTTTATATATATTTTTTTTTTGACATTTTTTTTTAAATAACGAGATTATTATATTCCCATTCAATAACAGTAACTTCTTCATCTTTGTTAGATATTATTAAGTTTTTTTTCTGGGTAAATAAATACGATATTTTCTACCAATGAGGTGACACTATCAAAACTTTTCGATTATCCGATTTTTTATTACGCCCATTTGTGTTTCGCCGTGTCGTAATAAAAATATACATACAGCGAAAAAGAAAAGTTAGTTTAATGTACCGAATTTAAAAGTTTTGAGGATAATCTCATTATTTATTATAATTTGCGTAAAAGCTTTTAAGTCCACACAGAACTTTGCCAGAGTAAATTTTTATATGTAATATGTAAATCTCTATTAAAATGTCAAAGGACATAACACCTGGCAGGATTTTTATGACATAATTTAAAGGATTTGGAATTTTAATACCGTGCTTCGTTTTAAATCACGACATAGGTTTTTTGCTGACAGTATCGGGTCGAATAACCATGAAAATATTTTGCTAAGCGATCTGTAATATTTTATTTATTGACTTTGTGGAGTAATATGATGATTTAAATGTAGAAATGAAACACTTGTATAAGACCACTTTTGAGTTTATTAATGTTAACATGACTAGTTGGCTGTCCAAACTTAAAACACAGTTAGGGACATTTTTTTTGTAGTACGTTTTTTTTTTTGCATTTTTGGACTAAGTAGATTCTACTTAGTCCAAAAATGCAAAAAAAAACGTACTAAAAAAACATGTCTCTTACTGTGTTTTGAGTTTGGACAGCCGTAGTTTTGAGAACTAGTCATGTTACACGGAAAAGGTGTTTTATGCTTTAATTCAATCGATTCTGCTGTGTGGAATTATAGGCTGGGGAGGAGCTTATAGGACAAATTTAAAATCACTTTCAATTATTCAAAAAAAGACTGCAAAAATAATTCTTAAAAAGCCCAGAACTTACACTTCAAAACTAGTATTTGAAGAACTTAATGTACCAATAATTGGAGAAATTATTAAGTAAACCTCTATCTTACAAACTTTTAAAGAAAAAAATAACTGAAGTGCAAAATTCGCGTAACTAGATTTCCTAAAAATTTAATATTGCACATATCGCTCACTCCTTTCAAGAACGTCATAAATCAGTTGTGCATGTTTTCGGAATGCCCTGAAAATGTACTATATCCCAGCAAAAGCACCATATTTTTAACTTAATATTTACCCGCTATAGGGCAGAAAGTGTTGTTTTTGCATTTTGAAAGAAAATGTATTGTTTAATTATTTTTGTAAATATACTAAATATTTTTCAAATGGAGAAAAAACCTTTAGGTTTTACCTAAAAAGATCTGTTGCACAGTAAAAAGTTCAATAAGTGTCTTGATATTTATTTTTAATACATCGTATTATATTTTTAAACTTTAAAATCGTTCTCATGAAAAATCAAGTTTTTTGATTTATGACGTTCTTGAAAGGAGTGAGCGATATGTAAAACAACAGTAGCGTTAAATCATTATACGTACGTGGGTAAAAAACACTTTAATAAACTTCCGAAAAACTTAAAATCTATAAAAAAATATCAAACCTTTAAAACTAAATAAAAAAAAAACATAAAAGACTCACCCCAACCTAAACTCCATACCGAGGAATATATTTTTTTTCATTAAATTTACTTTATTATAATTTGCTTTGTTTTTTTAAAAAAAGTGTTAAACGAACTCCCTCTCTAAACACAAGTATCCACTTTATTAGAGAGGTAGAAACGTTATATTTTCAATATTTTGTAAATTAACCAACTATTTTTATATTTAAATATGTATTTCGAAAAAAAAATAATTTCAATAAAAAAAACTGAAGATGTTCTCATCAGCAGACTAGTTGCATTTACATTGATAATCTCAAAAGTGGTTTATAACAAGGGTTATATTTCTATATTCAAATGATCCATAATATTTAAACCAGCCTATGACGGTCCTAAGCCCCGTAAATGCCCAGACTTCCATATTCTTCTTCATCTTTGATAAGATGTCAAAAAATAATATCCATAATATGCATTTGGTGTCCCTGATAATGCTGGCATGTATGACTAGATACATGTATGGATGTGAATGAAGCTAGGATACTACGTCAGGACAGAAGAGTGTGTCGTTCTATCCTCTCTGCCTACTCCTGCAGAGAAATGGCATGATGGTAATGGTAGTAGAAGGTTAATCGTTTTAGTGCTTTACATTTTCAATAGAATTATCTACAGGCGCGATCGCGCTCATAGGCACTAAAACGGATAAAATGTTTTTTTTTCTTCTTTTTTTTCTTTTTTTTCTTTGTTTACTCCATTAACTAGGTTTCTGTTATAGTTTTCACGAAAGCATTTTAACATTTTTACATATTTTTTTGCGAAAGTATATTTTTATGTATTTATTTATTAAAAATTCCCTCAGTTTTGTTCATGCGTAAAACGGGATAACTTAGTGTTCGGTTAATTTCCCGAAATGTTACATTTCAGAGGATATTATGACTAAGGTTTCCGGGGTAAAATCAGTCGAGGTATCTTGTAGAAAATTGTGGAATTCCACCAGAAAAGGTTTTTTATAGTATTTAACTTAATGGTACATATTTGCGGATTTAAAAAAAAATATATATTATGCAATGTCTTATTCGCTTTCTAGTGTAATTGCATACATAAATAATTATAATAATGTTATTTATATGTAGGAAATTTTGCGCCGATGCCTATTTGTCCTTTCCTCCGTTTGGTTTAGTCCTTCAGTATTTCTGTCAGATTGGCAGAAAAAACAGGCCGTGGAAATGATGAAGCAAAACGAATGCGTTTGTATTTATTTCTAAAGATCATCCTGCTCTTACTTTTTCTAACTCATGGTGGAAGAGAATTCCATCACATCGGTCCCACAACGGCAAAGGCACTCTCGCCCAAATTTAGTGCGTTTTTTGCGAGCTGGTAGTAACTTTCACCATTCTGCCCATTATTGAACATCCATATTGACTTTCATCTTCTTTTGTGTAAAGAGGAACGACAGATGTTTGATATCAAGCTGAGGCACCTTTAATTCGGTCAAAAACATAATAAACAGGGTACAAATAATAAAAAGTCTCCACTTTTTTTGAGCGTTGTTCACAGATCAAATAAAAAACAACGCTAAAATGTTGCGGATTTTGAATGTGAATATTGTTCGATTTACTGCGATACAAAAAAATCCATTTATTTACAATGGTTTTTTTTCAAAACCAAAGCGTTTTTTTCGGGGTTGAAATTTGGATATTTTCTCGTGAACACTTTGCCCTTTTATGGCGGCCGATACTCGGTCCACTTAGAGTCCTTAACCGTTATACTTTGGTTCCTTTCGTACAGGGGGCTGTTGTAGGAAAATTCCTAATAGGTAATAGGGCTGTACCGGTGGGGTTTCCTATTATTTCTTCGGTAACGGTGAGCGGAAAAATCAGAAGAGGAAAATAATGTGATTAGACCGCCTTGCCCCGGTCATTTCCCCCCCTCTCGCTCCATAATTCTTATTATTATTGGTCGGGTAGACTTTTGGCTTTCCTTTTTATAGGGTTATTTCTTTCAGCATACACGCGCCGCGACCACATGGCAAGCAGGAGTCGGTCGCGAGTTGCCGGTTTTCGGCACTTGGAAAAGTGTCGGTTAATTTATTAGAATTTTTCCTAGCTGCAATAGCTCTGAGACTAGAAGAAACCTGCATTTTTACATGATAGGCGTTATGATCATTTGTGTTATTCATTGTCTCGGCATTCACTTTGTAGTAAGACACGATTGAATTGTAAATAAAGTACTTGTTTTTTACCACTTGAGTATTTTATTTTGTAACGACTAGTTTTGGAAGCTACAGATAATAATAAACTGTTTATTTATTTATAAGTTTATATTTTTGTCCACCATTGTGTAATGGCCAGGATGCTTGGCTATCATACTGGAGGTTCCGAGTTCGATTCCCAGGAGGGGAGGGTCAAATAAATATAAGTGATTTTTTACCGTGACTAATATTTATTCAATTTTACCCCGGATTGGTAACTGAAGCGCAGGGACCTTTCATTCGTGCGTTAACGATCAAGATAACACTATGCACCATTGGAGTGCGTATAAGGGTTTGAAGAAGAAGACAGAAAATCGCTGCTTCGCAATGTGATGCCGGATTTTCCCTTCCATTGCTTAAGTGTTCCGCATTTTGAATGATATATTTTACGTCTTTTACTAATTTAATCGCGATCTTTTCCACGTCTCTTGCGAAGAAACGTTAGACTTATAACCTTGTATTCGTGTATCAATGTTAAACATTGATACACGAATACAAGGTAATAACACTTCGTTATCTGCTACTGTGACCTCTGCACCATTTTATAGCTAAAGGAAGAGAATTGTTCTATAGCCCTACGTTGGGCACCAGGAACGTAACAAACCGGCTTTATGTAGCCCCACGTTGGGCGCCAAAAGCACGTAACGAACCGGCTTCAATGTGTTTTCCCATATCACAGACGGGCCTGGCTCGTTTTTGCCGATGTGTATCGTACCTAACCCTATATTTCTATCGGCCTCTCTTTATTTGGCGATCCATCTCTCCGCGTCTGCACTATTTTCTTGATGGCCCCGGGGATACTCATATTTATTTATGTTTACTAATCAAAATGTATTTCGTTATCTTTTGATTTACTTCTTCATTCTCTTTTGCCCTCTTTTACTGATACTTTGCGGCGGTCTTATTCCCCAATATCCCTTTCCGCACGGTTCAATGGTCACTTTGAAATGAATAACCTCACTTTGTTTATCTTAGATTTATTCTGATCGTTAACTTCGAATCTAAGAGTTATCATCGGGTTTAGATAGATTTGTCACGGGAACTGTTTTGATCTTATTTATCCGGCAATAATGTCTTCAAACGAAGCGAAATTTCGAGATCTTGAAATTCAGCATCTTTAGATTATTGATGTAGGCTTTTTGAAAAATAAATTATGAATATAAAAATAATAATTGTAGTGGATTTATTAACATTAAAGGTGTCTCAATTTGATACGAAACATCTGTCGTTCCTCTCTTTATGAAAGAAGATGGAAGTCTGAAGATCCCAGAGTTGACGGCCTGGCATTTGGCTGGCTTAAGTTATCACTTTATGCACTGGTGTATCGTTCACCTTCTGCCCATCATTGAACATCGATATTGCACTTATTCTTAAATCCTGCATGTATATATGCAATGATCTCAGAACCTTCCACATGTGGATATTCATACTTATTAAGATACTTTTTTTTACCACATGAGTATTATGCTTTATTACGACTAGTTTAAATTAGACTAGACAATCTACATGTTTAAATATTTACTATCTAAGTTTATATTTAACCCTATAGATGGAAGCATCTGTAGTTTCCGAAACTATAATACTCAAGTAGTTATTTATTTTTTTTTAAATTACCTAATGTCCAAGTTACTCTAAAATCTAACTACGGCTTATGCAACACCGCTTATCATGATTCAGGCTTCAACTTTTTAAGTTTCATAGCCTATGCCTACTCGTGAGTGGATTTACTCTTTATGTTTAAAGTTACTATAATTTCAAGTAATTGCAACTCAAGTAGTTAAAAAACAAGTGCTTTATTTACAATTCACGTATCTAATTCAACGTGCGGTTGCGTTTGCAAAATTCAAGTCAATCCATCTCCTACTTTTCGAGTTTTGCAGACAAATATACAGAAGCCGAATATGTTCGTTTTTTTCTTTAAATTTTGCAAGTTAGGCAGTATCAGAGTAGCCAAGAGGTTGCAGGTTTTCGTCTCAGACGTAGCGCATAGAATGTTGCAACACTGACCGCCATAGACAGTCTGGAATCATCTCGGCCGCTGCAGCTCTGGAGCACAATGATGCCTTTATGGCATAATCTGCAAATAAGTAGCCCGATATATCGGATAATGGGCATTGTTAACCCCGTCACTTAGCGGCGCACAATGGGAGCCGAGAAACGGATGTCCAGCTCAGAGGAGTCTAAGAAAATACACCAATAAAACGGAACTGCATATGGACGATGAATGGCTACAGAGAGTGGGCGATACGGAAGAGAGCGTCAAAAGGCTTTGATAGATTATAGAGTGTGGTAGAAATATCGCTTTTATGGGTCATGGAGTATATCGCATTTTATGGACTATAAGATGCGTCTTCATTTTAAGCAATAATATTTTCGCAATTTTTTTATTGGATTGCATAGCCAGACTAAAAAAATCTTACAATATTTGGAGTGTGTCCAAATACTTGTTCACTGTGTTGTTGATCACTAAAACTAGCCTATGATTGTCGTCAGCCCCGTAAATTCCCTGACTTCTATATTCTTCTTCATCTGTAATGAGATGTCTAAAAATAATATAATAAATCTTAGTTTATTCATTCGATTTAAGATTTGTACTGACATCTCTTGGTAGAACAGGATTTTATATAATAAAATAACAACTACGATATAGTTTTTTTATACATTTAATATATTTTATTAGACCAGTGAACGGGATTTGAATAATAAATATATATAGTAGTAGGTAGTACCGATTGTTTTGCAAGTACAAAAACTCTTTTGTAAAATTTTTGAAACCGAAGAATTGATGACCGACAAAGCGAAATGTCTTCTTTCGGCATTTTCATTCATCAAAAAGATTTTTTTTTTAGGATTCATCAAGAATATTATTACGAAGATGAAGCATTGCGGAGCATTCCGATTCGCTCGACTCTATATTCGTGATTTTTTTCCCCTCCTTGCCTTTCATTTCTGCGTTTGTTCCCATCGTCCCTCGCTCCTTGCTCTCTGTTTGATTGATTAGGGCGAGCCGCGCACGGAGATTTATGCAAAATAACTCGCAAGGAAACAAACATCGTCTCAGCGGCATCAATCACAATTATAGAGTTCAGTTGACATTTGCGTAATCCGAGTTTCTCCAGTCCTCCGAGCTCTGCCTCCTCCGGCGGAGAAGGGAGGACAAGTTGGAAACGTGAAGTTGAGACGGGTACACGACTCTCCTTATTGATTGATTTCCCATACTTTTTTAACATTCACATCAAACCGCGATTTGAAGCGGTTACTCTACGAATCTGGTCTGGTTAGGACAGAGTATAAACTCTGTTTTCTTCTTTCTGGATCCTTCTTCTTCTCATTCTCATTATTTTTATATTGACGTCTCAACGCTAAAAATATTTCCCTCTTGCGCATATATTCTGTACAATAATGTTGATATATATAAATAATCACATCTTAACACGCTACTTAGTCCAAAAATACAAAAAAAACGTACGACAAAAAAATGTCCCTTACTGTGTTTTGAGTTTTGACAGCCGAACATGTAAGTCTGCGCATTTACAGGGCTTACGAACTGTTATAGGCTGGTTTCATTAATCACTTTATACACTTCATTAACCATTATATTATTACAGTGTTTTTTTTTAAGTGGTATTACACAATGTCAACGATGGATGATAAGAAGAGTGTTATATTACTGTACCACAAAGTTAACATTGCTTTTAACATACAAAATATAACAGTCTACTTATCATCCATCATTTACTATGTGTAAGTGTTTATTTAAGTGGTATTACATAAAGTGAACGATGGATGGTAAGGAGAATGTTATATTACCGTACCAAAAAGTTAATAATGCTTTTAATATACAAAATATAGGGCTAAGAAGTCCATTTCTGTCAACTCCCCCCAACTTCAAGGGTGTCCGGGGTGGGGTTCCCGGTTATCGCGATCCACGCCGCTAAGCGTTTCATAAAGCGGTTTATTAATATCGAATTAAGTTGTCGGGGAATCGACAAATCCTTTTCACCTCGGCGCGAAGCCTCGACCTTTAAACGCTAAAATCACTTTCGCTCCCACTGTTTGAGTTGGCCGGTGAAATGGGGAGCGCGAGAGAATGGGACAAGTACACTATCTCGAAACTTTCCTCAGAGGCATTTCAAATAGACACAGGCTGAAGTTTGCCAAGTAAATAACACTCGGAATTGAGTGGTAATTCTAGCGGAATCATTGTGGACTAAATTAATAACGGAGCAGATTATGTTGTTGGGGTCCCTCAAGGAGCGGTCTGGGGACAGTTCAAAAGGCAAACAAAACCTTTTCTCGAGCCAAAAAAAACAAAACAATATACAGAAAAACAAACTTTTTTACAAATCCAACCGGTTTACATACATTTTCATTGGATTTCAAATAAAACCATTCTTGCGTCAAAAAAAAAAACAAAACAATATACAGGAAAACAAGCTTTTTTTACAAGCCCAAACGGTTTATACACGTTTTTATTGGATTTCAAATAAAACCATTTCTTGCGTAAAAAAAACAATATACAGGAAAACAAGCTTTTTTTACAAGCCCAAACGGTTTATACACGTTTTTATTGGATTTCAAATAAAACCATTTCTTGCGTAAAAAAAAACAATATACAGGAAAACAAGCTTTTTTTACAAGCCCAAACGGTTTATACACGTTTTTATTGGATTTCAAATAAAACCATTTCTTGCGTAAAAAAAAACAATATACAGGAAAACAAGCTTTTTTACAAACCGAAATGGTTTATACACATTTTTATAGATGTTCTAATTGTGATATAAAACAAGATAGTGAGGCTGAGATAAGCATTATCGATAAAATCAAGAAAGGTGTGTTAAATTGGGGTGACAAAATATGTATTATTTTCATTTAAACTGTGTTTTGTTGTTGTTGGAATAACCTAACGTCCGATTGATATCTAGCTACGGCTTATGCAACACCGCTTATCATGTTCCTACTTACGTTCCAACATTAGTTTGAGTTTAATAGCATATTACTACTTGCGAGTGAGTTTACTCTTTTGTTTAAAGCTGCTATAATTTCATGTAAATCTTTGCTAAATTAAAAATAGAGGGTATCTGCAAGATATAGATGATCGAATCAAAAAACCGAATGAAATAATGACTTTTTGAAAAATGGTTACTTAAATCGGTTTTCGCTTTCGATCATTTAAAGCTAATCACGCCAATCAGTGCTCTAAGTTGGTTGATTGTTGCGAATTTCTAATAATACAATTTTGTATTTTCATCTGTTAAAAGAACCATTAAAGTTCTCGAAAGTAGTCGTGTTCACATGAATAAGCACAAAAGTGCTATTTCTTATACAAGTGTTTTATTTTGACATTTAAATCATCGTGTTATTCCGTATAGTTGATGCCAAATCAAAAAATGGCATCATTATGATCTTTTGTAAAAATTCAGCATTAAAATTGAACAAATTGTGAGAATAGTTGAAACTCTTTGTTACCCTCTGCGGCAACAGACTGACGCAATATAATTTCTGATGAATTTCGTCTTGGAAAAATGCCACATTTCGAGATTCTCTTATGTTTTTATGTGTGCTTTTGAATGCGGCTGAAAGAAATATTTTTATATTTTTCTTCTGCGGTATTTTTCTGTCCCAGTTCTTAAATTCTATCATTAATTGATTCGGCACTCACTTTGTGGTAAAATCTATCCATTTTTAATTTGATTTTTACTTGGTAAATACCTCTATTTCTTAAAATCTATTGTGTCACGTGACATTCTCAAACATACTAAAAAGACTAACTAACTAACTAACCATCACGCCGCTTCCCCGCAGGGGTAGGTAGAGAGAATAGAACGCCACACCACTCTGTCTTGGCAAACCTCCTTCGCCTCTTCCACGTTCATGCATATTCTCATACTCCAAACCTGACCACTTTCAAGTATTTGGCATACCTGATCGTGCCATGTTTTTCTCGGCCTTCCTCTTTTTCAAACATACGGTGTTTGTAAAATGTTTATATTCTAACTGAGCAACACACCGCTTTCCCGTAGGGGTGGGCAGAGATAATAGAACGCCACACCACTCTGTCTTTGCAAACATTCTTTGCTCCGTCTTGGTGTAGGCCTTGTGGCCTGTTTTTAAGAGGAGTTTGCTCCTGCGATGTCGATTCCCAGCTGTCAATCTATCTCTTCATTTACCTTTGGGTTGGCCGTGCAGTGGAATGTGGGGTAGTCTGTATAGTTCCATTCTCCTCACATGCGCATACCATTGCCTCCTTCGTTACCTTTTTCACCTAGCGACATCTTCGATCTCGCATATTTCTCTTATCCTGGTGTTCCTTATTCTATCTCTTAGACTCTTGCCAGATATACTCCTTAGAGTCTTCATTTCTGATACTAGCGCGTTTCATTAACATATTTCCTCCGGGTGTGTTTTTACGCCTGCAGACCGCTGGCGACGGGATTTGATGATTACGTACATATAGTTAAGACCTTAAGAAAGAGATTGGTGCATAATATTTATATAAACATGAAATATTGTGTAATTCTTTCTTTTCCGACTTTGAAATGAGGCCGGCGCGGAAGGTAAAAATACCCTTCCCGTCCCTAAGCATCAATCGACTGAAAGGGTAGAAAAGGGTGTGTTTTAATAGTATAGTATAAAATGTGTACATTCTTTGTGGCGTGTATTTGTTTGCGCAGTTAATTTAAGTTTATTTTTCGTCACATTCATCAACATCGGTTCGTTGTCGAGTTTGCAAACAGTCGGGAACGCCGAAAGTGCCAAACTTGAGTTGAGAAATTGATTTGTTTAGTTTTCGGTGTGTCGCCAGTCAAAATTTAGGTTCGTTATTTGTTCGGCACTTGTGATGTGAAAAGTGCGCGTGATCAATTCCTTCGCTAAACTTTACCAAGTTCCTGGGGGATTGTAGGGTGCGTTGTGTAGGGTAAGCGCGCCGGTCATCGGCAGGGCTGGTGACAGTCGCATCGCCATAGGTTCCCAAAGTTGACCCATCTAACAAAAATTTCCAATCGTGGGACCCACCTCTTAGCAGTAAGTTTATAATTTTTTCAGGAATTATAAATAGCTGAATGACATAAACCATGGCCTAGATAACTTGTTAATTGATTTGGAAGCACGTTTCGACGGATGAAGCATCATTATGAAACACCATACGATATTTGATAATGATGCAGAATGCATCGTAACACGTGTCACAATAGTTTTAAATAATTGTGGTATTGACCAAGTAAAATTTTAATTTCAATAGAAATTTTACATTATCACTTAAACACGTTCAATCCTTCCATCAATCACACTCGGAACCGCTCTCTCCAATTTAACTTGAATTTTGGTTGGTAAATACAAATTTTTCTATGAACTATGAAATAATGGTATTTAACAATCAAAATTTAATTTAAAAAGTATGAAACTTTCATATTTATTAAGAATTACATATTTCTGTTGGAAGTTTCTCAAATGCCATCTTTTATCAAATTGCGTGATAGTTTACTGCATGTTTTCATTACAACATGTTTTAATGTCCCTCGACCTTATTAATTACTTACTTCGACTATCTACCTGCTACTACTTCATACTTTTAATTACTTGGGTTTGCTTACTCGTGACTTGTCTCCTTCTCTTTTCAGTGGGTTCTACTTTCGACCGTATCCTAATTATGTATCTTTTTTACCTTACAAACCCATCGTTCCACGTGCCCAAACCATTTGAACTTAATTTTCCTTAATTTTATTTATCTCTTTGATCAATTTAATTGTTACCCCTATCAAATACGAATAAAAGTAAATATATATAAAGGTGTGGGGAAGGTGGCCACCCCTAGACCCTACCGAAAACTCAAAAAGTAAATTTGGCCTCATGTCTGCGAATCGTACATCCAAATTTAGAAGTCACGCGATTCTCTTGTTTGTAACAATCGCCGAATCGTGTCGCAATGCTTTTTGCCCGTTTCTTATCGGTCCGCGGCATACTTGGAGGGTATGTCCACTGGTGTTGGACAGTCGCCCGATTATGGACATGCTGTGAAAACTACATTTCCATATAGCTGGGAAAATTCATGCTTTTTACGTTCTCACATCCTATATCCTGTATTAAGTATCACAGTTATTTAATACAGGATACATTTATGAAGATCATACGAATGATACATTTAAAAGAAAAAACAATCATTAAAGTCCTTTATAAAAAAACATCGAAAAAAATATTCTTTCAAAATTCAAGTCACTAATGTAGAAACTATCTTTAAAAAAAGGCTATTATTCAACTGTTAAAGAGTCATAAATATTTGAATAAAAAAAACATCTTTGAGTCCCAAAATTATTTTACAATAATAAAATGTAATACCAAACAATTCCAGCAGAATTAAAATATTTCAATATATATTTCTTAAAATAATAAATTATGTCTTTTGTAAAAAAAAGAAACATGCATAAAACATTTCACAGAAAAAAAACCATATCAATTAAAATATTTGCGCAGTTAGACATCGAAATGCCAAGGTATCTTATAAGCGCCCTTGCGGTAGTATTTTACGAAAATGGGGTACACAAATTATCCAAAATTTTATTTTTATTATGATTATTATTATTATTATTATTATTATTATTATTATTCTGTCCGCCTCCGTAGTGTAATGGTCAGCACGCTCGGCTACCGTTCTGGAGGTCCCGGGTTCGATTCCCAAGGGGGGTAAAAATAAATATAAGTGATTTTTTCACTGTAATATTTATTCAATATTACCATGGACTGGTACCTGAAGCGGAGGGCTGATCACCTTTCCTTAATAAGTAAAACGTTCATGATAACACTGCGTTTATAAGACACAGTGCCCTATGCACCATTGGGGTGCGGATAAGGGTTTTATTATTTTATTAGTATTATTATTATTATTATTAACTTAAGTCCTAAGATGCGGTGTGACCAAACGCAAATGTGATCGAACACAGCCTTTATCGGGTCGAAGCCTGCCGTTATTAGGTCGCATCGTCCGTATATGGTTCGCTCACCCTACGCGCCCGCCGTATATTGTTACGTTTCTGTTATTTTTTGCCATTATGTCGTGGAAATGGAAAAAAAATAACGCGAAAAAAGTTAACGAGTGCTGTGGATAATGTCGAAACTAGCCGTGGATGATTTCGCATAGCTATTTTCGTACCTAAATCAATTGAAGGTCTTAAAGCGATTTTCCAACAAAACACTCGGGTTATTAGTTTCTGTGTGTTTGTCGTGGTCACGGTTCTAATCCCTGCGTGTTCAAACTTTGCGTATTTTCGTTCTGGGCTTATTCAGCTCTTTCAATAAATACCTAAGAAACAAATCAACAACAAAAAAACACTGCGTCAATTCTGTTCTTCGTTCCATTAATTTGGTGACTTGGTGTGTCCCAATCATTGGATCGGTGTCTCGTCTCTACTAAAAAGTTATTTAACCCTTATAGTGCCGAGCTTATTTTCACATATTTTGCATAAATTGCTAATTGCTTTTCATCATCACTACTTGACGAATTCGACATTTTGTAGGTAGACATAAAAAAATTTTACTTAAAAAAAAATACAAAAATCAATATATTATTTGATTAAAACCAATTTTTTTAGCTTTTCCACTTTATTTTTATTTGACCAGCGACCGGGTTTCGTCGTTACCGACATCATCAGACTGGTGATGTCGGTAACGACGTCGACGTCACCAGTCTGATGATGTCGGTAACGACGAAACCCGGTCGCTGGTCAAATAAAAATAAAGTGGAAAAGCTAAAAATATTGGTTTTAATCTAATAATATATTAAAAATGCAATTCCACCACGAAGTGTCAGTGGATAATATAAATCTAACAAAAATCAATGTTAAATTCACAGCAAAATAATTTGAAACGGTTATTTATAAATGTTTTTAAAAGCGTAATACATGCGCGCGCTAAGACACGTCCGTTCAGGTCGTACCTAAATCAAATTGCGCAATAGTCGGTATTCCGACGCTCCGCACTTTATACGCATTAAAAGAGAGTCGATCTATCGACGGTTCGCACTCTAAGGGTTAAAACAAACAAAAAACATAACGAACTAATCTTTTGACTGAATAACCATCACTCCGCTTTTCCGCAGCAGTAGAAAGAAAAAATAGAACGCCAAACCATTCTTTTTTTATAAAAAAGAGAAATATTTGTGTTTTTATTATTTACACAAATACTTCAATCTCGGAGCTCGGAGCTCTTGATCGGTGCGTGAACACGTTGCGCGTTAATTCGATCACGCTAAACTGTCGTAGTCGCTTTCATTTTTCAAAACCGGACTGCCGGACGGTAAAATTCCGGACAGTGGACAAGCGCCCAATCGTCAGTTTTATCATGCTAACCGGACTGCCGGACAGTAAAATAGGGTTTATAAAATGTTCCACAAAGTATCTTCGAAAAACACTCACGAAATTCAATTTTTGTATTTGAATCTAGCAATTAGTACCGTAGAACGGGGCTGGTTGAACTTTGATGTGTTACTTGAGCCCAGTACAAAAAAAATTAAATCTGTATTTGGTCTACAATAATGAACGTATCTACATGATTCATTGTTTCCCTGACAGGTGACACTTATTGTCACGATACGTTCATTATTGTAGACCAAATACAGATTTATTTATTTTTTGTACTGGGCTCAAGTAACACATCAAAGTTCAAGTAGCCCCGTTCTACGGTATCCGAGTTTTATTTCAAACGTTTTTCTACGTATTGCGACGTTTTCCTTGTTATTTTTCCGTTGATTTAGATTGGCATATAATTTATACCGTCTCGGACTTGTGTGTTTCGGGAGAGATTTTTATCTTTTACGTTCAGTGGAGAAATGCATTCGTTCCCCTTCCTTAAGCTCCGCGTCCAGCTTGCACTAATGGTCTTGTTTTCTTTGGCTCCATCCCAAGTGGCCGACCGGACAATTCCGACGTCGTTAATTATTGTGTAACAAAAACGGAAAAAAAACGGAACAAACACCACGAACCGCAAGTGCTTTCTCCGCGCATTGACGGGCGGTTTTTGTTTGTAATTTTTTTTTGTTTGACTTTTTAAATTTCGTCTAACGTCTGGCTGTCATCAATAAGTATTTAACTCTTTGTCTACTTGTACCATCAGTCTTGTATTAAAGGTACCGTAGAACGGGGCTACTTGAACTTTGATGTGTTACTTGAGCCCAGTACAAAAAAAAATTATTATCTGTATTTGGTCTACAATTATGAACGTATCGACATGATTCATTGTTTCCCTGACAGGTGACACTTATTCGTTTATTATTGTTGACCAAATACTAAAAAACTATTTAAATGCAGTTTTAATTTTTTTTAAGACTGTTGGGGTCAGCTCTCCTCGTCCTCAGGTTGTAGGTCCTTCTGTCATGGACAACGTCACCTAGGCCATGCCTTCGAATCATGTTATCTTTCTGCAGCATCCATGAGTTCTTTGGTCTTCCTCTAGATGTTATTCTAAGAAGATCCACGGCGATTGCCTAGTTCACAATAAGATCAGGTTATAAAGATGTGAATGATCATAAAGAAAAACTAATCTTCTTCTTCTTCTTCTTATTGTAGGCCTTACGGCCTGTTTTTAAGAGGGATTAGCCTCCTGCGACGTCGATTCCCAGCTATCGGCCCATCTCTTTGGTGGTCTGTCCGGGAGTCGTCTACCATGGGGTTGGCCGTACAATGCGATGTGGGGGAGTCTGGATGGTTCCATTCTTCTCACATACCATTGTCTTCTTCGTTGCCTTCCCCACCTAACGACATCTTCGATCTCGCATATTTCCCTGATCTTGGCATTTCTCAATCTATCTCGAAGACTCTTGCCTGTTATGCTTCTCAGAGTCTTCATTTCTGACACTCTAAGCGTTTTTTTTGTGGCAGCGGTGTCTGCTCTACTTTCGATTCCATACGTCATGATGGGTCGGACACAAGTTTTGTATATCTTGATCTTGCTGCCGATCTTCATCTCAGGGTAATAATGATTCAAAAAGTGCCTCTTACTCTGTCCAGAGTCAATTAGTGATGACACAAAGACATTTTTTTTTGTATTGAGCATCACGCCTAACCTATCACCATTTTGTAATTGATGGATTCTCTGTGTTGCCGACCGCACAATAAAATTCAAAGTACTTTTTCGGACTTTTGATGTGTTGCAATGCCTAACGTGTAGACCATTGGTCGGCAAAGTCTGGCTCCGTAGCCCCATGCGTGAACTTTTAAGTGCGGCTTCTGCAAAAATATCCGCGGGAATACTCTTCGACCCTACGTATTCATGCGAATAATCTTTTTCAAGCATGGAACTTATTAAAAGCAAACTGAGAAATCGTCTTTTGTTTCGAATTTGAACAATATATATAGAAGTTCCAATTTATATAGAAGTTGTTTTTGTATTACCACTTTAAAAAAAACAATATTTATTGACTGCCTGTTTCGGAATAATCATTCTATCATCAGGTCAATGTAGATTAAAATGAAATTGTTACGGTCTGACATTTATCCAAAAAAAAAGTGATGAAGGTATGATTATTCCGGAACGATATTGTGTTTTTAAAAGTGGTATTACACAATGTGAACGATGAATGATAAGGAGAGTGTTATATTACCGCACCACAAAGTTGACAATGCTTTTAATATACAAAATTCATCTGAAGGAGAAGAGTTTCTGCTCGATAAAAATCTTCTTTCAAATCGCCAATAGATGTCCTTAGTGAAATTCTAATGATTCAAGTACTTTGTTTCAAAATTGAACCAGATGTATTATAAATAGAACTTCCAAAAATTTGATTAGTGCGGTTGTCAATCATGGGTAGAATTGACGAATGTTACACGTGTTCACTTAAACCAGCCTATGACGGTCGTAAGCCCCGTAAATGTCCAGACTTTTATTCTTCTTCATCCATGTTAAGATGTCAAAAAAATAATAATAAAGGTGTTTTTACATTATTGTTTGCCTTCGTAGTGTAATGGTCAGCACGCTCGGCTACCGTTCTGGAGGTTCCGGGTTCAATTCCCAAGGGGGGTAAAATAAATATTAGTGATTTTTTCACTGTAATATTTATTCATAATTACCATGGACTGGTACCTGAAGCGGAAGGCTGATCACCTTTTATATATTATATATTATATTAATATATTATTAGATTAAAACAAATATTTTTAGTTTTTTTTACTTTATTTTTATTTGACCAGCGACCGGGTTTCGTCGTTACCGACATCATCAGACCAGTCTGATGATGTCGGTAACGACGAAACACGGTCACTGGTCAAATAAAAATAAAGTAAAAAAAAGCTAAAAATATTGGTTTTAATCTAATAATATATAAAAATGCAATTCCATCACGAAGTGCCAGTGGATAATATAAATATTATATTACATTAGGTAGGTACATACGTTTGGCTCTCAAGAAATTTTTAAACCTTGTAATGTTGGACATTTGACTTATTTATTGATTTGGCGTTTAATTTGTAGAACTCCATTTTAATTTATGTATTAATTTCAAATCAAACACAGATTTTTGAGTCTACTAAGTTGTATTTTATTAACAAATCACATAAAAAATTATACTGTGACAATTGTTTCGCCTTGTTAGGGTGTCACAGTATATTTTTTTATGTGTTTTTGTTAATAAAATACAACTTAGTAGACTCAAAAAATCTGTGTTTGATTGACTGGTAAGTAAGTTTGCCGACCGCTGTCGCAGACGGAGCGTTTAATTCCTAAATACATTAGGAAATGCTTTGACCACTTTCTCGAGTGCTTCCATCTTCCGTTGTGCGACACTTGTCTATTTCCGTGTTCGCGCAGCGACTCGGGGCGTTCAAATGAACTTTCACATAAAAATTCCTCTGCATTATCCCGCACAAAGGCGTCATTAGGGATTCGGATATGCCTAATGGATATCAAACGACACTTGAAAAGTTTTTTTTCCTCGTCTTCTTTTAACCCTTTAGGCCTTGAGATTTTCCGACGTTACTGTCTTATTTATTCGCTCTTAATTTTAAACGTTTAATTTATTGTTTCGGCATTAACTTTGCGGTAAGACATGTTACAATGATTAAAGAAAACACTTGTTTTTTACCACTTGAGTTTTATTATAGACTACATGTTTCAGAAGTTAAACTTCCATCATTATTTTTTGCTTTCCATTTTTCCTTTGTTTTCAAACTCCGCCCCTTGACTAACCCCCTCCCCCTAACTTTCCCCTCTCCTTATTCATAGATCAATTTTATATTTTATATTTTAGTTATTATACAGACCTGAATGATGGAAGTTTAACTTCTGAAACATGTAGTCTATAATCAAACTCAAGTGGTAAAAAACAAGTGTTTTCTTTAATCATTTAAACGTTTAACGTTTATTCGACCGTATAATAAAACAAGAACTGTATTTACAGCATTTTGAGTGTGTCCAAATACTTGTTATCTGACACAAAATCTGGATTATCTCCAATTACAGGGGTTATTTTCATGTTATTTTTTGAACACCAAAGATGAAGAAGAATATGGAAGTCTGGGCATTTTCATCTCACCAATAGATGTCTTTGGTGAAGTTCAAGTGATTCAAGAATTATGATTCGGCCATGAAATAATTTTCATGACCCTTTTAATGAAACTTTATCTCTTTTCTTTTTTAAATTGTAAATAACAGATAAGTATATATTTATTTTAAATTCTCTGTTTTTGTTTCTATCATCCATCGATATTGTATTTTTGTGTACCCGAAAAGTTTTCGAATCGAGTGTAGAAGAGCGTAAAAGCGATTCGTGACATTATTTCGCTTTTAACTGAAACTCGGGAATTTATTTCCTTAAAACGATACAGCTGAAATATTTTAAATACAACTACGAAATTGGAGTTTTGCCGGGATTAAAGTACTAGGGTAAAACGAGCAATGATTGACAGGCAGTGTACCAATCATTGACATGTTCAATTATTGACAGGGTACTAATAATTCTAGGTTTTTTTATATTTAGATACTCTTCCTGTATTTTGTTTTTCATTTCGCTCACTCCTCTCAAGAACGTCATAAATAAAAAAAACTTGATTTTTCAGGAGAACGTTTTTAAAATTTAAAAATATAATACAATGTATTAAAAATAAATATCAAGCCACTTATTGAACTTTTTACTGTGCAACACATATTTTTAGGTGAAACCTGAAGGTTCTTTCCCCATTTGAAAAATATTTAGTATGTTTCAAAAAATAGTTAAAATTTACCTCTTCTTCAAAATGCAAAAACAACACTTTATGCCCTGTAGCGGGTAAATATTAAGTTAAAAATATGCCGCTTTTGCTGGGATATAGTACATTTTATGGGCATTCCGAAAACACGCAGAACTGAAAATTGACGATTTTTTATTTATGACGTTCTTGAAAGGAGTGAGTGATTTGCTATAAACGTCTTGAACGATTCATAAATTTTACTTTTTTAATTAAGGTTTTACTTAGTAAATACCACTATTTCTTATAATCTACTGTGACACGTGTTTCGATGCGTTCCGCATCATTATCAAACACCGTATGTGAAATTTTACGTATTATATATCACATAAATTTTACGTTGAGAAAAAAATACACTGATTTTTTTCTTCTACTTTTTTGTTCTTTGATCTGTGTTTGGATACAGTCACTTCTCTCTCTCTTTAGGCTTCTTATGCCCTGTAAAGGTCTTCTGTAACGCTCACAAGGGGGCATTATCAGCCACTTTGAGAAAAACTGCTCTAAATCAATGCTTATGCAAGTATTTCAATGGCTAATAGTCTGTGGCAACCCACACATCGACTATGGCAACTCAAATCGAGTGAAATAGCGAGCACCCTACACGAAGCCCGCAACGAACGGAAGCGAGCCCGTGACACTTCGTAATTTTATAGAACTGAATAAATTTGTGTTAAAAGTAATCCGCTTTCATCTTGCTTCCCTTCTGATAAATTAAAGTGGTATTCAACTAGAAACCACAAGTCCAAACACCGATGGGTCTTAAAATTCCAATAAATAAATGGCGTCACTCTTAATATATTTATTTCCATATCTGCATACATTAATTTATTTCGCTTTTAAACTTATTTTCCAGTCCTCTCTGATTGATACAATAATTGATAAGCTAAATTCGTTTCGGAAAACGGAATTGATACATTTGTGAGTGAAATGGTTTGCATACGTAGGGATACTGAATACCTTTTAAATGAAAAGACAGATTTCCTTTTTTAAGCTTCGAATCCGAAAACCCCTCGTTCTAATTTAATTTTCGACTTTGTAAGCAATATCTCTAGAATTCGAGGGCTCGTACGCGGGTGTACAGTGGATGACCGTGTTACTAGATACTTTTTATTTAATTTTATTTCATACGATATGTCCGCCTCCGTAGTGTAATGGTCAGCACGCTCGGCTACCGTTCTGGAGGTCCCGGGTTCGATTCCCAGGGGGGGTCTAATAAATATAAGTGATTTTTTCACTGTAATATTTATTCAATGTTACCCTGGACTGGTACCTGAAGCGGAGGGCTGATCACCTTTCCTTCATGTGTAAACGATCAAGATAACTCTGCGTTTATATGACGCAGTGCCCTATGCACCATTGGGGTGCGGATAAGGGTTTTATTATTATTATATTCATACGATTCAGCAACACGTATGAATGTGGAATGGGCGTAGACTGTGTGCAAAAACAGAGTGGTATGGCGTTCTATTCTCTCTGCCTACCGCTGCGACAAAGCGGCGTGATTGTTAGTTAAATAGTTTATTTTGGCCATAATAGGGTCTCCGTCCTGAGAAAGCGGTCCAATAATCTACGCTGGGTAGAGAGTGGTCCAAATTTGAATTTACGCTTGGTAGAAAATAGTCCAAATTTGAATGTACGTAAGATATAGAGTGGTCCGAATTTGAATGTGCCTATGTATACGAGGACATGGGCTGCTCGACGTATGAGGAGCTGAAGAGGGTTTCGAAAAATGGACCAGAATGGAGAAGGAGATGTCATTTGCTGCTGCAGACCAATCCACATGATTGAGACCAGAGAGAGAGATGTATACAAGTATTTACGTACACCTTCACCAGTTAAAGTTTACTATATAAAATACATACCAGTGATCCAAAATTGAATTTATGCTAGGTAGAATGTGGTTCAAATTTGAATGTATGCTAGGTAGAACGTTTTCCAAATTTGAAATTACGCTAGATAGAGAGTGCTCCAATTGGGAATGTACGCTAGGTTGAAAGTTTTCCTAATTTGAATGTAAGCTAGGTAGAACGTTTTCCAAATTTGAAAATACGCTAGATAGAATGTGGTCCAAATTTGAATGTACGCCAGGTAGAAAGTTTTCCAAATTCGAATGTATACAGGTATTTACGTACACCTTCGCCAGTTACATTATACTATTACACATACTTCCGGTTTCCTCCGGCCGGACCCTCCGTGCACACGATTGGCTCCCTCGCTCCATTGCCCCTCTAGCACCCGGCTGCGGGGTGGGCGGCTCGCCTCGGCCACCCCAGATCCCGAGACTGAAAGTACATTTCCGAGCAGGTACCCGAGAGGGTATTTTTTTTCGTTCGCCCGAAATTGACCCGATTTATTATGTTTAACCATTTGTCGCAGTCGACAGACGCGGTGTGTTCAAGTCTACACAGAAAAAAAACGTCGTTACGAGGTCGTAGTATATTTGAATTACACGGTCGCAGCACACATATGGTATTTTTAACCGAGAAAAACTTGACATGATCAGGTATGTCAGGTCAGGAGTCGAGATAATCGGTGGGTATGTAAGAGCAGATTCATTAACATTTAAAAAAAAAAAAAGTTAAAATGACTAACTACAAAGTAAATGCTTTAAATATTAATAATATTGAGAATATATAAAATTGAATTGTTTGGTAATATATCCAAAATTAAACAAGGTTTATTGGATTGAATTCTACATTTATTTATGTATATGTTAATACGTGACGCGTCTCGTCTTATTAAGACATTATCAAACCATATTATCACATTATCAAAAACTAGAGTATTGGGTAATATATCCAAAATTAAACAAGGTTTATTGGATTAAATTCAACATTTATTATATATGTTAATACGTGACGCGTTTCGTCTTATTAAGACATTATCAAACCATATTATCACATTATCAAAAACTAGAGTCTGTTTGATAATGTCTTAATAATAACATACATAAATAAAAGTAGAATTCAATCCAATAAACCTTGTTTAATTTTGGATATATTACCCAACAATTCAATACGGAATTCTACTAACTGTCTGCAGTTACAATAAATATAAAATTTAATTTCCTCGAAAAAAATCTTTCATACTATCCATCGAACAAATGTTACCTTGCCGCTATTAATTTTCTCTCAAGGTAACACTTTACTCCTTCCAATACACTGCGCACCATGACGCAAAGATAACAAAGAAAAATGTGTAAACATGTCGGATGTGTGTTATTTGCCTCGCGAGGAAGTGGCGCGCTTGTACCCCAATCATTTCCATCATTTTATGGTTGGTAACTACACTCCCCTGCGGAAAATCTCGCCTCTTGATCTGTTCGCGTATTATACGGGAGTACCTAATACGAATTTATGGTAATCGGCCGAGATTACTCGGAGTATCTCAACATTCGGTGTGATCGCTGTTTCGTAAATTACCCCGAACGGGAGATGCTAGGATAGAATCGGGGAATAAAACACAACAGATCATTTTATACAAGTATTTCTTTTTGTTATAACACTATTAGCATCACGCCATTTCCCGCTGAGGTAATCAGAGTCATAGATACGTGTATTCTAGTCTATTGTTTTAAAAATGAAACACTTGCAATAACACTTATTGGTGAACGTGTGCAAAGTGATCACTTAAACCAAAAAGTTTGTAAAGTCATTCAAGAACAATGTTTCAAAATTGGTTCATGTATATAGAACTACCAAGAATTTGAGTACTGTGGTTGTCAATAATGGGTAGAATTGGTGAATGTTTCACGTGTGTAAAGTGATCACTTAAACCAAAAAGTTTGTAAAGTGATTCAAGAACAATGTTTCAAAATTGGTTCATATATATAGAACTTCCAAGAATTTGAGTACTGTGGTTGTCAATAATGGGTAGAATTGGTGAATGCTACACGTGTGTAAAGTGATCACTTAAACCAGCTTATGACGGTCGTGAGCCCCGTAAATGTCCAGATTTCCATATTCTTCTTCATCTTTGTTGAGATGTCAAAAAATAATGAGTTTTATTTCATTTCACACGCAACTAGTTTCGAAAACTGCAGTCGTTTTCATCGACAGGTGATTATAAAACCTGTTGATGAAAACAACTGTAGTGTTCAAAACCAATCGTATATAATGAAATAAAACTCAATAAGTGATATTATAGCAGTATTTTATTTTTAAAATTAGCAACATATCATTCCACAAAGTTAATGTCGTATCAATAAATAATAATATGTATTCTAGTCGTCGAACATAGGTAATTTTCTCCTTATCATTCATCATTCACTTTGTGTAATACCACTTAAAATAAGTATTATTACACAATGTGAATGATGAATAAAAAGGAGAATGTTATATTACCATACCACAGAGTTAACAATGCTTTTATTATACAAAATATGGGTGATATTCATTCAGACTTAGTTTAAATGTTTTACATTGACAGCCTGAGAAGCTTCAATGGTTGAAATATGCTTCGTGTCGTGTTCAGATAATAAAAATAATAAATTTGGATAATTTTTATAGCGCCATTTTCGTAAAACACCACCTCAAGAGGACTTCACTGTTTTCGATACTTGAGCGTGATTATGTGAGGGGTTGGAACAATCGGTGTGTATGTTTGAGGAAATGCACGAATGTTTAAGACGCGAAGATTGTTTGCAAATACAGATGGTGTGGTGTTCTATTCTCTCTGCCTATCATGCGGCGGAGGGGAGATTGTTTAGTTTAATACATTTCAAAGACATTCATCTGCAGATGAGGGTTGAAATAGTTAAGATTTTATTAGAAAAAAATTGCAATTTTTACGGTACGATACCAGGAGAATATGATAGGTTAAGTTTTATGTATTGTCCCGTTGTAAACCTGTCTTCATTCATAAGTTACGATAATTTTTTCTCGACTTCCAAGTCTTGCAGATGGGCGTTCTTCTATGTACATCATGTGATCAGTCCATTAGACCCCTCAGTCCACACCTGGCCTCAATCGATTTCCTCCACTTTCTCAATTTATTTCTAATCACGCCGCCGGAGATCGGTGCCCTTGATGCTGGGCGGCTCGGCTCGGCAACTCCGGTGGCATTCTTTCAACGCGAAATCACCACTTTATTTTCTCTCCCGTGTAACAAATCACCCAGTCATTGCGGATACCGTCTGAGGGTGGAGAACGCGCGTAGCGACTGCGAACCACTCGTGTATGGGCCGCTTAATGACCCGAATATTTACGCTTTCCCCAGCTTATTACAATTTTTCCTCGGCCCCAAAACGATTTGGATGGAAACGACCCACGAATGTATATTTTTTTTGTATGAGAATTTATGGCCCGCGGGTATACAGATGGGCCCGGCACTAAATCAATTAGTGCGCAATAAAAATTAAGCGATAAAAATGTCTTTTGCACTTCCCAAGAGAATTGGGTTCCGCAAGACGCTGGTCTTCGATTTGACGACAGTATTTCTATGTCAGTAGGGTCATGAGCTAAAGGGCACAACTAGGACGAGAAGGTTGGGGTCAATAAAAGACCAGAGACAACAATAAGACCAGAAACATAAGAAGACCAGAGACAACAAGAATAATAGAGACGACAACAACAAGATCAAACACAACAACAAGACTATAGTCAGCAAAAACAACAGAGACAACAACAAGAACAAAGACAACAAAAAACCCAGAGACAACAAGAATACCAGAGACAACAATAAGTCCAGAGACAACAAGAATAATAGAGACGACAACAACTAGATCAAAGATAACAACAAGACTATAGATAGCAAAAATAACAGAGACGACAAGAAGACCAGAGACAACAACAAGAACAGAGACAAAAACCCAAAGACAACAAGAATACCAGAGACAAAAACATGACCAAAGACAACAATAAGACAAGGATCACACCCTGCCATCGAGAACGGAGCAGAATTGCTCCAACTACTTGCTCTGGAGGTGGGGAAATAGGAACAACCCTGACTGTGACTGAAGTCAAGCAATTTTTCAAATGTTGATCATCAAATTACCCCTGTAGTATTTTTTTTTTTAATTTTGATGTTACAATGATTAAGAAAACACTTGTTTTTATACCACTTGAGTTTTATTAAAGACTACTAGTTTAGCTTCCGAAACAAGTAATCTTTAATAAAACTCAAGTGGTATAAAAACAAAGTGTTTTCTTAATCATTGTAACATCAAAATAAAATAAAAAATCATGGGGTAATTTGATGATCATTGTAACATATCTTACCACAAAGTTAATGCCGAAACAAAAAATTAAATTTTAATGTAGTTCGTTAATTTCCTGAAAAATGTAAAATGCTACAAAAATTAATTAACAATTTACTCGTCACTGGAATGGAAAAAGCATCATTCTCGTTGAACGATTTAAAAAAAACTCATTTTGAACCCTTGCACTTCGTCTGGCATTGTGCTTTAATTAGGGACCATTGCGCATTTGTGGGGTCGAGTGGTTGGGAAAAATCTCAGCTGTTTTTCGTATATTTTTGTGCTACTTTTAATTACTAGTATGAATTATGTCCTTAATGCGAGTGGCCCATACTAGGAATTATGCGATGGAACAATTAATATTGAAACCCTCGGTGTTACAGGGCAAAATAGGTCTGGTCGGATAAATTTAAATGCAATTCTAGATTAACAATGTGCTTAGGGCTTATCGAAGGATTATTTATTAACAATATTTAGAGTGTGTACCGAATCTTTGTCGAAAATCTAGGTTTCGCCTCTTCCGCATTAAAAGTGTGCAATTTCCAAAAATATTCGAAATTGAGTTAGTATGCGGAAACGTTTGGTATCACCAGTATGCTTCAATATTGACAACAGAGCGTAGTTCAACAAACGCTTGCTTTAGTTAAGTTTTATTTAATATTTTATATAATAATTTCATAATTGTACTGAAAGAAATAAATATTTTATTAAAAATAATCGTTTGACTGCGAAAAAATTTTTTTTCTTTAAATTTAGTAGTATTTAATAAATTAAATATTTATGTTCAAATTAAATATAATTTTTTGACATCTCATCAAAGATAAAGAAGAAGAATGTGGAAGTCTGGGCATTTACGGGGCTGACGACCGTCAAAGGCTGGTTTAAGTTTTTTTATGACTGTGTGTATCCAGATTTGTGAACAAGTATTTGGACACACTCAAAATGTTGTCAATAAAAATTAACTGGTCAAATTATAAGGTAAAATAATAAAAATGAAAATGATATTTTCTGGCGTTTCTCATGTAGGTATGTGATCAAAATCCAGGATTCGGATCTCACATACTAATAAAACAGTTTCTGCTTAATAAAAAGCTTCTTTTCATCTCACCATTAGATGTCTCTGGTGAAGTTCTAGTGATTCAAGAACAATGTTTGAAATTGGATCATATATATAGTATATAGTATAGGACTAAGTAGAATCTACTTAGTCCAAAAATGCAAAATAAACGTACTACAAAAAAATGTCCCTTACTGTGTTTTGAGTTGGACAGCCGAGATGTCTCTAGTGAAGTTCTAGTGATTCAAGAACAAGGTTTCAAACTTCCAAGAATTTGAGTAGTGTGGTTGTCAATAATGGGTAGAATTGGTTACACGTGTATAAAGTAATCGCTTAAACCAGCCTGTGACGGTCGTAAGCCCCGTAAATACCCAGACTTACATATTCTTCTTCATCTATGTTGAGATGTCAAAAAATCGTAAATTAAATTTGAATTTATCATCAGTTCTTAGAGCCGCGTGTGGCGTGTTCCACCTCCGATTTCTTATTATTGCAAACACCGCAGTCACATTTAAGCGTGCGTACACGTGTTGCTGCGCTCCCCCGCGCCGACCCCCCCTGCCACCGTCGCCTCTATCCTCTATCGATCTGTTATCCCCCTGAATGGTATTATGCTCCAGGATTCCCTGCAACATTTACACAAGCTGAATACAGGGATCGCTCAATGGGTATTACAATATACCGACGCCGGGATTACAAAGGGAGACGTGACGTACATAACTGAATTTCCTCTGACATTTTTTATTTTTATTTTATTTATTCGGGAATTGTACAGCTTACATATAAAAAATGATATAAAACAATAGTTACATTAACAATAATAAACATTACATTACATTGACAAAAATGCCAATTAAACAATTCCACAATTATGTTATAAAACTATTAAAAAACATTCAGAGATTAAACAAAAAACAAAAAAACATTATATTATTTATATTGTATATACAAACGTTTTTAAACGTTTTTTTTTATTTACAACATTTTGAGTGTGTCCAAATACTTGTTCACAAAATCTGGATTATCTCCAATTACAGGAGTTATTTTCATATTATTTTTTGACATCTCATCAAAGATGAAGAAGAATATGGAAGTCTGGGCATTTACGGGGCTGACGACAGTCATAGGCTCTTATTACCTTATTAATAAACTTGTTATTATCATATTAATAAACTCTTATTTACCGTCGTAATATAAGAGTTTCTGCTTAATAATAAGCTTCTTTACATCTCACCAATAGATGTCTCTAGTGAAGTTCCAGTGATTCAAGAATAATGTTTAAAAATTGGTTCATATATATAGAACCAAGAATTTGAGTGGTGTGTTGTCAATAATGGGTAGAATTGGTGAATGTTACACGTGTGTAAAGTGATCACTTGAATCCCCGTCAGCCCCGTAAATGCCCAGACTTCCATATTCTTCTTCATCTTTGATGAGATGTCAAAATAATAAAATTAAAAAAAAATATTTTCTGGCGTTTCTCATGTATGTGACCATAATCCACGATTCGTACCTCACATACAAATAAAAGAGATTCTACTCAATACAAAATCACCTTCGTCTCACCAATAGATGTCACTAGTGAAAATTCTAGCGATTCTTGTACAATGTTTTCAAAATTAGATCGTATATAGAACTTTCTAGAATTTCAGTAGTGTGGTTGTCAATAATGGGTAGAATTTGGTGAATGTTACACGTATGTAAAGTGATCACTTAAACCAGTCTATGACGGTCGTCAGCCCCGTAAATGCCCAGACTTAACATATTCTTCTTCATCTTTGATGAGATGTCAAAAAATAATACCTTATTAGGTATACAAGTATGAAATTTACCTCAAGTGGAAACATACCTTTGTGGAAGATTTATTTCCACACGTACCCCAGTGCCCCTAGCTAGGAGCTAATTAACCACACTTCTGATTGGTCTGCTGGACCTATGGGAGCATCTCTACCCTCCCAGGAAGTCTTATTTCGCTATTTTCACGTAAAGAGTCTATTTCATTTTGAACCTGAAAATAATATCTAAATTACTAACTAAAAAACAATGAATCAATGAAAAACAATCAAACAATCGCGCCACTGCAGGGTTAGGCAGAGATAATAGAATGCCACGCAGATCTCTCTTTGCAAACAGTAATCGCCTCTTCCACATTCATGCATCTCC
Source organism: Brachycentrus maculatus (assembly GCF_059751285.1). Taxonomy (NCBI): domain Eukaryota; kingdom Metazoa; phylum Arthropoda; class Insecta; order Trichoptera; family Brachycentridae; genus Brachycentrus; species Brachycentrus maculatus. Next base: position 997,429 of record NW_028281044.1, on the reverse strand, counting down.
TCATACGTACCCGCCGATTATTCCGACTCCTGACTTGATCTCGTGCCAAGTTTTCCTCGGTTTTGTCGTGCGTCTAATACCAACCACATTCGCCTAATAAATTTGTTTTATTATTCTTTATACATTCATTCGGTTCATATGCCCAACAATCTCAATGCACCATTCTTAATTTTATCGATAATGCTTATCTTATGTGTGTTAAAATCCTTGTTTACAAATCGCTCTCTCCTTTCAACAACCTCATATATTAAAAATCGACAAATTCCAGTCATGCATGTTTTCGGAATGCTCAGAAAATTTACTTTATCCCAGCAAAAGCGGCATATTTTTAACTTAATATTTACCCCCTACGGGGCAGAAAGTGTTGTTTTTGCATTTTGAAGAAAAGGTATTGTTTAATATTTTTTTTTAATAACCAAATATTTTTCAAATGTAGAAAAAACCTCCAGATTTAACCTAAAAAGATCTGTTGCACAGTAAAATGTTCAATAAGTGGCTTGATATTTATTTTTAATACATTTTATTACTTCCATATATTTTTATTTACATGTAGGTAATCAGCCCAAAAAATGCCTTTTTACATTGTTTTTTTAGGGGTGTTCGGAGCTAAATTATACTTTAAACATTAACGGAAGGATTTAAGAATACGTCCACATCGCTTTATCGCACCTCACCCTAAACATCCCAATATAAGATAATTACAAAGGTTTTTATAGCTCTATACACGCTTACCAACGTACAGTAACATAATATGTAACTTAACATAATATGTACTCGTGTAAGGTTAATTTTCGCTCGCATTTAGCAGAGTACGGTTCGAACATCGCCTTCACGCCGAAAAACTTGCGCCGCCCCTGGGATCCTCCCCCCCCCCACCCACCTCTTAATACATACATACCTGAAAGCATGTGGGAAGAGAAATTGGCGTATCTACGACTAGCATTGTACATTTTCTCGTTTAATTATTTAGTATTTTATATTTTTTTTTTTGACATCTCATCAAAGATGAAGAGTGTTTGAGTAGTGTGGTTGTCAATAATGGGTAAAATTGGTGAATGTTACACGTGTGTAAAGTGATCACTTGAACCAGCCTATGACGGTCGTCAGCCCCGTAAATGCCCAGACTTCCATATTCTTGTTACATATAGTAAATGTGTATATGAAATAAATTTGTATCTATGAATGTATCTATGTATTTATAAAATAAATAAATAAATAAAAAAATAAAAAATTCTTGTTGGGTAATATATCCAAAATTAAACAAGGTTTATTTGGTTGAATTGTACATTTATTTATGTATATGTTAATACGTGACGCGTTTCACTCTCTTACACTTACGTTTACACTCTGAGTGTTTGATAATGTCGTAATACGACGAAACGCGTCACGTATTAACATATACAAAAATAAATGTAGAATTCAACCATATAAACCTTGTTTAATTTTGGATATTTTACCCAACAATTCAAAATGGAATTCTACCAACCGTCTGCAGTTACGATAAATTCCATATTCTCCTTCATATTTGATGAGATGTCAAAAAAGAATATGAAATTTTGCATACGCTATTCGTGTCTAGTGAGCCTTTAAGGGGTGATTTTCAAAATTGGTAGAAAAACCAAGAATAGATCCATGTATTCTCCAGGTATATACAGGTATTCTCCCCATCTCACGGCGGGAAAATTGAGATTTTTTCCATGTCGCTCTCGCGGTCCTGGTCGGATAATGTGGATTGTAATTACCCGAGATTGAAATAACTTACTCTTCCCAAAGAATTTCCTTTCATGGAACGATGCCTTATTAATATTGGAATATTTCAGATTCTGCGTGGGGGGTTTTTTTTTAACCACAATGATTACCTATTTTGTTGTTATAAAGTTCATTTTGATTTCTAACATAGAAAAGTATTTCATGGAAAAAAGAAATTAACCTCCTATTTCATATTCTCCTGGTATATACCGAAAAAGTATACGGTGTTATACGGTGTTTGAAAATGATGCGGAATGCATCGAAACACGTGTCACAGTACGGCTGTCCAAATTTAAAACACAGTAAGGGACATTTTTTTTGTAGTACGTTTTTTTTTGCATTTATGGACTAAGTAGACTCTACTAGTCCAAAAATGCAAAAAAAAGTACTACAAAAAAATGTCCCTTACTGTGTTTTAAATTTGGACAGCCGAGTAGATTTGAAGAAATAGTGGTATTTACTAAGTAAAACAGTAATTAAAAATATTTAAAATAAATATAACTAAAAAAAACTAACTAACCATCACGCCGCTTCCCCGCAGGGGTAGGCAGAGAGAATCGAACGCCACACCACTCTGTCTTTGCAAACATTCTTTGCCTCTTCTACATTCATGCATCTCCTCATACATACCCGACGATTATTACGACTCCTGACCCGGCCGCTTTCAAGTATTTGACCTACCTGATTGTGCCAAGTTTTCCTCGGTCGTCCTCTGTTTTTTTTTCCAACTACATTCACCTCATAAATTTGTTTAACCGTTCTTTCTTCACTCATACGCTCCACATGTCCAAACCATCTCAACACACCTTTCTTAATTTTATCGAATATAAAAAGAGAAATAAGTATTTGGGTTTTTTTATTTACAAAAATACTTAAATTTCATACTATTTCTGTGAGTCTAAGCGGCTCATTATTAGAAACAGGTATCAAATTGTGACAGAGTGGGTTCGAACCGAGAGAAACTCAGACTCGAGAGTCCGCTACACTAACCACGGGACCACAACCTAACACGTTTAACAAGTATAGTAAAATCGTAACTATTTTAACCATCTTCAGATGTATTTAACTAAATAATTAACCAACCATTATGTCCTTCCCCGCTAGGGTAGTCAGGGAGAATAGAGCGCCAAACCAGTCTGTCTTGGCAAACAGTCTTCGCCCCTCCCACATTCATGCATCTCCTCATACATATCCGCCGATTATTCCGACTCCTGACCTGATCACTTTCAAGTGTTTGAAATACTCGATCGTGCCAAGTTTTCTTCGTCCTTCCTCTGCTTCCATTACCGACTATATTTGTAAGATTCTTCCAATATAAATTACTCCCAAGTGGAGTGACCCAGAATAGTGAGTATGGATTTGGACACACTCCAAATGTTGTGGTTAGAAATGTCTAATTATCAATTAAAAAAAATTAATATATTTTTTTTCTTTTTTTTACAGGTAAGTTCTTCCAGTTATCAATAGATCTATCTTCTGAATCAAATGTACTTTACAGTAAGTAAAAAAATACATATATTATTCTCAATATTATTAATATTTAAAGCGTCTTTGTGGTTCGTAATTTTTATTTTTTATTTTTTTTACAAAGGTGTTAGTAATGTTAGAATATAACCATTCACCGAGATTTTTTGCTTACCGGTTTCGAGACGTGCCCGTCTCTTCGTCAGGACAATCACTACAACAGCATGCAAACAATACTACACGTCACTACCATAGCAGTATTCACACATTTATAACTACATGAAATTTTCAGATTTGGTGTTTAATTTTTAAAACTTCATTTTAAAATTAAAATTATATTACAGTATAACATTTACTACAGTAGTTTGATAGTAGTCCGCTTCCGTAGTGTAACGGTCAGCACGCTCGGCTACCGTTCTGGTGGTCCCGGGTTCGATTCCTAGGGGGGGGGGGTCAAATAAATATAAGTGATTTTTTCACTGTAATATTTATTTAATATTACCCTGAACTGGTACCTAAATCGGAGGGCTGATCACCTTTCCTTGATATGTAAACAATCAAGAAAACACTGCGTTTATATGACGCAGTGCCCTACGCACCATTGGGGTGCGGATAAGGGTTTTATTATTTAATTATTTATCACAGTTGTTTGATAATGCCACAACAAGGCGACAGAATTGTCATATTTTTTTATTTTTCTGTGTTTTTAATAATAATAAAATAATTTAGTACATTCCAAAAATCAGTGTTTGATTTTAATATTTAATGTGGATCACATGCGAATTTATATTTTTTTTGTAGTTCCCAGTTTGTGAAGAATGATATGGTGTGACGTGTAGTATTGTTTGCATGCTGAGTGATTGTCCTGACGAAAAGACGGTTACATCTCGAAAGCAGTAGAAAAAAATACTCGATGAGTGGTTATATATTAAAATTACTATTTTTTTGTAAAAAAAAGGGAAATATTTCATACTTTACTGCCTCACGATGAGTATCGCTCACATTCGGGATGATATAGCTACTCGTTCGGTCACACTTTTTGTGTGGAGATTTACCTACCCGCCGCGTCGCACAAAAGCTTCATTAGAGGTTGATTGATGACCGTACCTGTCGTCACGACCGACTACACGATATTTATTATCTTGACGTTTCCCCAATGATTCAGGTGATACTTTTTTGAAACATTTATTAGCCGCAATTCACGTCTATTTTCCCGCATTTTGCGTCTGCCCGCCGTAATTGGGTACTCTCGGCCGCAATGGATCATTCTCATGATGTGTTATTATTGGCTCATAAATTAATATGAAAAATCACAAGACTATCGGGAATATTCTTATTGAAATCTGTTAACAAGTAAGGGAGATATGAAGGTTAAAACATTAGATTTTAATAAAACGAAAAACAGACACCGCATTATCGAAATTTACGTCATCGGGTGTGTTGTGGGGCGTCTCTCTTTATGTATCTGCTTTTTAGAGCTGTAACAGTAGTAGTGTGGATTCTGTGACGTCATTCGTTACCAACTTACGAAAACAACGTTTTTACGACGGCGAATTTTGCAAAAAAAAAAAATGATAAATGAAAATATTGATTATATCGGCTGTTATAAACACAAAATGTGTCTTACACAATCCTTCATAGGTTGAGTATGAAATTGGATATTCCTCCCGAGTGATAATACCCTATGCACGTTTATTTTTTCACGTTTTGCGTCTGTCCGCCGTAATTTGGTACTTTCGGTTGCAATTTGAGTACGTCTGCGGAAATTGACGTTTATTCGGTCACAATTAAATTTTATACGGACATTTCTTGGTGGAACTGTATTTTATAGAATAAAATAACAACTATGTAATTTTTTCCACATTCATTTTATTAGACCTGCAACCGGGTTTCGTCGCAACCGACATCATCAGACTGGTGTGAGGCTAGACAAAATTCTATGTTATATATTCAACAAGGCAGAAGTAGAAAATATAAAATCATGGTTTTCAACCCTTGCCTTGTTGTGTATAAAACAACATTTTGTCTGGCCTCTCACCAGTCTGATGATGTCGGTTGCGACGAAACCCGGTTGCTGGTCAAATAAAATTAATGTGGAAAAAATTACATAGTTGTTATTTTATTCACTTTATAAAATGAAATTACTTTGTTATAACACAATCCGTAAAATTCTAAAAATTAATTAATTACTTTTTAGGATTTTTACGGAGTGGGTGAGTGAAGTTTTTTGGTGAGAGTATTATAATGTTTTTGAATTAATATAAACCTTGGTGATGACAAGGTCCTTGTTGAAACCGGTAGCTTAAATTGTATTAGTAAAAAAGTGGTTATAACACAGTTATTTCATTTTATAATGTTTATAAAATGTGCCACAAAGTATCTGCGGATAACATTCAAGAAAAGTAATTTTATTCCTTTATTTTGACTGGGAATGTGGGTATGTTCGTGACACAGTGGTGACAACAACATATTCGCAATCGTGTGAATACCCGCATAGTCTGGCAAGGGCATTCTAGATTAGTCTTTCGTAGAAACCAGTCACTCATTTAGAGCTACCTAGTAATACTTATTTATAAAAAACCAAAGTCACGAGTTATTTACAACTGATCATTTTCTACCACCTTAGTACATAAAATAATTCATACACCATACACATAAATATGATTGGCGATTTTTTCCCCAAAATTCTATTGTTCTTTTCAGTATTTCATCATTTCAAAGCGAATACCATAGCATTGTAAAATATTCTTAGTTCAAAAGTACCTACTTCGAATCGATATCATGATTATACAGGGTGGGGCAAAATTTGTCACCCTATCGGAAGATACTATAATTCTTGTAAATGGCGTCGTAAGTCTGTCATATTTGACATTTGTGAACTAGACAGCTGCAGTATACAAACATCTTGATAAAACGGACACAAATCGCTCACTCCTTTCAACAACGTCGTATATAAAAAAATTGATTTTTCAGGAGATTGTTTTTAAAGTTTAAGAGTATGATAAAATGTATTAAAATAAATACTAAGCCACTTATTGAACTTTTTACTGTGCAACAGATCTTTTTAGTTAAAACCTGAAGGTTTTTTTCTCCACTTTTTAGAAATTGTAAAGGTCCAAATAAAGATTTCCAATACTCAAAATCTATTTTTTTTTATTTCATTTTCTTCTTCTTCAAACCCTTATCCGCACCCCAATGATGCATAGGGCACTACATCATATAAATGCGTTACCATATGAAGGAAAGGTGATCAGCCGTCCGCTTAAAGTATGAATCCAGGGTAATATTGAATAAATATAAGAGTGAAAAAATCACTTGTATTTATTTGACACTTTCTTGGGATTCGAACGCGGGACCTCCAGAACTCTAGCCGAGCGTGCTGACCATTACACTACGGAGACGGTTTTTTTTTTATTTTGTCAAAAATTTATTTAAAAACAAGATTGGAGGATTTATTTTGCACCAGAACCCGGGACCTCCAGAACGCTAGCCGAGCGTGCTGAATATTACACTACGTAGGCGGATTTTTTTATTTAGTCAAAATTGTATTTGAAAACAAGATTGAATTTTGCACCATGCTAAATTTGTTTGTATACCTCAGCTGTCTGGTTCACAAATGTCAAATATTACTGACGTACGACGCCGTTTGCAAAAATTATAACATCTTCTGATATGTGCGATTAATTTTGCGCCACCTTGTATATTTTTAATCAACCCTTCCATAGGTATACTCGTAGGCACCTTTTTTATTTCTCGGGAGTATAAATTGATGGATTTTTAGTTTATTTTGAGATGAAAAGAATTTTTTAGATCTATCTACTAATGACAAAGAATTCGCCCTTGGCTTTCTGTTTTGGGCGTACAACAATAGCGAAGCCCTTTCAGGGCCTTCCTTCGCTCACCCCATCCTCTACTTTAAACCATGGGTTGGCAAAGTGTGGCTCGCGAGCTGCATTCGCCTCTTTGGCTCCCTAACCCGTCCGCATATCAGTTTTTTTTTCAAAACATTTATATTACATCTCACCAATAGATGTCTCTGGTGAAGTTCTAGTGATTCAAAAATAAGGTTTCTAAATTGGTTAATATATATATATAGAACTCCCAAGAATTTGAGAAGTGTGGTTGTCAATAATGGGTAGAATTACTGAATGTAACACGTGTGCAAAGTGATCACTTAAACCAGCCTGTGACGGTCGTCAGCCCCGTAAATGCCCAGACTTCCATATTCTTCTTCATCTTTGATGAGATGTCAAAAAGTAATATGAAAATAACTCCTGTAATTGGAGATAATCTAGATTTTGTGAACAAGTATTTTTAGACACACTCAAAATGTTGTATATAAAGACAATAATTGAATGTATCCCCGCAAGTAAGAAAGTTGCCCCGCCCGGAGGGGAGGTGATATGGGTTGTCAAACAAGGAGGCGCTAATATTTTGCACCTGATAAAACGAGAACAAACATAGAAATAATTTTTTTAGTGTAGAAAAAGGTACGACGCACTACGGATTGGTTTTTGCGGTACAAATAAGCCCGACCAATCATTCTTTTGATTTCTAACTGATTTTAGTTGATATTTCAATCAAAATGATAATGCTATCCTTACGGTCCGCCTTCTTAGTGTAATGGTCAGCGCGCTCGGCTACCGTTCTGGAGGTCCCGGGTTCGATTCCCAAGGGGGGTAAAATAAATATAAGTGATTTTTTTCACTGTCATATTTATTTAATATTACCCTGGACTGGTACCTGAAGCAGAGGGCTGATCGCCTTTCCTTTATGTGTAAACGATCAAGATAACACTGCGTTTATATGACGTAGTGCCCTATGCACCATTGGGTGCGGATAAGGGTTTTATCATTATTACAGGGACATCTTTGGTCAAGTGTCGTCAGTAAATTTGCATCAAAATTATAAAAAATAATGCACTACGAAAAGCCTCCTTTACTGATTCGTAGATATCACACTAAAGTATCTTTTTAATATGAACCACCACGGATGTGGGCGTGGCTTGAATGCAGCTGTTATCGAATTTTAAAACATACCTACCGCCAACGTTTGGCGGCTGATAGGCCGATGGGTTAAGCGCGGCTCCGGTACGAATATTGCTGAAAACTTTATATACCTCTCAGATCTTCGTTCTTCCTAAGAAAGAACGCTTTCCATTCGAACCTCGAAGAGACTGTATAAGGAGATATTCCGGCGATTTTCTTTTCCTTTTTTTGACGTAAATTTTCGATACAGGTGCCAGATTAAAAAAGGTTTGAGAATTTGTGTTCTACACCCATTCCTCCACTAGCTGTCTTAATACGTCCGTCGGTTAGTAGGCGAGGTGAGAATATAAGGGATGGAGCGGTGCCGCGCACCCCACGCGATGCAGACCGATTCCTATCTTGGCGAATTTCCCAAGCTTAATTCTAGTGTTTTAGTAGAATAGGGTGTTTCGTTATATCCTGGAGGGTTTAATATATCCTCCTTTGTATTGCAGTTTATGATTCGCGAAGAGGTCTTGTTTCCTGGGTCTAGAATCGATTCGCGGGGCTCAAAATATTAGCGATCTTTACTTAATAGATTTATATTATCCACTGACACTTCGTGATGGAATTGCATTTTTAATATATTATTAGATTAAAACCAATATTTTTAGCTTTTCCACTTTTTTTATTTGACCAGCGACCGGGTTTCGTCGTTACCGACATCATCAGACTGGTCCATCTTTACTTATTGGACGAAACGATCTTTACTTATTGTTCTTACTTATTGTATTGTACTTACTTACTTATTGTATTGTATTTACTTATTGTACGAAATGATCTTTACTTATTGTACGAAACGAAGGACATACCACGATATCGATGTCGACTGGCAATGTTGCTTCATTTTTATTGATACAGCAAAACCTCGATATAACGGATCTCTAATGGACGTCAAATGTAAAAAATGGAAACTTCCTGTTAATTTTATACGAGTTAGTATCGCCCGATATATTTTTACCGTAAGTTTAGGTCAATTTTTCGCCTCCGTGGTATAATGGTCAGCGTGTTTAGCTACCGCGCTGGAGGTCCCGGGTTCGATTCCCAGGGGGGGAGGTGAAAATAAATATTAGTGATTTAACACTGTAATATTTATTTAATATTACCCTGGACTGGTTCCTGAAGCGCAGGAGTGATCACCTTGCCTTCATGTAAGTAATGATCAGGATAACACTGCGTCGATTTGATGCAGTGCCATATGCACCATTAGGTGCGGATAAGGGTTATAAAAAAAAGTTTAGGTCAATTTTTAGCGGCCATAATAAGCATTTCATACGTCTATATATAAAAAAAACTGTATTGTTCGCATTTTTGTAATTTTCGTCAGTTGATTATTAAAAAAAAACCAGCAAGCTTTAACAGTGCTAACAAAACTTGATTCATTTTAAAAAGCAGGATTACCGAAAGCAAGCGCGTCGATATCAAACAGCAACGTCACTTCACGACAAGTGTCCGAAGACATTATTTATACATATATAATTTTTTTGTGTTTTGTATCGTTTATTTACCGTATATCACAATACAGTGTTAATATTAAAGAAATATATTTTAAATATTGTCAATATTATTAATATTTGAAGCATTTACTTTGTGGTTAGTCATTTTTACTTTTTTTTCACAAAAATATTAATAATATTAGTATATTACCACTCGCCGAGATTTTAATGTCTACCGGTTTCGAGACGTACCCGTCTCTTCGTCAGGACAATCACTACCACAGCATGCGAACGATACTACCCTTCACTACCATAGCACTATTTACACACTTAAAACTACACAAAATGTTTAACACATGCGATTTTTGGTCGACCCGAAGACCGACATGCAACACCACATTTTAAACCAATTTTTTCTAACGACTATTTATTCAATACTGCCCTGGACTCGTACACGAAGCGGAGGGCTGATCACCTTTCCTTCATGTGTTAACGATCACGATAACTCTGCGTTTATATGATGAAGTGCCCTATGCACCATTGGGGTGCGGATAAGGGTTTCAAGAACTGAATATATAATGGACTTTCGGTTTTGACGGACACAGCTTCCCCCTAATTAGTCCTTTACATCACCTTTTCTTCAACATTTTGAGTGTGTCCAAATACTTGTTCACAAATCTGGATTATCTCCCATTATAGGAGTTATTTTTCATATTATTTTTTGACATCTCATCAAAGATGAAGAAGAATAAGAATAAGGTTTGATGAGATGTCAAAAAATAATATGAAAAATAACTTTTCGAAAAAATTCAAAAAATATTTTTTTCCCAAATTCATTCGCAGTGAAGCGCCCCTTGTTAATATTTAATCTTTTTTCCATATTACCCTGGACTGGTACCTGAAGCGGAAGGCTAATCACCTTTCCTTCATGTGTAAACGATCAAGATAACACTGCGTTTATAAATCAAAAAATAATATTTTCCCCAATTCATTCACAGTGAAGCGCCCATGATGTAGTATTTACAAAAATGGCGCTATATAAATTATTCAAATTGATTATTTTTTTGTTTTTTTTTTTTTAATTTTAATGTAGTGTGGATGAAATTGAAAAATAAATCATGTCGAAATCTGTAGATATTCCTCCCGACCTGCCCCCTAGCATCGCATGACGTATGTGCGGTATGTCGCTACATCTACCAGGCTATCATCATGACGGGTGCGTTTGCCAGCTTGCGAGAACAACAAACGGAGGAATTTATTACAAAACGCAAATTGTACGTTTTCTAGTCGCGGTATTCCGCGGTAATTCAGCGAGACTGAATTTTTTATCACCCGTCCGACGTCCGGGGATGAAAATGTCACACTTTTATTCGAAAGTGATGTTGAAAACACATGCCATCTATTAAATTTATATATTTTCTGCGCCCTCGTAAACTGTTTTGTTTTACGCGAGGCCTTCTGGGACTTTTAAAACTTGTTTATCTGCGGCGTTTCGCGTTTTTTTTGTCGGCCCTTAAAAGGTCTGTTTTTTAAAACGGTTTCGTCTGATCGTTTTACAAATTGTTGAAGGTTGCATGGGTTTGAAGGCGCTCATTGAAATTGTGCCTCCGTTTCTGAGGCGTTTAGATTAATTTATTTTTATAAGGGCTGACTCACAAATATATAAAGTCAGTACGTAAGAAGCTGCACGTGTTGTCCGCGCATATATATATATATATATATATATATATATATATATATATATATATATATATATATATATATATATATATATATATATATATATATATATATTTTAAACTTCTTCAAGCACAGTTCAGTTCTTTTTTAGTTATAATTCAGACCTGACAATGAAAGTTTAGCTTCCGAAACTAGTAGTCATTAATTAACTCAAGTGGTATAAAGACAAGTGTTTCCTTAATCAATCTTTAAGCACATTTATTTCGAAAAAAACTGTTTTTTTTTAATACGAAAACGGTGTTGTAAGCAAAAAATGTATAGACGTTTAATGTTATCTGGGTTTAAAGTAATTTATTTTTTAAATATATTTTCTCAATTCGTGTTTTTTTTAGAGTTCTAGAATAATACTTAGCTTATTTTATTTACTTTTTCGGCATTTTATTTGTGCTAAGACACGTTAAAATTATTGAAGAAAACACTTGTTTTTATACCACTTGAGTTAATTTAATTTTGTCCGCCTCCGTAGTGTAATGGTCAGCACGCTCGGCTACCGTTCTGGAGGTCTCGGGTTCGATTCCCAAGGGGGGTAAAATAAATATAAGTGATTTTTTCACTGTAATATTTATTCCATATTACCCTGGACTGGTACCTAAAGCGGAAGGCTGATCACCTTTCCTTCATGTGTAAACGATCAAGATAACACTGCGTTTATATGACGCAGTGCCCTATGCACCATTGGGTGCGGATAAGGGTTTTATTATTATTTTTATTATGAGTCTATTTATGACTACTAGTTTCTAAAGCTAAGCTTCCATCCTCATATAAGATTTAGCTTCATATACGATGTTTTAAAATGATGCAAAATACATTGAAGCACGTATCGCAATAGATTTCAACAAATAGTGGTATTCACCAAGTACACTTTTACTTTTTACTTGGGCGCATTACATGCGTGGACGCCAAAAGGACCTTTCGGAATCCCGCGGTCCTTTTGAGGTGGGCCGCCACATTTTTTACCGCGAGTCCCCAAAGGCCCGTGGATGGACTTTATTTTGGCCGAACACTCACTTGGGCAGTGACCAGATCCGGCTGCATTTCTACACGCTGCTTGCAGCTTCATTCCGGCCGATGTCAAAATTCTTGCCGGTTTTTTTCCGGTCGGCTTTTTATTCGCGACGTTCGCCGTGAGTCATTCCGCCGACGTGCGTCATAGCAAATCAAATATCAAACAAATTACCGTAATATTGTTTGGTGAGCTGTATTTCTGTGTACCCGGTCGAGTGTATCGATTTCAGAAAACAAACTTTCAGAACATCCGGTTTCGCTATTGGCAAATAAACATGATTATACTCGTATGAGATTATATTTATGCAACACACACACGCTCACATACATATATACGGCTGTCCAAACTTAAAACACAGTAAGGGACATTTTTTTGTAGTACGTTTTTTTTTGCATTTTTGGACTAAGTAGAATCTACTTAGTCCAAAAATGCAAAAAATACATACTACAAAAAAATGTCCCTTACTGTGTTTTGAGTTTGGACAGCCGTATATCTCGAATGAGTGAAGAAAGAATAGTAAAACACATATTTTTGCGGCGAATGTGGTTGGTAATATAAGCAGAGGAAGACCGTGGAAAACTTGGCATGATCAAGTATTTCAAATACTTGAAGGTGTTTGATATTTACAACATTTTAAGAGTGTCCAAATACTTGTTCACAAAATCTGGATTATCTCAAATTACAGGAGTTATTTTCATATTATTTTTTGACATCTCATCAAAGATGAAGAAGGATATGGAAGCCTGGGCATTTACGGGGCTGCTGATGTCACCAATAGATGTCTCTAGTGAAGTTCTAGTGATTCAAGAACAAGGTTTCTAAATTGGTTCTTATATATAGAACTTTATATAGAAGAATTTGAGTAGTGTGGTTGTCAATAATAGGCAGAATTGGTGAATGTTACACGTGTGTAAAGTGATTACTTAAACCAGCCTATGACGGTCGTCAGCCCCGTAAATGCCCAGACTTCCATATTCTTCTTCACCTGTGATGAGACGTCAAAAAATAATATCAATATGAAATCATTAAATCGCACCAAAACGTAACAATTTTAATAATAATAATAATAAAAAAACCCTTATCCGCACCCCTTTGGTGCATAGGGCACTGTGTCATATTAACGCAGTGTTATCTTAATCACATGAAGGAAAGGTGATCAGCCCTCCGCTTCAGGTACATTCACCATTACACTACGGAGGCGGACAAAATTTTACAAGCTAGAATTCCTGATTATTTTTAAATCATTCATAATGGAAATGTGACGCTTTGGTGAGGACCTCCACATATGCTAGTAAGAATGGTATATGCGAGTGCGTACTTAAACCTTATCGCTTTGTACTGTTCAACGGAATGATCAAAAATGTATACTTTAAGTAAGGCGCCAGTACGAGAAGTATTAGGAGGGCGCCATCAACAACGCGAAAATATGGCTCCCAGTCTTGCGTTTAGCGAACTGTTTTATCTTTTACGCGCATATGTATAATAGAATAACAACGAGCTTATTCTAAGCTCTTTAAGAGGTTAAATAAAAAATAAATAAAATCCTTATCCGCACCCCAATGATGCATAGGGCACTGCGTAATACAAACGCAGTGTTATCTTGATCGTTTACACATGAAGGAAAGGTGATCAGCCCTCCGCTCCAGGTACCAGTCCAGGGTAATATTGAATTAATAGTACAGTGAAAAAAAAATTACCCCCCCTGGGAATCGAACCCGGGACCTCCAGAACGGTAGCCGATACCTAAATAAAACTTGACTTAATGCTCTCTTTAGTCCGCCTCCGTAGTGCAATGGTCAGCACACTCGGCTACCGTTCTGGAGGTCCCGGGTTCGATTCCCATTGGGGGGGTCAAATACAAATAAGTGATTTTTTCACTGTAATAATAATTCAATATTACCCTGGACTGGTACCTGAAGCGGAGGGCTGATCACCTTTCCTTCATGTGTGAACGATCAAGATAACACTGCGTTTATATGAAGCAGTGCCCTATGCACCATGGGGGTGCGGATAAGGGTTTAATGCTCTCTTCCTCCGTTTTTTTCCTGTATGACTTTATTATCATTTGACGATTTTACTTTTTTTTGCCCTAGTAAAGGTGAATTGTTCATAAATAATGTCAAATGGAAGCTAACTCAATACGTATTCATATTAACATTCTTAGTAAGTACTAAGTTTTCAAAAATCGCCTAGTCTTCTTCTTCTTCTTCTTTTAGGACTAGGTCCTGTCATTCTCGGGTCGCTCCTGGGTGATGGAAGACCAGCTATCCTTCCATCGTTTAGGTGGTCTTCCTGATCGCCAAGTAATTATGAAAATCGTTCCCTAAATCTATGTATGATTCTAACTAGGTATTAAGTATTTTATTACATTTAAACATTCATTACCATAAATAACTTTTTTTTTGCAGAGACCCACCAAGCCACCTTATGTGTCGTGTCGGTGGATTTCTTTTTACAAACGTTTTATATTATTTTTACCGGTTTTAACGTAATATACACACAAAAAAATAAAGAAAAAAATAACTATGCATGTATTTTACATTTTTCATAGTATTATCTGATCATTTACCCATTCCTTTATTTTGCCTTTTTCCATATTTTATTTTACATAATCGTGAAATACTGGTTGGTACTATCCGTTACTTCGTCGTAGGGTGATTTATTCACACAAAAAAAAATAAAGAAAAAATTGAAAATAAAAATTATTTTACACTTTTCGTACTATTATGTAACTCTTCGCAAACCTCTTCCGTTTGTTTGTGAGGCTCTATTTTACAATTTTCATACTATTACTCTTGTTCATTTACCCATGCCTTTATTTTGCCATTGTTCCATATTTTATTTCATTTTATCGTGAAATACCGGTTTGTTACTCTTCGTTACTTCGTCGTCGGGTGATTCTACGCTTTCTCTACGCTTCTACGAGTTCGGGCTAAACCGTAGCCGGTGAATCGAGAGTGTGGTGTGATTACACGTTTCCTGATACGTTACTCCCGGGTATCCGACGCTGCGCACGGAGGGGCCCGCCACCCAGACGTTGAGTAATACCCTAAAATGATATTCCATGTCGAATCTAACCAATACTTAGCGTACAGATTGAGGAAATTAGAAAGGAAGCAAAGAGGTTCCCAATCTTTTTTTCAAAAAAAGTTCATGGAAATTAAAATTTTATCAGATTACGTTTATGACAATAAACATTTTTTTTAAGTTTATGAATGTCATGCTTGTTTCGGGGATTTTCACGATAGTTTACATATCGCTCGCTCCTTTCAAGAACGTCATAAATCAAAAAAACTTGATTTTTCAGGAGAACGTTTTTAAAGTTTAAAAATATAATACAATGCATTAAAAATAAATATCAAGCCACTTATTGATTATTAGGTAAAACCCGAATATTTTTTCTCCATTTGAAAAATATTTAGTATGTATATTTAAAAAAATAATTAAACAATACCTTTTCTTCAAAATGCAAAAACAACACTTTCTGCCCTGTAGCGGGTAAATATTAATTTAAAAATATGCCGCTTTTGCTGGGATATAGTACATTTTCTGGGCATTCCGAAAACATGCACAATTGCACGATTTTTGACATATAACGATGATGTTTATTAAAAAATACCTATTCTCGTATATAACGAGCAAATTCAGTCAGTCCCATCTTCCTCATTATAACCGAGTTCAACTGTAAAAACAACTTATATTAGTTAAGATAATAAAACAGTTTTTGAACCTTTGTGGAGACACGGCTAAGGGTGTGGGTAGAGGAGTCAAAATTATTATTCACCGTTCGCATGTCTATATACCGTTAGTTCTGTCCCGCGACGTCGAATCTACCCCTAATTACGGCGACGCCTAGTAGAAAGCGCCGAAGCGCTCCACCGCTGAGGATCTGGCCGCGTTTTTCAACCCTAGCCCTTTCTACGACCGGCGGTCAATTTGCAGGCCAGTCTCGTCGCCCGTGCGCCGGGGGGCTAATAACAATAATGTTCTTAGCCTGTTATTTTCGTAATTGAATATTGAAATAAAAATTGGTATTGTACGAGAGGTGTATGTTGAATTGATTAAATATTCCTTTATGTGTTTTTTCCCCCCCCACTCGAGTTTATATTTATTATGGGCGTCTGACGACTTTCATACGTGTCGCGCGGTAAGTATACACTAAGAAGTCATCAATTATAACGTAACATAATTTCATTTTGCTATTTAATTTTTTATTTTCTTAATAATAATAATAAAATAAAACCCTTATCCGCACCCCAATGGTGCATAGGGCACTGCTTCATATAAACGCAGTGTTATCTTGATCGTTTACCAGGTACCAGTCCAGGGTAATATTAAATAAATATTACAGTGTAAAAATCACTTATATTTATTTGACCCCCCCTGGGAATCGAACCCGAGACCTCCAGAACGGTAGCCGAGCGTGCTGACCATTACACTACGGAGGCGGACAATTATTATTTTTATTATTATTATTATTATTATTATTATTATTATTATTATTATTATTTTCTTGCTTTGTATTTTTTATCATGTTCAGTTAGTTAAATATAAAAGAACTTTTCATAAATGTGTAATAGAAGAGGGTAGATGTGCAGTTTATCCGCCTCCGTGGTGTAATGGTTAGCGTGTTTAGTCACCGTGCTGGAGGTCCCGGGTTCGATTCCCAGAGGGGATACATAGCACATATTTCAAATATAGTACAGCTCTTCCAATCCGTCACCTTTGGGTATGGGAGTATCTTTGGAACGCGAAAAGGTTGGATTATCACTAACTAACTAACTAACCATCACGCCGCTTCCCCGCAGGGGTAGGCAGAGAGAATCGAAAGCCACACCACTCTGTCTTTGCAAACATTCGTAGCCTCTTCTACATTCATGCACCTCCTCATACATACCCGACGATTATTACGACTCCTGACCCGGCCGCTTTCAAGTATTTGACATACCTGATTGTGCCAAGTTTTCCTCGGTCGTCCTCGGTAGTCGGTTGGATTATCAGAAAATTATAAAAATACCAATTGAAAGTAAAATAAACAATTTTAGATAAGCATTATCTATAATATTAAGAAAGGTGTGTTGAGATGGTTTGGACATGTAGAATGAATGAGTGAGGAAAGAACGGTAAAACAAATTTATGAGGCGAATGTAATTGGAAAAAGGAGCAGAGGAAGACCGAGAAAAACTTGACACGATCAAGTATGCCAAATACTTAAAAGTGGTCAGGTTAGGAGTCGAAACAATCGGCGGGTATGTATGAGGAGATGCATGAACGTGGAAGAGGCGAAGAATGTTTGCAAGGACAGAGTGGTGTGGCGTTCTATTCTCTCTGCCTACCCCTGCGGTGAAGCGGCGTGATGGTTAGTTTAACAATTTAAAGGTGTCTCAGCTTGATATGAAACAAATATCGTTCTTCCCTCTTTTCATATGAAACAGTATGGAAGTCTGAGCATCCCAGGGCTTACGACCTGGCATTTGGCTGGAAACAAATAAACAATATCGCATTTAAAAAATACTGTTATTGTATTTTATAATTATTCTATGTAGTTGTCAATTAAATATTGCACACACCGCTAAGTAATAAATATTTATCATAACTATCAAAAATCAATTTAAAAAACGTGACCTAATCTTCATATTTTTAAGCCTTCGATCGACTTAATATTTCATATTTATTTTGGCCACTTTGCATTATCAAAATTGATATTACCCCTGCGGTATTCTGATGCAGTGGATACTTTTAGTCCCCGCGTTAAATTGACGTTTTATTTCCCTTGGAAGTGGCTCGTTGATTGTGTAAAGTTTAGAGCTCTTTCAGAATAAGACCGCCTAATGCTTACCGTCTACCTCTAAGTAATGCAATCCTATAAATTAGACGCCCACAAGTGACAACGCTGCATTCCTTGCAAGACGTCTCGGCAACATTGTATGCTATCGGAAACGTTGATATTTAAGTATCGAAACATTTATTTTTTTAATTCTTTTTTGACACTAAGTCTTGGCATTTAAAGAGATAAGTCTAAAATTTTACTAAGGATTATCTCCTGCAAGTTTTTCGCTTATGTTAAAAGCATAATAAATGTGCATAGGGTAGAGAACCCGGTTATTGTCGCTTTTTGCTGATTAGTTTCATAAATGTTGGTTTACAAAAGAACCATTATTTTATTTTATTTAACTTATTTAGAAATTTAACAAAAGATTAACATAAATACATTTACAATAATGAATGGGTTCGGGATGAAACATTCGTTTGATAATGCCCTAACAAGGCGAAACAATTGTCACAGTATAATTTTTTACGTGTTTTTGTTAATAAAATACAACTTATTAGACTCAAAAAATCTGTGTTTGATTTAAAATTAATAACTAAATTAAAATGGAGTTCTACAAATTAAACGCCAAATCAATAAATAAATAACGATAGTGCTTATCTCAGCTTTGCATTCTTTCCTTATTTCACCATTCGAAAATCCATCATACGTCGTTTTGTCGCACTGAGAGATCGCATTTCGACTGCATTCAGTCTACTTCCATCCTTCTTTTGCCAACTCCATGCATCACTTCCATACGTTGAGATTGGAACCAGGACTAGATTGCGTACTGCCAGTTTAGCTCTCGTCATTTTACGATTGTTTAGTATTCTTCTTCTTCTAAACCTTGTCTGCGCCCAACGGTGCATAGGGCACTGCATCATATAAACGCAGTGTTATCTTGATCGTTAACGCATGAATGAAAGGTGATCAACCCTCCGCTTCAGGTACCAGTCCAGGGTAATATTGAATAAATATTAGAGTGAAAAAAATAACTTATTTATTTCATTATCGAACCCAGAAGTGAGGGATACCATACAAAAAATTATAATTGCGGAACTATTATATAAATGTAAGTATATGTGAAATACAATATTTAAAAAAAAAAAACTTTAGTAGAGTCATCTATTAGTGAGATGAAATAAGCTTTTTATTGAGCAGAAACTCTTTCATTTGTATGTGATAAAATGTGAATGTTTAAAAATTGAATTATATATATATATATATATATATATATATATATATATATATATATATATATATATATATATATATATATATATATATATATATATATATATATATATATATATATATATATATATATATATATATATATATATATATATATGTACTTATATTGAATAAATATTTGATTGAAAATTTCACTTATAATTTATTTCACCTTCTTGGGAATCGAACCCGTGATTTCCAGTAGGGTAGCCGAGTGTGCTGACCATTTCACTACGGAGGCGGACAGTATTACAGGGGTTGAGATATCTCTGGGATTCGACTTGAACAACGCTGACGTTTCTCTAGATCTCCCTTTTCAATGCTTCTCTCCAGGTATACTGGCACTGAATCCAACAACGAGTCGTATTTATCTAAACACATTTTCTAAACAAAACATTCGAGTAATCTCTTTCTTACCCTGTCTCTCCCACTTTTGCCGGCCCCTTTTTATTTTTTATGCCACGTGTTTGGACACAAAAGGTGGCACACCCCTTCCTTAACACGTTCACTCCCTTTTAAAAAATGCGATTTCTTTAGAAAATGCGATTTCCTTAGAAAATGCGATTTCTTTAAAACATGCGAGTTTTTTTTTCTTGTTTCCAGTCATAAGTGTCAGGATTCGACAAGAATCTTTTCATCATCGGGGTTTAACATGTATTTACATGTTAAACCCTGATGATGACAAGATTCTCATCGAAACCGTTTGGAGAAAAGATATACCAATAAAAAAGTGGTGGTTAAAAACAAAGTTGTTTTATTTTATAAAGTTTATAAAATGTGCCATAAAATATGTGCGGAAAATATTCAAGAAATATTATGTTTAATTTTTTTGTAGATTATAAACTTTTTCCACATTTAAGCGATTTTGAAATAATACGGTGTGAAAAAAATCTCGAACGTTTAATATCATGATATAAACGCAGCGTTGTGTTAATCGTTAATACATGATGGAAAGGTGATCAACCCTTCGCTTCAGCCACAAGTCCAGGGTAACATTGAATAAATATTAGAGTAAAAAAAACACTTGTATATATTTGACCCCCCCTGGGAATCGATACCGGGATCTCCAGTTCAGTAGCCGAATGTGCTGACCACTACACTGTGGAGGCGGATAAAGTTTACTTCATACATTATCATTATTATTGTATATGCTTTTTTTATTATTTATAATATGTTTTCTTTTTATAGTATACTACATACTGTCCGCCTCCGTAGTGTAAAGGTCAGCATGCTCGCCTACCATTCTGGAGGTCCCGGGTTCGATTCCCAGGGGGGTTTAATAAATATAAGTGATTTTTTCACTCTAATATTTATTCAATATTACACTGGACTGGTACCTGAAGTGGAGGGCTGATCACCTTTCCTTCATGTGTAATCGATCGAGATAACATTGCGTTTATTTGAAGCAGTGCCCTATGCACCATTGGGGTGCGGTAAGGGATTTATTATTATTATTAGTATACTACATTCAAGAATGTATGGCTCCAGAACGGTAGCCAAGATACATTACTCAAAAATTTAAAATGGATTTCTACCAACTGACTGCAGTTACAATAAATAAAGAAGATGTGGCGGCCGGTATGCCGATGGGTTAAGCCTCCCCGAGTGACTTGCGTTCGTTGACCACCCTTGCGCGTAGCCCCCGTAGGAATAAAATGATATTTCTTATTCACCTGTAGGGGTGGCTTTGTAAATACGTTTAAAGTGCTCCCCCACCCTTGTACTGTATGAAATCCTGGGAGATTGACGGTCTTTTCTGAGAACATTAATCAGCGGAATGTCTTTTTTCATTTTGAAAATATCAAATTTGTCCCCTACGACGTCGCGCAGTCAATTTTTGTGGAAATTCAAGACAAAATAGTCAAAATTGTATATATCAAATGTTAATATCAAACATTGATTTTTCGAGTCTACTGAATTGTATTTTGCTGTCAAAAAACACATTAAACTAAAATTTGTGACAATTGATTCGCCTTCTTACGAATTCGTTTGAAAATGCCATAACAAGGCGAAACAAAACAACTTTGTTTTAAACCACTTTTATAGGTACGTTTTTCTTCAGTACATGTTTAACCCTGATGATGACAAGGTTCTTGTCGAAACCGGTTGGAGAAAAAAAGTAATTTTATCTAGCCTCCCACTAGTGTGATGATGATGATGACCAACGACGAAACCCGGTCAAATTAAATATATTTGAAAAAAAAGCTTTAAAGTTGTTTTTTTTTATAAATGTAAAATAAAACAACTTGGTTTTTAACCACTTTTTATTGGTACTTTTTTCTCCAACCGGTTTCGACAAGAACATTGTCATAATCGAGGTTAAACATGTACTGGAGAAAAACGTAACCATAAAAAGGGGTTAAAAACAAAGTTGTTTTATTTTATAAAGTTTTTAAAATGTGCTTCAAAGTATCTGCGAAAAACATTCAAGAAATTTGTGATTTGATTATTATATGTATATATATTAATTTTTGTATTAATTTTTAAATCAAACACAGATTTTTTGAGTCTACTATGTTGTATTTTATAAAAAAAAACACATAAAAATTAATATTTTGACAATTGTTTCGCCTAGTTATGGCATTTTCAAACGAATGTGAAGATAAAATTGACTGTTTTGATTGTATTTTTATATTGTTGTCTCCCATAGATTATTACTGCACATCTTAAAACTATCACTTGGCCTATACAGGTACCTAGAATTGTATAGCTACATTATGACCGTCACTCCATTTAATCTTTACATTCTTTTGAAAATACCATAACTAGGCGAAACAATTGTCACAGTATTAATTTTTATGTTTTTTTTTTAAATAAAATACAACTTTATAGATTCAAAAAATTGTTTGATTAAAAAATTAATACGTAAGTTAAAATGGAGCTCTACAAATTAAACGCCAATTCAAAAAATAAATATATAAATTTTAATTCTGGGAAATTAGTCTCGATGCCAATGAGTTAGGGCCCATCTGGCGGTGCGTTATCCGAAATCTTTATAGTGGGATATTAATGGAATAGTAATAAAATTGATTTATAAATATCTCCGATATGTGTGAACCCGATTTTAATGTCGCCTGCTGTAGCAGATACGTCCTTACGGCATAAGCGGTCATCTAGCCACTCGAACGAGCTTTGTTTTTAATGTATACTATATGTATGTGATATTTATAGCTCTATGAAACTGTTGTTTTGAATTCTCTCCGGTATTATTTTTTCTTTTGTGTTTTATTTTAATTTATTTTAAACTAGCTCTACCCAGCCACGCAGTTAGCACACCCATACAAAACTCAACATTAGTCATGACGGGCATATTGAATTTTTTTCTTTGAATATTTAAAGCACTCACTTTGTGGATCATTAAAATACATTATTTGGAGAAATAAAATAACTTTGATCCACTAGCTTTGATTATTATAAAACATTTTAAAATAGTTTCGGCAACAGCCTGTTGCGCTCTTCAGGGTTTGTTTTATAACCAAACAGACATACATAATATATCAAAGAAACAGTGAACAAATTATTTTATTTCTCCAAATAACAAATTAGTATATATGTATATTGTATGTGTTTCAAATAGAGATGAGTCATCTATCATCGTTTATATATCGCCCATTTGGTGCAACAATGAAGTAATTACACTTTTAGAAATATATATTACAGGAGATACCATTTAGACGTTGTAGCTACAGGAATGGCGCCATTTTATTCAGTAAGGTATTATCACTCGGGAGGAATATCTATTTTAACATACTCAATCTATAAAGAATTGTGGAAGACTCGTTTTGTGTTTATAACAGCCGATATAATCGATATTTTCATTCATCATTTTCTTTTGCAAAATTCGCCGTCGTAAAAACGTTGTTTTCGTAAGTTGGTAACGAATGACGTCACAAAGTATAAGTATAAGTTACAAAAAAATATAGAGTTGTTATAAGTATAAGAGAAGAACATTGAGATACATAAAATAACAAGAAATTATTATCTACATTACAAAAAATTTAGATCAAAAGCCAGAAAGTATGATCTTCATTACAAATATTTTAGATCAAAAGCCAGAAAGTATGATCTACATTACAAAAATTTTAGATCAAAAGCCAGAAAGTCTGATCTACATTACAAAAATTTTAGATCAAAAGCCAGAAAGTATGATCTACATTACAAAAATTTTAGATCAAAAGCCAGAAAGTCTGATCTACATTACAAAAATTTTAGATCAAAAGCCAGAAAGTATGATCTACATTACAAAAATTTTAGATCAAAAGTCAGAAAGTATGATCTACATTACAAAATTTTAAAATGAAAAGAAGCTTTTTATTGAGCAGAAACTCTTTTATTAGTACGTGAGGTCCGAATCCTGGACTATAATCACACACATGAGAATCGCCAGAAAATATCATTTTCATTTTTATTATTTGAGCTTATACACACATGTGTTATAATGTGTTATAAATGAATTATAATCTCATGTGTGTGATTATAATCCAGGATTCGGACCTCACATACTAATAAAAGAGTTTATGCTTAATAAAAACCTTCTTTTCATCTCACCAATAGATGTCTCTAGTGAAGTTCTAATGATTCAAGAATAATGTTTCAAAATTGGTTCACATATTTATTAGATCAAAAGCCAAGCTACCAGGAGACCATACCGACGAATCAGTAGAATCACCCTAATTTGCCGCGCAGTTTTCGATTCCACATTATTACGCATTACATAAAAGCGTTAATATTTAATTTGAGTGACAGTTGTTGGCAAACCCCAAATTGAAGTTCTCCCGCGCTAATTTGACAGGAGTAACACTTGGGCGGGAACAGCCGTCAAAACTACGGGAATATGAAGTATTCCTTCTCATTTGTCACTGCGAGGCCCTGGAAGCTGGTCCCACGGAGAATTTATGTTTCGTTAACTTATTACATCTCCGTAAAATGCCATATTATGCTCTGTTTTATGTTCAAAGGAAGATTTGATGTTTAAAACACCCTCCTTAACGTCCATTGTTAACTTTGTGTAATACCACTTTTGTCCGCCTCCGTAGTGTAGTAATCAGCACGCTCGGCTACCGTTCTGGAGGTCCCGGGTTCGATTCCCAAGGGGGGTTCAATAAATATAAGTGATTCTTTCCCTCCAACATTTATTCAATATTACCCTGGACTGGTACTTGAAGCGGAGGGCTGATCACCTTTCCTTCGTGTGTTAACGATCAAGATAATACTGCGTTTATATGGTACAGTGCCCTATCCACCTTTGGGTGCGGATGAGGGTTTGAAATCTTGCCAGTGCTCTTTACTATGACCTAAATTATATTGTATACCCGCACACAGGCCATGCCTTTGTGGGATCTTTTTTGTATTTATATTTTATATAATTTTTTTGTATTTGTATTTTATATTATGTTGTATAATGCAAAAATATTTTTTGAAAAAAGAATTTTCTTGAATGTTTTCCGCAGATACTTTGTGGCACATTTTATAAACTTAATAAAATAAAACAACTTTTTATTGGTACCCACACTTTTTCCAACCGGTTTCGACAAGAACCTGGTTTATGTACTAATTCTAAAACATTGAAATACTTATAGTGAGGTTATAGTTAGTTATAGTCAACCGGCTGGAAAAGGTGTACCAATAAAAATTGGTTAAAACAAAGTTGTTTTATTTTATATAGAAGTTTAACATTTTAGTCATAATGACAAAGATGGAAATGGAAATGGAAAGAAGGAGAAGAGGCCTATATCCAGCAGTGAAAGACAGAGGGCTCATAAAGAAGAAGATAAGACAAAGATAAGAATAATTTAATGATGACAGATTTCGTAAGTTTAAAAAGTGGAATCAAGAAAGGAGTCGAGAGAATAGTGGGGATGATTTAAGAACGAAGGGATGCGTCGTAAATGAAACCTTCATTCATAATTGGCTCGCGATTTCCCATTCAAAACTCCAGCTAGCGTCCTAACCTGAAGACTAAGGCGTTGATCTCTCTCATCACATACCCCTATTAAATTTTCAATATCACCCCCCGCAAAAAACAAACTATTTTCATTCCAACCCTTTCGGGTAATGACGCAATTATGCCCGGGTAGTTTATGGAATTTTCCAGGAAGCACGGGAGAGGGTTGCCGCTTGTCAAACATTGTAGCAGCTGTCCGATCTAAGTGGCTGCAATTTGTTCGGGGAGCGTTCGGAATTATCGTCATTAATAACGCCGACAATGTAGGCAGCAGGACACCGAGATGTGGACTCTGCGATCTCCTTTAATTTCGCGGTCTCGTAAATATCAAAAGGACACTGGTCGAAACAGGTCCTAGCTGCGGCTACACCCACTAGGCATGGGCGATCGAATTATAGAAACCGAATAATAGAAACCGAATTATAGAAGCCGAATTAAGAACAAGTTCAAGTAGAGCAAGTTCGGAAGAGTAAGTGCGAACCGAGTGGTGAGGATAGCAGCAGACGAATGCATAAGAGGTAACAGACCGCCAGGAATACCATCTAAATGATGGAGAGACAGCTGGTCTTCCACCTCCCAGGAGTGTACTCCGAGAACAACAGGATACAGTCATAGCTAAAGAAGAAGAAAAATAATTAAGTACCTTTTTCAAATTATTTTTTGACATCTCATCAAAGATAAAGATGAATGTGGAAGTCTGGGCATTTACGGGGCTGACGACCGTCATAGGCTGGTTTAAGTGATCACTTTACACACGCGTAACATTCACCAATTTTACCCAGTATTGACAACCACACTACTCAAATTCTTGGAAGTTCTATATATATGAACTAATTTAGAAACCTTGTTCTTGAATCACTAGAGACATCTCTTGGTGAGATGTAAAGAAGCTTTTTACTAAGTAGAAACTCTTATATTAGTATGTGAGGTCCGAATCCTGGATTATAATCACACACATGAGAAACGCCAGAAAATACCATTTTCATTATTTAAGCTTATAATTTGACCAGATAATTTATTTACAACATTTTGAGTGTGTCCAAATACGAAAATATATATAAATAACTCCTGTAATTGGAGATAATCCAGATTTTGTGAACAAGTATTTGGACACACTCAAAATGTTGTAAGTACCTTTTTATTTATAGATTTGGCGTTTAATTTGAACTCCGTTTTAATTTACGTATTAAATATTAAATCAAACGCCGATTTTTTGAGTCGTCTAAGTTGTATTTTATTGTTAAAAAAACACATAAAAATATTTTTTTTGATAATTGTTTCGCCTAGTTATGGCATTTTCAAACGCATGTTTAAAAATGCCACCTAACTACCAGCCCACCCACCGTTTCTTAATACGGTTTCTTGATTCGATTATTAAAACTAATCACACCAATCATTGTACAAATTTTATTGCGTATTGGGTATTTCTAACTCTTGATATGTTTGACTATTTGACATGAAAAAATTTAAGCTGGAAAGAAATATAAACCGATAATAAATAACGATTACCATCCTAATCGGTAACCTAATAAATAATCAGTTACTTATTAGTCATCCGTTATCATCAGTCATCATCGACTTATTAGTCGGTAATCAGTTACTTATTAGTCACACCTCTACGACTCTAAACAAAGTGCTAGGGGTACTCGTATTTGCACTAAAGTGCTATTCGCTCGGAAACGCATTAAGGGGGCGAAATACTTGTCAAAATGTTAGTTAATTACGGCGTACCCCGAGTTACGTTAGTCGCATTTTTGGGTTCGTTAAGTGTACATGACTAGTATTTTAAGTCGAAATCGTAGATCAACCGAAACATTTTTAAAAAGGCAATTTTTATGACGTTGTTGAAAGGAGTGAGTGATATGTAATAATATTCACGCTTTTAACGAAACGGCGAGTGTTTTTTTGGATATAATTTTTCACTTAATAATTATAGTAACGTTGAACGTATGGAAATGAAGCATGGAGTTGGCAAGAGAAGGATTAAAGTAGACTGAATGCAGTCGAAATTCGATCTCTCAGTGCGGCAAAACCATGTATGATAGACGTTTGAATGGTGATATAAGGAATGAACGCAAGGCTGTGATAATCATTTTCGAAAAAATTAAGAAAGGTGTGTTGAGATGGTTTGGGCATGTGAATCGGATGAGTGGAAAAATAACAGTATTGAACTTTTGAGGCGAATGTAGTTGGTAATCGAAGCAGAGGAAGACCGTGGAAAACTTGGCACGATCTAGTATTTCAAATACCTTAAATGGTCAGATCAGGAACCGGAATAATCGGCCGTTATGTATGAGGAGATGCATTAATGCCCATTATTCGATAAAACTTAATTTTCTTTAAACCCAGGTAACATGTCGCTCACTCCTTTCAAGAATGTCATAAATCAAAAATCGTAAATTTTCAGTTGAGCATGTTTTCGGAATGCCCAGAAAATGTACTATATCCCAGCAAAAGAGGCATGTTTTTTTAACTTAATATTTACCCGCTACAGGGCAGAAAGTGTTGTTTTTGCATTTTGAAGGAAAGGTATTGTTTAATTATTTTTTTTAAATAAACTAAATATTTTTCAAACTGAGAAAAAACTTTCAGGTTTTACCTAAAAAAAAATCTGTTGCATCTTGATTTTTCTTTTTAATACATTGTATTATATTTTTAAACTTTCACAACGTTCTCCTGAAAAATTACGTTTTTTTTAATATTTATTTATGACGTTCTTGAAAGGAGTCAGCGATGTGACGTAATTGATTTTTTTCTTAAAATACCGGTTTTGTTTTGAAAAAAATAAGTTAAATCACTCGATGATACTTCCATTATCTCTACTTACAAAAATAATAAAATGTAATAAAAAAAAATTGTATATTGGTAAGTCGTATTCTATCAAATTGGTCTAGTGGTGACACTAAACCGCCCGTTCGCTAGTTTAAAAATATCTTTTTTGAGAAATTGATGGCAACCGATAACTCAAGCTAGGAAAAATTTATAACTCGAATGTTTTATTACGTCACTGTCTGCCTGATAGCCTTTTTATATTTCGTTCGGATCACTTCGATGGGACGACCATCGCATATATCATCATCATCACAGAGAATGATTGTTGTATTAGATCGAAATTAAGGCCCAGTATTCGTTAAGTCGCAACTTAATTTTCTGTAACCCGAGGTTATGAATTATTTTTTACGTAGTTTTATTCTTAAGACACTGTTTTCGCATTGAAAAACAAGTTTTTTTATCGAAATAATTACAAGGTTTTGAAAAGAAAAGAGTTATTGCTAGGTGAGGAGTTACATAAATAATAAAAATATTTTTTCTTTACATATATTCTTAAAAAATAAAATAAAAGTCCAATAAATATTTCGAAAAAACTCCTTACCATTCAGCTGTTTCTTATTTTTATTTATTTATTCATTAATTTTTATCAGTGGAAACATAGACAATAAAACCAGTCTGATGATGTCGGTAACGACGAAACCCGGTCGCTGGTCAAAATAAAAATAAAGTGGAAAAGCTAAAAATATTGGTTTTAATCTAATAATATATTTTAATCTAATAAAATATAGACAATAGGTTTACAAGTAAAACTAAAATAAAAAATTTATAGGTTTTACCACAAAGTGACTGCCGAATCAATTAATGATAATAATAATAATAATTCAGGGTCAGGAGTCGTGAAAATCGACGGGTATGTATGAGGAGATGCATGAATGTGGAATTGGCGAATTATGTTTGCAAAGACAGAGTGGTGTGGCATTCGATTCTCTCTGCCTACCCCTGCGGGGAAGCGGCGTGATGGTTAGTTAGTTATAATAATAATTTAAATAACATTTTTTTTGTAAAATACCACCTAAAGGGCGCTTAAGGGTAATATGGCATTTTGCCATATTTGAAATCGATTCAATTACCGAAAAGTGTATATCAGTTTCGCGTAGCTGTCAAACGCTAATTCACTAGTATACGATTTAATACTCGCAATTTAATATTGAATGTAACTCCGCGTTCACAAACGGAATTAAAATGATCCCTGAAAACCTGTCACTTTGCGATACAGGCGCAAAATACATTTTTGACAGTTCGGCGCATTGGCGTAGCGGAATTAGCGAGCTCTCTATCTGTACGGCCACTCCACGCCACTGCACTACAACTGTCAGTGGGCTGTCAAAAATATTTTAAATTCAGTTCTTTTAAAAAAATATATATTTGCCCGAACTCTGCTAATTCTGCGAGAGACAGACAACTGGGAGGCCGGATTAATTTAGGATAATAAAATATATTTCAGTGTTTTAGAATTAGTACATTTTTAACTCATTTCAAGGTTCTTGTCGAAACCGGTTGGAGAAAAAATATACGAATAAAAAAGTGGTCAAAAAAAGTTTATTGAATGTACCACAAAGTATCTGCGAAAAACATTAAAGAAAACATCTTTCTTATATCGTTTTGCCGCACATTTATCTAAGGGATCCGATTATTATTGTTTATAATTATATAATAATGATCATTTAATAACTGTAGACTTATATAGTGTAGGGTTGTGGTCCCGTGGTTAGTGTCGCGGACTCTTGAGTCAGAGTTTCTCGGTTCGAACCCACTCTACCACAATTTGATACCTAACTAACTAAACTAACTAACTAACCATCACGCCGCTTCCCCGCAGGGGTAGGAAGAGAGAATAGAGTGCCACACCACTCTGTCCTTGCATACATACATTCTTCGCCTCTTCCACGTTCATGCATCTCGTCATACATACCCGCCGATTGTTACGACTCCTAACCTGACCACTTTCAAGTATTTGGCATACCTGATCGTGCCATGTTTTTCTCGGTCTTCCTCTGCTTCACAATTTGATACCTATTTCTAATAATGAGCCGCTTAGGCTCACAGAAATAGTATAAAATCGAAATATTTGTGCAAATAATAAAAACAGAAATATATATATTTTTTTATATATATATTTTTAAATCCTTAAATATTTGTACATGCTTATATATATACTCATATATCGCTCACTCCTTTCAAGAACGTCATAAATCAAAAAACGTCAATTTTCAGTTGTGCATATTTTCGGAATGCCCAGATAATGTACTATATCCCAGAAAAAGAGGCATATTTTTAACTTAATATTTACCCGCTACAGGGCAGAAAGTGTTGTTTTTGCATTTTGAAGAAAAGGTATTGTTTAATTATTTTTTTTAAATAAACTAAATATTTTTCAAATGGAGAAAAAACCTTCAGGTTTTACCTAAAAAGATATGTTGCACAGTAAAAGTTTCAGTAAGTGGCTTGATATTTATTTTTAATACATTGTATTATATTTTAAAACTTTAAAACGTTCTCCTGAAAAATCAAGTATTTT
Organism: Brachycentrus maculatus; assembly: GCF_059751285.1. NCBI lineage: Eukaryota > Metazoa > Arthropoda > Insecta > Trichoptera > Brachycentridae > Brachycentrus > Brachycentrus maculatus. The sequence goes on along the minus strand of NW_028281044.1, from coordinate 966,671 downwards.
GATTTATGACGTTCTTGAAAGGAGTGAGCGATATCTAACTTTGAAAGACATCACCGTTCAAAAAAGTTGTTAATAGTTAAAAGAAAAAAAACGTGACGTCTTATTTTAAGTACCTGTCGTTGTTTTGTTTTGTTTTCTTTCTAGGGGAATCAACCCCCTCCCTCGACGTTTATAGGAACCCCCCATACCCTTCCGAAGAGAGTGTATTGGACACATCCCGACGGTAGTGGTTTCGGGAGGGATTAACCGTAAAATATTGGGCAAGGACTGGGGGTCGAATTGACCAAACCACCCCGAGACTGTTACACAAACGTCTCGAACAGAAACAAAAATGACAACACGTTTACTCTTTTGGACAGGGATAGCGAACCTTTAGCTCGCGAACCAAGAAATTTATTAAAAAAAAATAAATTAAAAGGAATAACCCGCAAAGCCTCTATTTTAGAGTCTTGTCTGCTGGTAGGATTTTTTTTGTAAAGAAAAGCGAAATATTTGTGTTTTTATTATTCACACAAATATTTCAATTTCATACTATTTCTGTGAGCCTAACCAGCTCATTATTAGAAATAGGTATCAAATTGTGGTAGAGTGGGTTCGAACCGAGAAACTCTGACTTGACAGTCCGCGACACTAACCACGGGACCACAGCCCGATACACGATAGTAAGGATACATCACAAACACCCAGACCAATTGAAAATAAATCTTTCGTGAATCTATCTTGCATTTGTTGGGAATCGAACTAGCGACGCCAGTTTTGCAGTCGAATGTCTACCCAACTTCGCCACGGCACCTGTCCGAAAAGCGATTGTATATATTTTTAAAAATAAGTTAGGTATTTTAAAAAAATACAAAACTTATTTAAATAGCTATGGATATTTTCTTCGTTGAACAATAGTTTCCCAAACGACGTTACTAAAGATACGACGACATTCTAAAGATGCTTTCTATATATGCACGAATGTCGAAATAAATTTTTATTGCTCATTTTTCATAAAAGTCTATTTTTTTATTTATTTCTTTTATTTTGCAATTAATAAGTACTTATTTTTTTTTCGATGTTATAATGCTGTGTTTATATTGAAAATAAAAGTTTTGATACACGACCCATATTATATTGAAAAATTCTTTTTTCCACTCAGACTCAAAAAGGTTTGCCATCCCTGATTTAGGGGGTGTCAATATTATGGTATGATTTATTTTGTGGAAAAAACATGTTTTATCGTGAGTTATGTTTTAAATTAAAATAACCAATAAATAAACATTATATCAACACGTTCATGTCATGAACAATCATGAGATGCTGACAAAATAGCGTTTTAAAAACGCTAAAACCATTTTTAAAATATGATTTTTTTTTGTAGATACTGGTACACACTGTTCGCTTTGTGTGTAGCATTCACTTGTGACTGATATTTATACTAGCTTTGAGACAATCGAGTATAAACATAATCCGTCGAGGGGACTAAAGCTGAGTTATCACTCGCAAATCAATCAATTATGCATGAACATTTGATTCATAATTATTTTGTAATTTTTTCATGAATTTCTATTTATTTTAAATTTAAAAATAAAAGTTTAAATATAAAAATGAAACTTTTGTAAAACACCATTTTTTGAAATTATTATTGTTAACACGACTAGTTTCGATATGTTTCATATACAAAAAAATACAAACTTTTGTTTTTTTTATTACAGTTTGTATTTTCACCTGTTGATGAGAACACATCCCTTGATTATTCCGCCCCGTGACCTGGCCACTTTTTAATAATAATAATTGATCATGCCAAGTTTTCCTCGGTCATCCTCTGCTTCTATTTCCAACTTCATATAAATATAACAATACATAGTTGTAATAATGCTCTATCTCTACTTTTATATATTTTTAATAAAAATGTTAGTTATTTTTGTATATAACCACTCACCCACATTTTTACGTCTACCGGTTTCGAGACGTACCCGTCCCTTCGTCAGGACAATCACTAAAACAGCTATCTCTATCTCTATCCCGAAATTCTCTCTCGTATACGTATTTTTCTAGGACCATTCCGTTTGAAAAAAGTAACGTGTGTGTCGAGCCTAAGGGTCGCGAATTCTCCAATTCCACGGCCGATAAATTTTCCTCCGGGCAAGAAAATCGAAAAACGGAAATGAAATTATCGGTCGTTAGTTATTAGTTGGCGATTATCGGCTCCCGTGTGCGGAATTCCTTCTTCCGACTTGCGGGTAATGTGGACACACACATACACATATATACATACACACATGGCTCACTCCTTTCAAGAACGTCATAAATAAAAAAAAACTTGATTTTTCAGGACGACGTTTTTAAAGTTTAAAAACATAATACAATTTATTAAAAATAAATATCAAGCCACTTATTGAACTTTTTACTGTGTAACAGATCTTTTTAGGTAAAACCTGAAGGTTTTTTTCTTCATTTGAAAAATATTAAGTATATTTAAAAAAATAATTAAACAGTTCATTTTCTTCAAAATGCAAAAACAACACTTTCTGCCCTGTAGCGGGTAAATATTAAGTTTAAAATATGCCTCTTTTGCTGGGATATAGTACATTTTTTGGGCATTTCGAAAACATGCACAACTGAAAATTGACGATTTTTGATATATGACGTTGATGAAAGGAGTGAGCGACATATATACATACACACATGTGGTTACATTCGCAACTTCGGATGCCAGATTTATTATCCCTTGCTGTAATTGTATGTTATAGAGCGCGATGTATTACTAGCAGTCGAAACACACTATGACGTATGCCCTGTATGACAAATTGTCATAGCGATTCAGAATATCGAAATCCGTATTGAAAAAATATATGTTTTTTTTAATACCCGATGAAGATTTTTCTTATATCTCAACATGGATGAAGAAGACTTAAAAAGGACTTGTCATTAGATAGTTTAAGTGATCACCTTACATACTGCGTAAAACTCACCATTCTATCGTCAAAATAAAATATACGTATTTTTATATATTTTTTAAAAATGTTCAAGCACTTTCTACCCTCTGATTGCAAACAGCTTTATAAGGTAGCAAACGTTTTGACCAGTATCACTAGTCTGTTTTTGGTTGGTTGGAAGATATTGCTTTTTAGCAATAAGCCCGCTAATGTACTTATTTCTTTTCTGTACATAAAGTTTAAATAAATAAAATACCGAATATTCATATTTAAAAAAAAATACCAATTCTTTTAATTCAATTATCAATATCTCATTATAGATGAAGAAGAATGTGAAAGTCAAGGCATTTACAGGTATTTTGACCTGTCATTGGATGGTTTAACTGATTACTTTACGCACTGCTTCAAATTTTCCACTCTACCCTCATAATACCGAATTTTGACTGAAAAATACAACTAAATAACTAACCATCGCGCCGCTTCTCCGCAGGGGTAGGCAGAGAGAAAAGAACATTACAACAATCTGTCTTTGCACACGATCTTCGCCTTTTCCACGTTCAAGCATCTCCTCATACGTACCCGCCGATTATTCTGACTTCCGACCTGACCACTTTCAAATATTAGAAATGCTTGATAGTGCCAAGTTTTCCTCGGCCTTCTTCTACATCTATTACCAACAACGTTTGCCTCATAAATTTGTTTAACCGTTCATTCCTCACTCATACGTTCCACATGTCCAAACCATCTCGACACACTTTTTAATTTATTTTTATCGATCATGCTTATCTCGGCCTTGCATTCTTTGCTTATTTGACCATTCGAACATCTATCACACATCGTTTTGCCACACATTCTTCTGAGGGATCGCATTTCGACTGCATTCAGTCTACTGTCATCTGTTCGAATTTGTAATTTTTTTTCATTATTCCTAAATAATTGTTATCTTTTCCTCGAAGTTAATGTCTTCTTGATTCATGATCTTTAAAACGCGCGACGCGTTGTATAAATATGCAGCCATTTTTCCCAGGCCATGCATATATTTTCTTATGCGTAGTTAATATGAATGCAAAGGTTCCCTATCTTTTTCAGCCCGCGGCGCACTTACGAGTCTAGTATTTTGTCACGGCGCCCTACTTTAGTAAGCTATTTGCAAAAGACAATGTGACTATGTATGCATATACATATATTATAGTCGAAAGAATAATAGCAGTAGTGTAGAAAGCTATTATGTAGAAATAATAATAAACCTACAATAATATTAGTGTAGAAAGATGCTTGCTCTCAAAAAAGAAAATGTTGCTTTATAGGTCCGCCTCCGTAGTGTAATGGTAAGCATGCTCGACTACCGTTCTGGAAAATCAAATCGGACGTTATATTGTACGTATATTATAAAAAAAGTTAATTTTTTTAAAGATATATATTCAAAGAAGTAGGTACTCATGATTCAAAGTAGTACGTCTGAAAAAAACCCTTATCCGCACCCCAATGGTGCATAGGGCACTGCTTCATATAAACGCAGTGTTATCTTGATCGTTTACACATAAAGGAATGGTGATCAGCCCTCCGCTTCAGGTACCAGTCCAGGATAATTTTGTCTGCCTCCGCAGTGAAATGGTCAGCACGCTCGGCTACCGTTCTGGCGGTCCCGGGTTCGATTTCCACGAGGGGTCAAATAAATATAAGTGATTTTTTTCACTGTAATATTAATTCAATATTACCCTGGACTGGTACCTGAAGCGGAGGGCTGATCACATTTCCTTCATATGTAAACGATCAAAATAACACTGCGTTTATATGAAGCAGTGCCCTATGCACCATTGGGGTGCGGATAAGGGTTTTATTATTATTTATTATTATAGGTACCCGAGAATATTTGTGGTTTCGTAAAATGATAGAGGATCGACTCATGGCGCCCCTCTTTACTCTCTACGGCGCACACTTTGGGAACCCCTGTATCAATGTATTCTGGCAACATTTTACATTTTATTTATTTATTATCTCGGGATAGCAACACCGCTCGAGAGCTAAGAACTGGGAACTGCGCGCAGTAATATCGGCAGTAAAGTTTTATTTGCATACTTATCGTGGGCCATGATTTGGAAGCAATTAATTTACGCCGGGACTGTCCGTCTAATGGGCCCGCAGCACAGGGGAATGTAACGCTTTGAGGACAAATATTTTATTTATTATTTTAAAATGTTTCTGGTTGTCGGATTCCAACCCCAATGTCGATAGTGTAAAGGCAAAGGGGTATATCTGTCTCAGATCAAATTTTACAGGAGAGCAAAAACGAACTTGTGAAATTAAATTGTATGTATTTTTATACGTACATATCTAAATAAAACTAAATAAGTATTGCAACTATAGCTTTATCATTTTGCCAGATTATGGAATACACTATTTTAGACATTTTGAGGAACAAACTTAGAAAATGAAATTTTTTTACAGATATACATTCCCATTTGCCATTACACTACCGATGTATGGAAGCGAAACATGAAAGTTTCAAATTTTTTGAACTTCAATGTGTATATGTATCGTAGTCGTACAGGAGAAAGTGACCAACTAACAAAACGTAAAATGTTCAGGAGGGCCATTTAAGTCACTTTTGCTTGGCAAGAAAATAAACATTAATGCAGTTAGTCATTTTTAGCAAGTCAATATATTCTACTTCAAAGTTTTAAATCCTTTGGGAATTTTTTCAGGGCAATATTAAGCTAGTAAGATATCAAATAGTCAATCATCACATTTTTACAAAAAATGCACTTTGTCACATTCTCCTGTATGATATATATACTATTTGGTTCAATATAGCAGAGAGAATAGAACGCCACACCACTCTGTCTTTGCAAACATTCTTCGCCTCTTCCACGTTCATGCATCTCCTCACACATACCCGCCGTTTGTTACGACTCCTTACCTGACCACTTTCAAGTATTTCATATCTGATCGTGCCATGTTTTTCGCGGTCTTCCTCTGCTCCTTTTTCCAATTACATTCGCCTCATAAATTTGTTTTGCCGTTCTTTCCTCACTCGTTCGTTCTACATGTCCAAATCATCTCAACACACCTTTCATTCAATTTCAATTTTATCGATAATGCTTAACTCAGCTTTGCATTCCTTCCTTATTTCACTATTCGAACATCTATCATACATCGTTTTGTCACACATTAAAAAATAACTCCTATAATTGGAAATAATCCAGATTTGTGAACAAGTGTTTGGACACACTCAAAACGTAATAAAATGCTCAGATCTGAAGAGGTTAGGCTTCACGACTACAATGACAGTGACTGTAATCTTCTTCGACTTATGTGAGACATACGTTTCCTTAAGTGATTTAGCTTTTTGACGCTTATTGGTGTCCATAAGTTTGCAGTGTGAGTAAGATACTGTATCGACCGTTAAAAGGTAAAATACATTACTGTATACATGCTTAAATCGATACTATACGGAGCGACGAAGAAATTTGAACGGAATTTAAAGCGGAGTTAGGCGAACTGTGATACCTCGCATAGTCCAGCTCATAAAAGTCCTGTTTTACCTACATTCTTCTCTAAAATTTTCCAGAACCCTCTCGAAAAAGTTTTCATTGAAAAAAATATGTGAAATCAGCGCTTGTCCAACTTTTTTTAGGCAGCGAGCCATTTTTTCGTTACCAAACGTAAGATAGGTACCATAAATGAAAAGTCGGAAATTTTATTGAAAGAAAAAATATTGAGAAGAAAAAACATATAATAAAACATCGTATATAAAAGTTTTATTTTTTTTTATTTATTTATCATAAATGAAATATGTTGACATCTTAACAAAGATGAAGAAAAATATGGAAGTCTGGGCATTTACGGGGCTGACGACCGTCATACGCTGGTTTAAGTGATCACTTTACACACGTGTAACATTCACTAATTCTACCCATTATTGACAACCACACTACTCAAATTCTTGGAAGTTCTATATATATATGAACCAATTTTGAAACATTATTCTGGAATCACTAGAACTTCACTAGAGACATCTATTGGTGAGAAAAGTGATCACTTAAACCAGCCTATGACGGACGTCAGCCCCGTAAATGCCCAAACTTCCATATTCTTCTTCATCTTTGATGAGATGTCAAAAAATAATATGAAAATAACTCCTGTAATTGGAGATAATCCAGATTTTGTGAACAATTATTTGGACACACTCAAAATGTTGTAAATGAAAAAGAATATTTAAGTCTTGGCATTCACAGTTTTTATTACCCGTTATAGGCTAGTTTAAGTGATCACTTTACACACGTGTAACATTCACCATTCTAACTAACTAACTAACTAACCATCACGCCGCTTTCCCGCAGGGGTAGGCAGAGAGAATCGAACGCCACACCACTCTGTCTTTGCAAACATTCTTTGCCTCTTCTACATTCATGAATCTCCTCATACATACCCGACGATTATTACGACTCCTGACCCGGCCGCTTTCAAGTATTTGACATACCTGATTGTGCCAAGTTTTCCTCGGTCTTCCTCTGCTTCTTTTTCCAACCGCATTCGCCTCATAAATTTGTTTAACCGTTCTTTCTTCACTCTTTAACGCTCCATATGTCCAAACCATCTCAACACACCTTTCTTAATTTTATCGATAATGCTTATCTCAGCCTTACATTCTTTCCTTATTTCATCATTCGAACATCTATCAAACATCGTTTTGCCACACATTCGTCTGAGGGATCGCATTTCGACTGCATTCAGTCTGCTTTCATCCTTCTTTTGCCAACTCCATGCTTCGCTTCCATACATAAGGGTTGGGTTCCATACATAAGGGTTGGGTTCACCATTCTCCCGATGTAAAAATAGTCTTTCCGCACATTTTGGCATATCTATTTTTTTTTCGAAGCGTAAATACGTCATTGTTACATACACCAAATGAGCGATGTACTAAATGTCCGACAAGTTTCACGCGATACAATTATTTATCTGTATTTTGTATTTGTGCTAGGCCCTTTTGGTACTAAGCTTCTTGGTACTGTGCTGTGTATCTGGGTCAGTCGAGTTATCAGTCACGGCTGGAGTGAATTTATAGCCGCTGCAAACGAAAGCCAAAGGGTACGAACACAAAAAAAATGTGACAAATGTGTCGCGTGATAATGCTGGAAGCATTGCTACTTGAGACACTGTGCTACTGCGGCAGGGTTGCCACTCAAATCCATGACGATGATTCATTTTTTTTCTTTATTTTAAATTCTTTTGCATTATACAAACGTGAGATAAATTCAAATACAAAAAAAATTAATAAATTATAAATACAAAAAAAAGATCCCACAAAGGCATGGCCTGTGTACACAATATAATTTAGGTCATAGTAAAGGGTATAAGGTGTAGGTATTATAAGTTGAACTAGAATAATAGTGAATATAAAATATAAAAAATACTTGAGTATCAGAAAACAAAAAAACAATAAAAAAAAATATATGTAATAAAATACCTAGGTACCTACCTATACATTTTATTAAGTACTTACAAATAGTACCTACATAAAACAGTTCTACCACCAGATGTCGCATGCGTCGCACTGAATAAAACAAAAGACATCAGATAGAAAAAATATAATAGTCAGAATCAGATAGATAGATAGAAAAATATTATAAAGATAAATTAAGTATAAACTTTAATTACAAAGCAACACATTGTTTATTTTATTATTATACACCCTATTTACGAAGGAAAATATTACCACGTTATATATATATATATATATATATATATATATATATATATATATATATATATATATATATATATATATATATATATATATATATATATATATATATATATATATATATATATATATATATATATATATATATATATATATATATATATATATATATATATATATATATATATATATATATATATATATATATATATATATATATATATATATATATATATATATATATATATATATTTTTTAATAAAATTAAAAACATAAAAATGATGAAAGAGTAAAAAGTTAGCAAGCATGTACTACATGAGTGATACGTCTACAAGATAAGGAGCTTAAATCTGTCTCTTCAATAAATAATCTGAGCAAATTTTTTAATCTACACAAACTTAGGTAATTAACATCTAACAAATAGTCTTTGTGGAATAAATTGAACAGTTTTAATCAATGGGTCAAATATCTCCATTTTTCAACAACGAAAAAAAGGAGTGAGCTATATATAGTATATTTTGTCCGCATGGTGTAATGGTCACCGTGTTTAGCTACATTGCTGGAGGCTACGGGCTCGATTCCCAGGGGGGTGGGATGAAAATAAATATTAGGGATATTACACTCTAATATTTATTTAATATTATCTATATTATCTTGGACTGGTCGCTGAAGCGCAGGAGTGATCACCTTGCCTTCATGTAAGTAACGATCAAGATAATACTGCATCAATACGGCGCAGTGCCCTATGCACCATTGGGTGTGGAAAAGGTAACAAAAATATATGGTATATACTTCGCAAATTTAAAATCAAATTAAAAATATTAACTAGGTACATATAAAAGTTTTTATATTAAATGTTAAAATAAAATACCGATTTTTTTAGCCTACCTACTAAATTGTATTTTATTAAAAAAACACATAAAAATAAATTGTGTGCCAAATATTTCGCCTAGTTATGGCATTTTTAAACGAATGTCCTTCGAAAAACGCATTCGTTTGAAAATGCCATAACAAGACGAAAATTAAAAAGAAAAATTTTTCATGTGTTTTTTTTAGCAATAAAATACGATGTAGACTCAAAAAAACAGTGTTTGATTTCAACATTTAATATATATTAATTAAAATGGAGTTCTACAAATTAAATGCCAATCTGTAAATAACTATAAAAGTACTAGTTTTAAGTCGACGATGGAACTAGGTAGACCTGAAATAGATCGCATCATTCAACCATGACGTATTTGATTGTAAAAACATTTTTCTTATATATATATTATAATTTTATCAATAAATTAATCCCATTGACTAACCATGTTTTTTTCTCTTTTTTACAGGTAAGTTCAACATGTCGTCAGTAAGTTTTGAATCGTCATCTGTAAACGTATGTAAAGACTGTCTAAAACTAAATAGTTTGAAGCGAGCTGAGTCGAGGTATTTATAAATTTTACATACTATCGATTTAGTGGTTCATTTTTAATAATAATAAATCCCTTACCGCACCCCAATGGTGCATAGGGCACTGCTCCATATAAACGCAGTGTTATCTTGATCGTTTACACATGAAGGAAAGGTGATCAGCCCTCCACTTCAGGTACCAGTCCAGTGTAATATTGAATAAATATTAGAGTGAAAAAAAATCGCTTTACACATGTCGCTCACTCCTTTCAAGAACGTCATAAATCAAAAATCGTCGATTTTCAGTTGTGCGTGTTTTCGGAATGCCCAGAAAATGTACTATATCCCAGCAAAAGAGGCATATTTTTAACTCAATATTTACCCGCTACAGGGCAGAAAGTGTTGTTTTTGCATTTTGAAGAAAAGGTATTGTTTAATTATTTTTTTAAATATACCAAATATTTTTCGAATGGAGAAAAAACCTTCAGGTTTTACCTAAAAAGATCTGTTGCGCAGTAAAATGTTCAATAAGTGGCATTTTGAAGAAAAGGTATTGTTTAATTTTTTTTTTAAATAAACTTAATATTTTTCAAATGGAGAAAAAAACCTTTAGGTTTTACCTAAAAAGATCTGTTGCACAGTAAAAAGTTCAATAAGTTGCTTGATATTTATTTTTAATACATTGTATTATATTTTTAAACTTTAAAAACGTTCTCCTGAAAAATCAAGTTTTTTTGATTTATGACGTTTATAGCGATTTTTTCTCGTTCTTTTCACTTAACCGCCTGTCGTGAAAATGTATCGAATCCGACGGATGAAGGGATTCGGCTCTTGGCGGTAATTGGAATATATGCAAATTTCGCCGCAATGCATGGGGCCCTACGTGCCAAAATGGCTAATCACGTCGCGTGACTCGAGTGACAAATCCGCCTGGCATCTGTTGCACGTCAACGGGCCGAGCATTTCAAATTAATCCAAATGTACGCTTTTTTATTATTTTTTTAAAAGGACATAAATTTTTGATCGCGGTTTGAATTTTAATCCCCCTATTAACGAAAGGGCTGCGAATCGGTTGGCAATTTTTTATTATTATTTGTATTTAACTTGGGTTTTGTTTGTTCGTTTATTTTTTTATGAGGAATGTGCGGCAAAACGATAGATGTTCGAATGGTGAAATAAGGAAAGAATGCAAGGCTGAGATAAGCATTATCGATCAAATTTTAAAAAAAAATGTGTGTTGTGATAGTTTGGGCATGTGGAACTAATGAGTGAGATAAAAAAAATTATAAGATGAATATCGTTGGAAAAATGAACAGAGGAAGACCAAGGAAAAATTGGCATGATCGGGTATGTCAAATACTTGAAAGCGGTCGGGACAAACTAATTAAGAAAGGTGTGTTGAGATGGTTTGGACATGTAGAACGAATGAGTGAGGAAAGAACGGTAAAAAAAATATGAGGTGAATGTTATTGGAAAAAGGAGCAGAGGAAAACCGAGGAAAAATTGGCACGATCGGGTATGTCAAATATGTACTTAAGAGCGGTCGAAATAATCGGCGGGTATGTATGAGGAGATGCATGGATGTGGAAGAGGCGAAGAATGTTTGCAAAGACAGAGTAATGTGGCGTTCTATTCTCTCTGCCTATCCCTGTGGGGAAGCGGCGTGATAGTTAAGTTAAGTTTAGTTAGCAATCTGTACAACCAAGTCAGTAAACTACAGGTGTATGAGTGAAACTTTTTTTAAAAATATTGTATTAAAAGCGTCATAAAAAATAGATTTTTAAGAAAAACTGGTATTTGCCGAGTAAAACATAAATTAAAAATGGATAGATATTTCCACAAACCGTTCTGGAGGTCCCGGGTTCGATTCCCAGAGGAGGGTCTAATAAAAATAAACGATTTTTTCACTCTAATATTTATTCAATATTACCCTGGACTGGTACCTGGAGCGGAGGGCTGATCACCTTTCCTTCGTGTGTTAACGATCAAGATAACACTGCGTTTATGTGATGCAGTACCCTATGCACCATTGGGGTGCGGATAAGTGTTCGAATGAATGACGAATGAATATTACCACAAAGTGACTGCCGAATCAATTAATGAAATTCGATATCTCTCTTTACTGAAAGCACAGATTCCCAAACTTTTTTGCTCGGCGCCTCCTTGACAAATTATCTCGTTAATGGAATGAAGGACTTGCCAGAATGTCAAGGGAGGAATAAAAATATTCCTCTGGGAGGAATACCTCTCCTGCTAAGGGGGGGGAGGGGATACCGCCCCGTTGGGACTTCAACTCGATTCTAAATACTTGACTACGTCATCAGGGTTTCAAACACTATTAACTTGATCAAATCAAATTATAGAAGCAATTTGATTTCGCATATCGCTCACTCCTTTCAAGAACGTCATAAATCAAAAATCGCCCATTTTCAGTTGTGCATGTTTTCGGAATGCCCAGAAAATGTACTATATCCCAGCAAAAGAGGCATATTTTTAACTTAATATTTACCCGCTACAGGGCAGAAAATGTTGTTTTTGCATTTTGAAGAAAAGGTACTGTTTAATTATTTTTTTAAATTTACTAAATATTTTTCAAATGGAGAAAAAACCTTCAGGTTTTATCTAAAAAGATCCGTTACACAGTAAAAAGTTCAATTAGTGGCTTGGTATTTATTTTTAAAACATTGTATTATATTTTTCAAGTTTGAAAACGTTCCCCTGAAAAATCAAGTTTTTTGATTTATGACGTTCTTGAAAGGAGTGAGCGATATGCAGTGTATATCGTGAGTGTACTCCAATGCGCAAAGGCAAATAGCCGCAAGTTAAAAACAGTAGTTTTGAGATATACGAGTTTAAAAATAAGTTTAAATTATGCTTTTTTACTAACACATGTCGCTCACTCCTTTCAACAACGCGGCTGTCCAAATTCAAAACACAGTAAGGGACATTTTTTTTGCATTTTTGGACTAAGTAGTCTATTTAGTCCATAAATGCAAAAAAACCTACTACAAAAAAATGTCCCTTACTGTGTTTTAAATTTGGACAGCCGAACGTCTTACATAAAAGATTTTTCAGGAGATCGATTTTAAAGTTTAAAAATATAATAAGATGTATTAAAAATAAATATCAAGCTACTTATTGAACCATTTACTGTGCAACATATCTTTTCAGGTAAAACCTGAGTGTTTTTTCTCTATTTGAAAAATATTAAGTATATTTAAAAAAATGTTTAAACAATACCTTTTCTTCAAAATGCAAAAATAACACTTTCTGCCCTGTAGCGGGTAAATATTAAGTTTAAAATATGCCGCTTTTGCTGGGATATAGTACATTTTCTGGACATTTCGAAAACACGCACAACTTTGCGTCTTTGAAAGCGTTGCAGTAAATGTGTAAGAATCCCTTATTTATTTATTTGCAATTTCAATTCAAATTATTTATTTAAAATTAACATACACATTACAAAATTAAAATTTAAAGCGCATACATTAAAATCGAAAATATGCAAGAATACTATTGCTAGAGGTGTAGAAGAATCCCGCTTCGGAAAACTCCTTCAGACACATGGAACCGATCAATCGATCCAATGAGATATTGTTCAACATAGCGGTAGCTCTTCCTACAGGCATAACCATCGGCAGGTTGGTCCTGTGTATAGGAATGTGAAACAATCTATGCCGACGCTGTCTTAGGTAACTATCCGGAACATGCAGACCAATGCTCCGGATAATTTCAGGATTATCGATCATACCGCGCAACAATTGATAAAAATGCGTAATCAAATACACATTCCTTCTAGTCTCTAAACTATTGTAGCCAAGCATACTCTGGAGAAACTCGGTCGGGATATCGGGATTATCCGTGGATTTACCTTCTTATATTTATGAGCAGGGTACAAAAAAGGAGAAAAAAGTATCAGCGTACCTTACTGCCCACCTCTACTGCCTACCCTAGTGAGTAGTACCCAGCTTACCTAACTATCTACCTCTACTGCCTACACTAATTAATTATCTGTGCACGCCACTGGGCTATTTGCTTAATAATATTAAACATTCATAGAGTTATAACTAGCTAGTAGCCGAGTTTGCTTTTCATAGTTCAAAGACGCGATTCTATGATATGGCCATGTTACAATGTACTAAATCCACTCTGGGCGTTATTGCAAAACAGTCCCTTGAGATCGTATATCAAATGAAAGCAGTATTATTTTATCGTTAACACATGAAGGATGGTTGATCGGCCCTGCGCTTCAGGTACCAGATCGGGGTGAGATAGAATGAATATTGCAGTGAAAAATCACTTTCAATATATTTATTTGACACCTCTGGGAATCGAACCCGGTACCTGTGGGGCTGGCTATTAGACTACGGAGGCGGACAAACTTTTCATGTGTAATATACATGTATTTTATTCAAAAAAAAATATTTCCGTATTTTTCTTACAAAATTATTACTTAAATCATTTGTTGACATTTCATCAAAGATGAAGAATATGGAAGTCTGAGCATTTACGGGGCTGACGACCGTCATAGGCTGGTTTAAGTTATCACTTAACACTCGAGTAACATTCACCAATTCTACCCATTACTGACAACCATGCTACTTAAATTATTCTAAGTTTTATATATATAAATGTATATATGATCCAATTTCGAGACATTGTTCTTGAATCACTAGAATTTCACTAGAGACATCTATTGGTGAGATGAAAAGAAGCTTTCAATGAGCAGAAACTCTTATATTAGTATGTGAGGTCCGAATCCTGGATTATAATCACATACACGAGAAACGCCAGAAAATATCATTTTCATTATTTTATATTTATTTTAGCTTATAATTTTCCCAGGTTATTTATTTACAAAATTTTGGTGTATCAAAATACTTGTTCAGAGATCTGGATTATCTCCAATTGTAGAAGTTATTTTTCATATTATTAAATGTAAAATAACTCCTATAATTGGAGATAATCCAGATTTGTGAACAAGTATTTGGACACACTCAAAATGTTGTAAATAAATAAGGTGGTCAAATTTTAAGCTAAATAATAAACCACAAAATATAAACTTCCATATTCTTCTTCATCTTTGTTGAGATATCAAAAAATAATATGAAAATAACTCCTGTAATTGGAGATAATCCAGATTTTGTGAACAAGTTTTTGGACACACTCAAAATGTTGTAAATAAATTATCTGGTCAAATTATAAGCTTAATAATAAAAATGAAAATGGTATTTTCTGGCGTTTCTCATGTGTGTGATTATAATCCAGGATTCGGATCTCACATACTAATATAAGAGTTTCTGCTTAATAAAAAGCTTCTTTACATCTCACCAATAGATGTCTCTAGTGAAGTTCTAGTGATTCATGAACAAGGTTTCTAAATTGGTTCATATGTATAGAACTTCCAAGAATTTGAGTAGTGTGGTTGTCAATAATGGGTAGAATTGGTGAATGTTACACGTGTGTAAAGTGATCACTTAAACCAGCCTATGACGGTCGTAAGCCCCGTAAATGCCCAGACTTCCATATTTTTCTTCATCTTTGATGAGATATCAAAAAATAATCTAAATAATAAAAATGAAAATGATATTTTCTGGCGTTTCTCATGTATATGATTATCGAATCCAGGATTCGGACTTCACGTACTAATATTATATGAAAGTTTTTGCTCAATAAAAAGCTTCTTTTCATCTCACCAATAGATGTCTCTAGTGAGTTCTAGTGATACAAGGACACACTCAAAATGTTGTAAAGAATTATTCCATTGCCTTGGGTCCTCGAATGTTGCCAGTCTCTGGCTTATCGATCTTCGATTATGTTGCCAGTCGATCCGGTGAAGGAATCTCGCTCCTAATGTCGCCAGTGCGGAAGTTGCCACAATTTATTGAATTGCCGGGCCAGTAATTAGATATGGCAACACCGGCTAAATGAATAAACAAGTTTTTAATTTGTCGGCTACTATTTCTAACGGTGACGTCAAATTTTGTCGTTGCGACGCTATCGACCTCCGAATTCCAAAACACGGTAAACGAAAATTGAAAGTGTAGTTTTTTTATATATTATTTTTTGACATCCTAACATAGATGAATAAGAATATGGAAGTCTGGAAATTTACGGGGCTCACGACCGTCATAGTCTGGTTTAATTGATCACTTAATTCACCTGCAACGTTCCCCATTCTACCCATTATTGACAACCACACTACTCCAATTCTTGGAAGTTCTATATATATGAACCGATGTAGAAACATTGTTCTTGTGAATCACTAGAACTTCACTAGAGACATTTATTGGTGAGATAAAGAGAAGCTTAAAATGGCCTGCACCCCACACCCGCCAGGCTTTGTTTACGGAATAGTGATTTATGGTTAAATGTCTCTTACATTCATTCCTAATAAACCAAACTTATGTGTCATGTAACCAGTAACTGTTTTTAATAAGTACTATTGATAATTTTCACGTTTTATAATTGCGTAGTCCGCCTGACGAATGTTTAGTTACTATGTATCTACAAATATTGTTTAGTTATCTAGGGTTAATAAGTGCAGAAAACTTAGATTTGTATACTAGTATATGGATACACTCAAAATGTTTTGGACCAAATTGTTTTAGAATGAATAAAATGTCGCGTACCGTCTTTTGGAGTATGACATTTTTTCCTGGGGGTAATCGTTAATTTGACGATATCTCGTTTCTTGGAATATGACTAGTTTTAATTGCGGGCCGTCTGAGTATTCGATATAAACATCGATGGTTTCGATAATATTTGATGGCTACAATAAATTTGTTTGAATATTTATATTTGAGAAAAAACAGAGAAATTTTCAACAGTTTCGGTTGGAGAAAAAATGCAACGATAAAAAAGTGGTTAAAAACAAAATTGTTTTTATTTAATAAAGCTTATTAAATATGCCACAAAGTATCTGCGAAAAACATTTAAGAAAAAACAGGTAGATGATTTCGTGTATTTGGGTAGTATGTTTTCTAGGGATGGAAAGATTGATAAAGATATAGAAAGGAGAGTGAGCTGGGAACAAAGTGAACGGTGCACTGAAATCAGTTATAGCAAATAAAAACCTATCAGCGGAAGCTAAACTGGCAGTGCACAACGGAGTCCTGGTTCCAACTCTAATGTATGGAAGTGAAACATGGAGTTGGCAAAAGAAGGATGAAAGTAGACTGAATGCAGTCGAAATGCGATCTCTCAGAAGAATGTGCGACAAAACGATGTATGATAGATGTGCGAATAGTGAAATAAGAAAGGAATGCAAAGCTGAGATAAGCATTATCGATAAAATTAAGAAAGGTGTGTTGAGATAGTTTGGACATGTGGAACGAATGAGTGACGAAAGAACGGTAAAACAAATTTATGAGGCGAATGTTAGTGGGAAAAGAAGCAGAGGAAGACCGAGAAAAACATGGCACGATCAGGTATGCCAAATACTTGAAAGTGGTCAGGTTAGGAGTCGTAACAATCGGCGGGTATGTATGAGGAGATGCATGAACGTGGAAGAGGCGAAGAATGTTTGCAAGGACAGAGTGGTGTGGCGCTCTATTCTCTCTGCCTACCCCTGCGGGGAAGCGGCGTGATGGTTAGTTAGATACGACGTGAATAAAATCTCGAACGTTTAATATTTATTTATTTATTTATTTATTGAACGGCTAGTGGCTAATGCCTTTAACATAATACATATATACAATATCTAATATAAAAATACACCAATGAATACACTAATAGGGAAACAAAAAGTCTTAAAGATAAAATAATAATAAAATAACAAATAGTAAGCACTGGTCAATACACGTCTCCTTCACACACTATCAGCGAGCAGAACACTGCATTTATATCATCATATGGGAATCGAACCCGGGACCTCCAGTTCGGTAGCCGAGTGTGCTGACCACTACACTATGGAGGCAGATAAAATTTACTTCGTACATTATTATTTATTATTGCCATTTAAGTTTTTTTTAAATTATTTATAATTTGTTTACTTTTTATAGTATTCTTTATTTGGCATTCTTTTTTGATATCTCAACATATATGAGGAAAGTCTGGGCATTTACAGGGCTTACGGTTGTAACAGGCTGATTAAAGTGATCGGTGAATGTTACACGTGTGTTACGTGTAACATTCACCAATTCATACCATGATTGACAACCACACTACTCAAAGTCGTGATACTTCTAGATATATTGACCAAACTCGTAACACAGTTTGCGAGGGTTCAGTTTAACCATCTACGGTGGGATGAGGAAAGCCTTTACTTAGCAGAAACTCTTTCATTTGTGTGTGGGGTCCGAATCCTGGATTAAATTCACATACTAGTGAATCGCTAGATATCATAATTTTCTGTTTTTTTTTTTAAATTATTTTAGCTTAAAATTTGATCAGTTTATTTATATACAATATTTTGACACACTTAAACTCGCATTTGGGCACTCAAAATGTGGTACCGTAGAACGGGGCTACTTGAACTTTGATGTGTTACTTGAGCCCAGTACAAAAAAGAGATTTAAATCTGTATTTGGTCTACAATAATGAACGTATCGTGACAATAAGTGTCACCTGTCAGGGAAACAATGAATCATGTCGATACGTTAATTATTGTAGACCAAATACAGATCTAAAAATTTTTTTTTGTACTGGGCTCAAGTAACACATCAAAGTTCAAGTAGCCCCGTTCTACGGTACCTTATTTTGATTATTTTTAGTATAATTTTTTATATACAACATTTTTTTTATCTCACCAATAGATCGGCTGTCCAAACTTAAAACACAGTAAGGGACATTTTTTTGTAGTACGTTTTTTTTGCATTTTTGGACTAAGTAGAATCTACTTAGTCCAAAAATGCAAAATAAACGTTCTACAAAAAATGTCCTTTACTGTGTTTTGAGTTTGGACAGCCGAGATGTCTCTAGTGAAGTTCTAGTGATTCAAGAACAAGGTTTCTAAATTGGTTCAAACTTCCAAGAATTTGAGTAGTGTGGTTGTCAATAATGGGTAGAATTGGTGAATGTTACACGTGTGTAAAGCGATCACTTAAACCAGCCTATGACGGTCATCAGTCCCGTAAATGCCCAGACTTCCATATTCTTCTTCATCTTTGATGAGATGTTAAAAAATAATATAATTTTTTATACGTTATCGCGTGAAACATATCTACAGTGTAAATGGGATATATATATATAGCTGTATCCGTGTACCCTTTTCTGTCATGCATTGTATTAAATTAATTATCCAGCCCCGCGGAAAGATGGCCGCCTCGCCGGAAAGCCTTTAAAATATTACAAAATAAAGTAAATGCTGAATTATTTCGTTTCACCAAATCCGGATTAGCTTGCCCACCTCAAAAAATATGATTTAATAGTTTTTCGTATTAATTTTTCCTCCTGCCGGATTACGAAATTCGGTAATGGAATGTTTGTGTTTTGTCGCCGGCTCTTTCTAAATCCTTTACGGGTTTTTTCACGCGTTATCAATTATCGCGACCGTGTCGCTGTGTTTTAAATACGTTTTACGATTTCAAAAAAAAAGGGAAAAACATTATTTCATGTACCCGCTGGGGTCGATTTGATTTTAAAATGTAACTTATTGTTATTATTATTAAGATAGGCAGAAAATTAAAATACTTATACCGAAGTCGTACTAGAGAGTGACCAGCGAGTGTTTTTGCCTACAATTTTCACTCATGAATTACATGAAATTATAGTAACTTTAAGCATAAAGAGTAAATCCACTCACGAGTAGGCATAGGCTATGAAACTTATAAAGTTGAAGCCTGAGTAGGGACATGATAAATGGTGTTGCATAAGCCGTAGCTAGATTTCAGAGTCACTTGGACGTTAGGTAATTGAAAAAAAAGAGAGAGTGACCAACTAACAAAACGTAAAATGTCCAGGAGGGCCATTTAAGTCACTTTTGCTTGGCAAGAAAATAAACATCAATGCAGTTAGTCGTTTTTAATAAGTCAATATATTATACTTCCAAGTTTGAAATCGTTTCGGGATTTTTTCAGGGCTATATTTAGCTAGTAAGATATCAAATAGTCAATGACCACGTTTTTGTAAAAAATGCACTTGGTCACTTTCTCCTGTATGACTACGATATAAAACTTGTATGCGTCCCATCATATATGGGATGAAGACTCTAAGGAGCATATCTGGCAAGAGTCTACGAGATAGAATAGGGTACACCAGGATAAGAGAAATATGCGAGATCGCCCACTCTACCAAAATTTGATGCCTTTTACTAACAATCCGCCGCGTAGGCTCACAGAAATCGTATGAAATTGAAGTATTTTTGTAAATAATAAAAACACAAATATTTCTCTTTTTTTACAATTTTTACAACATACACGATTACAAATATGTTGTTGTCACCAACATTCCTCACGATTTGAATAACGCGGTCCCAAGGGGTTATGAGTTTGAGACTCCTTAAGTGGGGGAAGGCATATTACCGATGACTTATTTCCACACTCTACCGTTATTTGTTTACGGTATTGTTTAATACCTCGAGCTGAGCGCGAGTGGACGGGGATTACCGACTGTAATACCTGCTTAATATTAATACGCCGTCGGTGAAATCGTCCTAAGCGACGCCGCAGACATTCGACGTTGTGACCATTCGGCTTTCGACGATATTAATTTACCTTTATTTTTAAGTCGGAATGAATGCCATGTCCATTAAAAACCGGCGTTAATGCAACTGGTGACGACATTACAGTAATTGCGTCATGACTGCTTAGGATTTTTAGATATGTATTTTCTATTCAATTCTGTACTAACTTAATGACTAACCGCCAAGTTACAAATCATGCACATTTGTCACTAACTTAATTTTCTTTCACCCAGGTAACATTTTACGTAATTGAATCATTTTCTTAAAACACCGTTTTTGTATTGAAAAAATAACATTTTCTTCTAAATACATACATGGTTTTGAAAAGAAAATAGTTATTGAATATAACCTACCGCTCACTCCTTTAAACAACGTCATATATCGCTCACTCCTTTCAAGAACGTCATAAATCAAAAAACTTAATTTTGCAGGAGAACGTTTTTAAAGTTTAAAAATATAATACAATGCATTGAAAATAAATATCAAGCCACTAATTGAACTTTTTACTGTGCAACAGATCTTTTTAGGTGAAACCTGAAGGTTTTTTCTACATTTGAAAAATATTTAGTATATTTAAAAAAAATAATTAAACAATACCTTTTCTTCAAAATGCAAAAACAACACTTTTTGTCCTGTAGCGGGTAAATAGTAAGTTGAAAATATGCCTCTTTTCCTGGGATATAGTACATTTTCTGGGCATTCCGAAAACATGCACAACTGAAAATTGACGATTTTTGATTTATGACGTTCTTGAAAGGAGTGAGCGATATATAAAAAATCGCCAGTTTTCAGTTGTGCATGTTTTCGGAATGCCCAGAGAATGTACTATATCCCAGCAAAAGCGGCATATTTTAAACTTAATATTTACCCGCTACAGGGCAGAAAGTGTTGTTTTTGCATTGAAAAAATGTATTGTTTAAGTATGGTTTTAATAAACTAAATAGTTTTCAAATGGAGAAAAAACATTCAAGTTTTACCTGAAAAGCTGGCTTCATATTTATTTTTAAAACATTTTATTATATTTTTAAACTTTAAAAACGATCTCCTGAAAAATCTTTTTTTTTTAATATGTAATATGACGTTGTTGAAAGGAGTGAGCGATATATAAATAAAAATATTTTTACAACATTTTGAGTGTGTCCAAATACTTGTTCACAAAATCTGGATTATCTCCAATTACAGGAGTTATTTTCATATTATTTTTTGACATCTCATCAAAGATGAAGAAGAATATGGAAGTCTGGGCATTTACGGGGCTTACGACCGTCATAGGCTGGTTTAAGTGATCACTTTACACACGTGTAACATTCACCAATTCTACCCATTATTGACAACCACACTACTCAAATTCTTGGAAGTTCTATAAATATGAACCAATTTAGAAACCTTCTTCATGAATCACTAAAACTTCACTAGAGACATCTAATGGTGAGATGTGAAGTTTTAGTGATTCATGAAGAAGGTTTCTAAATTGGTTCATATATATAGAACTTCCAAGAATTTGAGTAGTGTGGTTGTCAATAATGGGTAGAATTGGTGAATGTTACACGTGTGTAAAGTGATCACTTAAACCAGCCTATGACGGTCGTAAGTCCCGTAAATGCCCAGACTTCCATATTCTTCTTCATCTTTGATGAGATGTCAAAAAATAATATAAAAATATTTTTAATAAATATTCTAAAAAACTAAAAAAATCCAATATATATGTTCTAAAATAAAAATGATCGCGGTGTGGGATGGAGTGTGTTTCTATTGTGAGTGGTGTGGGGTTCTATTCTCTCTGCCTACCCCTGCATAGAAGCGTCGTGATGGTTAGTTAGTTAGTTAGTTAATTAGTTTAAAGCATTTTTTAATTGTTTAATGTTATCTTGAAAATTTTTGCAATGTCGTCATAGATATCAAGAATTATTTCTTCAGTTTATTTCAGACTGTTAACATTAGATAAGCCTTACAATGATTAAAGAAAACTCTTGTTTTTTACCACTTGAGTTTTATTATAGACTACATGTTTCAGAAGTTAAACTTCCATCATTCAGGTCTGTATAATAACTAAAATATAAAATATAAAATTGTTCTATTAATAAGGAGAGGAGAAAGTAAAGGGAAAGGGTTAGTCAAGGGGCGGAGTTTGAAAACAAAGGAAAAATGGAAAGCAACGGTGAAGAATTTTGAAACAATATATTATTTAATAAATTATTATTAGAATTTAGGTTTTTTTGGATTTCTAAATTTTCAAGATAATTCATAATTTGGCCTTTATAACATGTAACATGTCTTACCACAAAGTTAATGCCGAAACAATAAATAAAATATAGATAAGCCTTATTTTTCTTCATTATCATTTCCGGAAAGTAATGCCGTTAAATCATTACTTGTGTTTGTATAATTTTAAAATAATTATTGCATTAGCTTGACACAAATAAACATTGTTATCGGCACAGCGTATTTGTATATGTAATGTAAACATCGATGATAACTACTGCAGGGTGGCGCAAAATGTATCACCCTATCGGAAGATGTTGTAATTTTTAAAAATGGTGTCGCACGTCAATCATATTTGACATTCGTGAACTAGACAGCTGCAGTATGCAAGCGGATTGATAAAACGGGCACAAATGTGTAACACATGACGGATATCATCTTTTTCACTTTACAAAAAAAATTGTCAAGGTACGAATACAGATTTCCAGCAGTCGAAAGAATTTTTTTTATTTAGTAAAAAAATATTGAAATCCAATATTGGATGATAAATTTTGCGCCACCCTGAATCTGTTTGTATACTGCAGCTGTCTTGTTAACAAATGTCAAATATGATATGCCATTTGCAATTTTTTTTTTTAATTTCCCATAGGAAGATTAATTTTGTGCCACCCTGTATATCATGTAAACATTGATTGGTGATTACTAATATAACTTTAATAACGCTTAAACAAACAGTCGGCACAATTGAAATGGTTTCTGGAACGGCATTAAGTCAATTTTAATGTGAATTGCGATAATTTTGTGTTTTGGTGTTTTAGGTCATTGTTTCCCAAGCAGTGGTGCGCGTGCACCTCCAGGGATACGCGTACCACTGATTGGGAAACAAATGCAAATATCTTGACCAAGAAATGATGTGCGAATAGTGAAATAAGGAAGGAATGCAAAGCTGAGATAAGCATTATCGATAAAATTAAGAAAGGTGTGTTGAGATGGCTTGGACATGTAGAACGAATGAGTGAGGAAAAACAAATTTATGAGGCGAATGTAAGTGGAAAAAGGAGCAGAGGAAGACCGAGAAAAATATGGCACGATCAGGTATGCCAAATACTTGAAAGTGGTCAGGTTAGGAGTCGTAACAATCGGCGGGTATGTATGAGGAGATGCATGAACGTGGAAGAGGCGAAGAATGTTTGCAAAGACAGAGTGGTGTGGCGTTCTATTCTCTTTGCCTACCCCTGCGGGGAAGCGGCGTGATGGTTAGTTACTTAGTTAGTTAGTTAAAATATATATAGAGTAAACCCCCCTATAACGCTGTGGTAGGTACCGCGTTATCGGAGAGAACGTTATAGGGGTTAATGTTTTTAATTGATTTTTTTAAAAATTATATTTCCACGATTTACACACAACGAAGGTATTTATTTCCAAAAATTAACAATAAATATGGGAGTCGAACACTGCAATATATCGTTCCGAACATTTTTAATTTGTTGCCGACGGATGTTAGAGGTCAAAATAAAACATGGAACAAAGGCAAAATAAAGGAATGGGTAAATGATCAAGAGTTAATTTTATGAAAATTGTAAAATGTTTATATTCTTAATTTTTCTCTCTTTTTTGTGTGTATATTTAGATTAAAATCGTTAAAAACAATAAGAAATGTGTTCAAAAAGAACTCCACCGACAAGACACACAAGGTGGCTTGGTGGGTCTCTGCAAAAAATTGTTTTGAATATGTTTAAAATAAATGTATACAATTTATATCAATAAAAAAATTAAAAAAAATAACGGAAACGGCTGAAATGAGTGATTACAAAATTAAAATACAATTTAAAAACATTTCTTCTAAATAATGTTCCCCCCGATAACGCGGGTCTTATTTCAACGTTATAGGGCAGTTTACTGTAGGTAAGAAAAAACTTACCTCTTACCATAACAAAACGATGTATGATAGATGTACGAATAGTGAAATAAGGAAGGAATGCAAAGCTGAGATAAGCATTATCGATAAAATTAAGAAAGGTGTGTTGAGATGGTTTGGACATGTAGAACGAATGAGTGAGGAAAGAACGGTAAAACAAATTTATGAGGCGAATGTTAGCGGGAAAAGAAGCAGAGGAAGACCGAGAAAAACGTGGCACGATCAGGTATGCCAAATACTTGAAAGTGGTCAGGTTAGGAGTCGTAACAATCGGCGGGTATGTGTGAGGAGATGCATGAACGTGGAAGAGGCGAAGAATGTTTGCAAGGACAGAGTGGTGTGGCGCTCTATTCTCTCTGCCTACCCCTGCGGGGAAGCGGCGTGATGGTTAGTTAGTTAGTTTTTTTTTTACTATACTTAGGTACAAAGATTCGGACACTAAATATTGCGCATACGATTTTCTATTTAAAATTGTTTAGTAGAATTTTTCGTCCATAACGTGTAGGGAGACACAAAAGAGTGTTTAAAAACTTTTTGTGAACGTTTTTCTTTCCCGTTTTCTCGAATCTAATAAAACTTGAAACGGTGTCGAATTTCGTCGAATCTCTTTTGTAATGCGAGCACAATGGAGTATAGAAAAGCCGTAATATCGCTCTTGCATCATTGACTTGTACCGCTTTACGAACTCGTTGTACGAGGAAACAATATCGGGAACTTTGATAATGTTATCCACCCCGAGCGATTTATCATATAAGACGCCCTGTATTTAGCCGCAGATAAGGCAGAGTTCTGGCCGAATGTAAATACGACCGACCCCGGACTTGCGATGCTCTGCACATACGTACCAGTTTCGATACCGCACTCTTCTTTTTTTATTTTTTTTATTCATTTAATATATTTACATTTTTATTTATAACATAATACATTTGAATCATTTATACATATCGCTCACTCCTTTCAAGAACGTCATAAATCAAAAAAACTTGATTTTTCAGGAGATCGTTTTTAAAGTTTAAAAATATAATACAATGTATTAAAAATAAATCTCAAGCCACTTACTGAACTTTTTACTGTGCAACAGATCGTTTTAGGTAAAACCTGAAGGTTTTTTCTCCATTTGTGAAATATTTAGTTTATTTAAAGAAAATAATTAAACAATACCTTTTCTTCAAAATGCAAAAACAACACTTTCTGCCCTGTAGCGGGTAAATATTAAGTTAAAAATATGCTGCTTTTGCTGGGATATAGTAAATTTTCTAGGATTCATTCCGAAAACATGCACAACTGAAAATTGACGATTTTTGATTTATGACGTTCTTATTTTTGATGCATTGTTTTATATTTTTTTAAACTTGAAAAACGATATCCTGGAAATTCAAGTTTTTTTAAAATTATTTATGACGTTCTTGAAAGGAGTGAGCGACATCAACATGGATGAAGAAGAATATGGAAGTAGGTTTAAGTATCAATTATAGCGTTTCTGTGTGTAGTCTTTTTTAAGCCACAAGCTATGAAGGCCGGATCGACGATATATCCATATCCGCACGGGGTGTTCGCAAAGTTCCGGTTGGGAATTTAACGTTTCCCCGAAATGTTTGTTCCCGAAACTTTAGGGACGTCCCGCGGGGTCCCGAGTTATGTCCCGGAGCGGCTGTTCGCCCGCGAATCGGACGGTTGCCATATCTGAAATTAATACGCCCAAAAGGCTTGTACCTTTGCTAATTTCGCTAACCCCACACTCACCTGGCAACCTTGTCACTAATTATCCCTTACTAACTTTTAATTTGCATTCGTCCGCCTCCGTGGTGTGATGGTCAGCGCGCTTGGCTAACGTACTGGAGGCCTCGGATTCGATAAAATAAAATTTAATCAGAAAGCTTGTGTGCT
This sequence comes from Brachycentrus maculatus, assembly GCF_059751285.1. Lineage (NCBI taxonomy): Eukaryota > Metazoa > Arthropoda > Insecta > Trichoptera > Brachycentridae > Brachycentrus > Brachycentrus maculatus. The sequence goes on along the minus strand of NW_028281044.1, from coordinate 940,020 downwards.
TTCTGATTTCCTTCTTTTCCATTCGATTAGACCGATCCGCAGCCACGCGTGGCCTGGTACAGCTAGTAAATAAATAGAATAAGAGCGCTTGTGCACTTACACGGAAGTTTACCGTCCGGCAGGCCGGTAGTCCGTTTTTTTTTTAAATAAACGTGACTATAACAGTTTGGCGTAATCGAGTTCAAGTGCACAAGCCAATCATCCATTTTTTTCATGCTAAACCTGACCGTAAAAAAACCGGACTACACGGATTTTAACCGTCCGGCAGTCCGGTTACATGATAAAACGTATGATTGTCTTGGATTGGATTTTGGCCGTCTTTCTTCGGATCGGTGCGTGATCACGCTAAACTGTCGTGTAGTCGCTTTTATTTAAAAAAAAAAACGGAACTCCGGACGGCAAAATTCCGTGCAGTGCGCAAGCGCCCTAAGACAATCGTATTTATGAAAGTTTAGTGCGGTCCCATTTAAAATACATAAATAGGTACCATTCCAGATTTTAACGGGCGTGTTCCTAAAGTAAAGCCGTAGCCATTAGACACCGCAATTAGCCATTATCGTCGCGAGTAGGTTCCCGCATCTGGCAACACCGAAAGTAAAGTTGTCTCGCGTTATTTGTAAATACAGCATCCTCTGTTTGTTGTTCAAGATTACCCCCTCCTATTCGGGCCGGTAGGTACTTACTGTAAGTACTGCCACTTGTGGGTAGGGTAGGCCAGAGAGTTTTCGGCACCTCGGGTTACAGTTATTGACACTCCAGATTTCAGCCGACAGCGATAGTTCATACCTTTCGATATCAACACGCTAGAGCGTACATACATACAAGTACAAGCAAGACATTCGTTTAAAAATGCCATAACAAGACGAAAAAATAGGAACAAAATTTATTTTTATGTGTTTTTTAACTGTAAAATACAACTTAGTAGGCTCAAAAAATCGGTGTTTGATTTTAACATTTAATATATAAATTAAAATGGCGTTCTACAAATTGAACGCCAAACCTATAAATAAATTAAAAATAATCATACAAGTACACAAAGTGCATACTTACATACAATATTTTTTTCCCAATGTACATGATTAAATATCACGTACATTCGGAAAAAAATCATTGGGTATTATTGTGTAATACGTATTTTATATAACAAACATTTAATAGGTATGGAAGTGAAGCATATTTTATATTTTTTTCATATTTTATAATTTTATCAAATGATTTTTTTTAATTACATATACGTTATTTAAAAAATAACGTTATTAAATATACAGACATATTATATGATTATCTTCAAAATTGCTCAGTATAAAATATATTACACTTTTATAGATATTGTAAGGTGCCAATAAGTGGTGTGTTTACCCTACCCCATAACGCACAGTTAGGGTCGACCATTACGCTCAGTACACCTGTGCATTAACCCCGAGTTGCGTTTCCTTCGAAATACGTTTATTCGCAGTTACGTACATATACGTTAGTTTAATAAATTAGTGAATTTTATTAGATCCACATACTTCTGGAGATGCATTGTATATGGGATATGTTAATAGAGTGGTAGTATTGAGTCAAAGATCCATAATTCGATCCCCACTATACCACAACTATTTTCTTATTTTCAAATACAAGCCGCATAGGTTTACCTTGAAAAATATCTGAATTGAATATTTATTTGTAATGTTTATTAAAAACACTTAAGACTACTTTTGAGTTTATTAATGTAAACACGACTAGTTTGTATTTTCACCTGTTTACGAGAACATCTGTAGTTCTCGAAACTAGTCGTGTCAACATTAATAAACTAAAAATTAATTATAATTTATATTTGAAGCACTAACATGACGATTTTCCATTTTATAATTAAAATGTACCTAACTTTGTTTTAAAATCAATGTAGGTTTAAGTATCAATTATAGCGTTTCTGTGTGTAGTCTTTTTTAAGCCACAGGCTATGAAGGCCGGATCGACGATATATCCATATCCGCACAGGGTGTTCGCAAAGTTCCGGTTGGGAATTTAACGTTTCCCCGAAATGTTTGTTCCCGAAACTTTAGGGACGTCCCGCGGGGTCCCGAGTTATGTCCCGGAGCGGCTGTTCGCCCGCGAATCGGACGGTTGCCATATCTGAAATTAATACGCCCAAAAGCCTTGTACCTTTGCTAATTTCGCTAACCCCACACTCACCTGGCAACCTTGTCACTAATTATCCCTCACTAACTTTTAATTTGCATTCGTTCGCCTCCGTGGTGTGATGGTCAGCGCGCTTGGCTAACGTACTGGAGGCCTCGGATTCGATAAAATAAAATTTAATCAGAAAGCTTGTGTGCTTTCTGATTTCTTTCTTTTCCATTCGATTAGACCGATCCCCAGCCACGCGTGGCCTGGTACAGCTAGTAAATAAATAGAGTAAGAGCGCTTGTGCACTTACACGGAAGTTTACCGTCCGGCAGGCCGGTAGTCCGTTTTTTTTTTAAATAAACGTGACTATGACAGTTTGGCGTAATCGAGTTCAAGTGCACAAGCCAATCATCCATTTTTTTCATGCTAAACCTGACCGTAAACATTATTCCTACCTTAAAAATAATGTCTACCGGTTTCGAAGCCAACCGCTTCTTTATCACTCAGTCTTGATAAAGAAGCGGTTAGCTTCGGAACCGGTAGACATTATAATAAAGTTATAATCAAATATTTAAAGTGATTTTTAAATAGAAGTTACATTTTAATTAAAAAAAATTATTATACACCAGTGTTTTATTTTCACATTATATTTAAATCATCTTCTCATTCCACAAGCTTAATGAGAAATCAATAAATAATGTACATTTTCCGTCGCTATTTCAACTTATTTTCAAATATCCTTGCGTCGAGGATTAACGAGGAATTTCAAGTTGTTACAATCACAGGACCTTTTGTGCTGAACAAACAATTAGTTTGTTATACATAAGCCGTGCTTAATTCGCCTGTGCCGAAAGCGTCCTTCGAGACATCGGCTCCAGGATCTTCCCGGATAAAATATTAGGACTCTCGAGCTGGGTCCCTACTCATTTTTCGATAAATTATTCCGTCCCGAAATAAATAAATAAATTCGACAAACCAACTTCTAGATTTATTCAAATGTCCGCATATTTTAAATGCCCGTCAATCTGGGCTATTTTCTAATTGAAGCAGGATTTATTGTACTTGTATTTGAAAGTGGTGCTCATTCCGAATTAGAAAAAAATATGGTGAACTTCGAGCACATCAAACTGGATAATATTCTAATTGAGCAGGCATTTACTTGTATTTGAAATTGGTGCGTTGTGAATGTTGTGAATATTTTACAAGTTGACTTTTATATCAATTCATTTGGTAAAATAAAAATATTATAATTTCAATAAAAACCCATTCACAACATTTTTAGTGTTCACCTCTGTTTCTCTAATTAGGATTTTTTTTACGTTTTCGACATCTCAATAAAGACGAAGAAGAATATGGAAGTCTGGGTATTTACAGGGCTTACGACCTTTGTAGGCTCGTTAAGTGATCACATTACACACGTGTAACATTTACCGTTCTTCCCATGATTGACAACCACAATACGCACATTTTGAAATTCATACATATATGATCAATCTCATGACGTTTCATGATTGAGCCATCTATGAGATCCTTTCATTTATAAATTCAACTATTTGAATTACCAATTTTTTCTTCTTCATTTTTTACATCTTTAGGTTCATAGTTATCACGTTAAAGTCAGCGCAATACTTTTCTAACAACCCTCCGTTCCTACACTACCTAATTCAATTGTTTCTCTATTATTTATTTATTTTTACAAACACCTTTTCTCTTGTAGAAGAGCGTTTGCAGCCGTCCGACCAGTTAAGTCTGGGACATAAGGGCTAAAGTTGTGTGGCAGCGTGTTCCGTAGCACGTGACCCCGCGGTACTTAGCGCCCCCGGGGCCGAATTACGAAACGCGACCTTACTGCGACTAGGATCTTGAACACGGAAAACTATTGCAATATTCATCCGGTTTTTGCCATTATTTTCCCATTGTTAGGAAGTGCTCCATTTTATCACAATTATTATTTTCAAAATTGTGTTATACAGTATAATGTAATATAATTTTAATCTCATATATCATATAGAGTTAAAAAATTATCTTAATTTTATCATTTACTTAAATTTTATAAATAAAGTATTACAAAAAAGGCATTCCAATAATTGCATTAATAAACCTTGAATTGTAAAAATTCATACGTTAGAAATTCATACGTGAACTTTCTTATTTCGAGTATAAATATTCAACTTTCAAATATAATCACTCAAATTTCAGATGCATTCATTCCACTTTTAAATATTATAAACCTTTGATTTTTGAAATTCGAACGTAAACTCTCCAATTTCGAATATAATCGTTCAACTTTCAAATACGACCACTCCAATTTCTCACATGTTACATTCCATTTTTAAATGTTTGCACACTCTAAATTCAAATACTTGCATACTCCAATTTCAAATATGAATATTTCACATTCGAATAGGAACATTCCAATTTCGAATATGATAAATAAACTATTTTTAATAAATTTCTTCATAAAAACGGGGAAAATGGCTTATCAGTTTACTTAGGAGTTTAAGTCGCGTGTGTGATTCTCGCTCGGAACTTTGCGCTTCTTGCATTTGTCTCTTGTTTGCTGATCACCAGGTGAGCAAACACGTGTGCGCACGTGACTAGTGTGCCGTGTGCAGCGGTTCAATCCCCGGCTGGGCAAACTTCACTCTGCGGGAGGGGGGGGGAGGGTAGACTTCCACCTAATAATATCGCGCGACAGCTAAATTGTTATTTTTATACCTTTTCCGCAGCGGTGTCGTGACTTTTTACCACCCTGTATTTCGGAGGTAACTCGATAAAAAAATAACGTCGTCTCTGCAATTGTTTGAACTGCTAATTGAGGATGTTTATACAAGGTGTAGCGAAATACGTATGTGAGTCGATATGAACACTTTTTTCATATATGTACTTACGTGTTATGGATTAAAATACGTAAATAGAAAAATATTCTAGTCATAAACTGACTTAACGTTTTTTACTAATTATTTAAAAAAAAATTTTTTTAATACTTTTGGCTTGAGAAATATAAGTGGTATAATTTTTTAAAACTTTTAGTATAGAGTTTATTCAATCGTTTTATTTATTTCATAAAAAAGATAAAAATGTAAGTAACAAAATTTAAGGAAAAAAATATCTGCTGGATTAGGCAGAGAGGATGGAACACCACACTCATCTATCTTGACATACGCTTCTAGCTTCCGTCGCATCCATACATCTAGTCACGCATGCCTTAGGATCAGGTATATAGTTATATTGGCAATAGGATCAGGTAAGAAGTTGCGGAGGAGAGAAAGATGATAAGATTTATTATGAAAGAATAATGAGTTGCAATATGAATGAAAAATTGACAAAATCGATTAAAATTTTGGAAAAAAAGCTAATCGCATCGGGTAAGGAGTTGCGGGGGAGAAAAGAAGATTATACATACACTTCTGTAAGCGGGGGATTTAAAAACGTGTTTCGAGGTTCGTACCCAAGGTAGGTACAGCGTTTTCCCCTTCTCGCGCGGTTCACCCCCACTCCTCCCACCGGATCTCCCTCCAGAACTTTGTTTTCGAATATCAATTCAATTCACGCTAAACCAACAATGGAACGCATTTCCAGAATCGCTTTTCACTTTCCGAATAATTCTGGGAAAATTCATTTGTCTGAATTCGTACGTAGGTAGGGCTGCCTACTTCTCTGCCCCGCGTTTTAGGCGTGATTGTCTTTTACAATATTTGTATTCTCTGCTATGGCGGCTCAAAATATCATGAAAATGAAAGACCCACCTTAATGGACTTCAAATGTATATTTTACTTATATAATAATTGTTTTCATTTTCATATAATTTTTTGACATCTCATAAAAGATGAAGAAGAATATGGAATTTATTGTAACTGCAGACAGTTGGTAGAATTCCATATTGAATTGTTGGGTAATATATCCAAAAAAAAAACAAGGTTTTTGTTGGATTGAATTCTACATTTATTTATGTATATGTTGATACGTGACGCGCTTCGTCTTCTTAGGACATTATCAAACACGAAGTCTCCCTGAGAAGACGAAACGCGTCACGTATTAACATATACATTAATAAATGCAGAATTAAATCCAATAAAACCTTTAACCTAACTTTACCAATTTTTTATTGATTTTAACTTTTATATTCTTGTTTACCCAACATACGTGACGCGTTTCGTCTTCTGTCTGATATACATAGTTAAATGTAGAATTCCATCCAACAAAAACCTTGTTTTATTTTGGATATATTACCCAGCAAGAATATGGAAGTTAAAATCCATAAAAAATTGGTAAAGTTAGGTTAAAATCGTTAAAAACAATAAAAAATGTATTAAAAAAAGAACTCCACCGACAAGACACACAAGGTGGCTTGGCTTGGTGGGTCTCTGGAAAAAAATCTAAATATGTATAAATTGTGATTTAAATAAATGTATACAAATAAAAAAAAATGAAAAAAAAGTCTGGGCATTTACGGGGCTGGCGACCGTCATAGGCTGGTTTAAATGATCACTTTCATTCAAACCCTTATCCGCACCCCAATGGTGCTCAAGGCACTGCATTATATAAATTCAGTGATATCTTGATCGTTAACACACGAAGGAAAGGTGATCAGCCCTCCGTTTCCAGTCCAGTCCAGTCCAGGGTAATATTGAATAAATATTATAGTGAAAAAATCACTTTACACGCGTGTAACATTTACCAATTCTACCCATTATTGACAACCACACTACTCAAATTCTTGGAAGTTCTATATATGTGAACCAATTTTGAAACATTGTTCTTGAATCACTAGAACTTCACTAGAGACATCTATTGGTGAGATGAAAATAAGCTATTTATTGAGCAGAAACTCTTTTTTAGTATGTGAGGTCCGAGTCCTGGATTATAATCACATACATGAGAAACGCCAGTAAATATCATTTTGATTTTTTTTTTATTTTAGCTTATAATTTGACCACTTAATTTATTCGCAACATTTGGACACACTCAAAATGAGGTTTTCATTTTGATAGTTCAACATATATGTAAGAAGAATATGGAAGTCTGGGTATTTACACGGTTTACGGTTTGTAATAGGCTGGTTCGAGCGATCTCTTTATTTACAACATTTTAAGTGTGTTATAATACTTCCATATTCTTCTTCATCTTTGACGATTTTCACATACCAGTAAAAGAGAATTAACAATTTCTACTAACACCCTCAGTGCTAAATTCGCTCACAAGTCTTCCATAGAGTTCCGTAATAATATGATTAAACGTAAAGGCGCTTGTGCACTACACAGAATTTTACCGTCCGGTAGCCTGGTTTTTAAAAAAAAATTAAAGCGACTACGACAGTTTAGCGTGATAGAATTTATTTACAACATTTTGAGTGTGTCCAAATACTTGTTTACAAAATCTGGATTATCTCCAATTACAGGAGTTATTTTCATATTATTTTTGACATCTCGTCAAAGATGAAGAAGAATATGGAAGTAAGCTTTTTTACATCTCACCAATAATTGTCTCTAGTGAAGTTCTAGTGATTCAAGAACAAGGTTTCTAAATTGGTTCATATATATTGAACTTCCGAGAATTTGAGTAGTGTGGTTGTCAATAATGGGTAGAATTGGTGAATTTTACACGTCTGTAAAGTGATCACTTAAACCAGCCTATGACGGTCGTCAGCCCCGTAAATGCCCAGACTTCCATATTCTTCTTCATCTTTGATGAGATGTCAAAAAAATGATGAAAATGCGCACCGTGACCACGCACCGATTAAAGCGCACCGATCCAAAAAAAGACGCCCAAAAACACATGCCGATCATCCGTTATATCATGCTAACCGGACTGCCGGACAGTAAAATTCCGCGTAGTGTACAAGCGCCCATAAACTTCCGTAAAAATATTATAAAACGTAAGGGTTGTCCACCGGATATTTATACCCGCGAATCCACGTTTCAACGCGCGCGTAAAGAACAACATGTCTCCGCGTAAAAACGCTAAGCTCGCATGATAAATGTGACGCGATAAACAGCGCCGCTGCCGTGAGAACGGTGCGACACGATCCGACAGGACCCGACAGGACACCCGCGTCCTGCGAACGGGAGACCGCAAGAAAAATACGCAAATTCCTCGAAAATGAGAATTATCAGCGACGCGAGGGCCGCAAATTCATTTGCCCGGGAGATAATTGGGAGAAAAATGGAAAATATGAATTAGGATCAAAATTTCAATTCACAATGTTTTTGGAGGCGCTAAGTCTTTGTCCGTAATTTCTGGGATGTAACATCCTTGCTTAAGAGTTATTTTAATATATCGCTCACTCCTTTCAAGAACGTCATAAATCAAAAAACTTGATTTTTCAGGAGATCGTTTTTAAAGTTTAAAAATATAATACAATGTATTAAAAATAAATATCAAGCCACTTATTGAACTTTTTACTGTGCAACAGATCTTTTTAGGTTAAATCTGAAGGTATTTTCTCCATTCGAAAAATATTTAGTACATTTAAAAAAATAATTAAACAACACCTTTTCTTCAAAATGCAAAACCAACACTTTCTGCCCTGTAGCGGGTAAATATTAAGTTAAAAATATGCCACTTTTGCTGGGATATAGTACATTTTCTGGGCATTCCGAAAACATGCACAACTGAAAATTGACGATTTTTGATTTATGACGTTCTTGAAAGGAGTGAGCGATATGTAAAAAAATAAAAATAATAAAAATAAATTGTATTGTCAAACATTACTAACAAGTGTAAGTCCCTCTCCAAGCACAAGAGCTCAATCTCTTTATTGGAGAGAACTGCGTTTTTTATTTTTTATTATTTTAGCTTATACATAATTTAACCAGTTAATTCATTTACAAAATTTTTAGTATTATTTATTGATTTGGCTTTTAATTTGTAGAACTCCATTTTGATTTATGTATTCATTTTAGGGTATTATGAAACGAATGACATTCGTTTGATAATACCCTAACAAGGCGAAACAATTGTCACAATATAATTTTTTTATGTTTTTGTTAATAAAATACAACTTAGTAGACTCAAAAAAATCTGTGTTTGATTTAAAATTAATACATAATTTTTTAGTATTTGTCTACAAATCTGGATTGTAGGATTATAGGAGTTAAATGCCCAGACTTAAATATTTTTCTTCATCTTTGTTGAGATGTCAAAAAATTAAAAATAACTGCTACAATCGGAGATAGTCCAGATTCGTGAACAAGTATTTGGACACATTCAAAGTGTTGTATACAATCTTCAACATTTAACGTTTTTGATAAGTTTCATTTTAAACACCGTAACCGAAATAGATCGAAACACGTGCCACAATAGATTTGAAAATATACAGTGGTATTTACCAAGTAAAATTTAATTAAAAACGAATTAAAACGGTTTTAAGAACAAAACGTGTTATTTTTGGCGGCAATTTAAATTGTTTCTGTCGGTGAAATCGCATGTCATTTGTCAGACGGTTTAAATACGGTGTGGCGTGCCCAAAAGGCTCCATCTTAATCGCGAAAGGAATGCCGGTTAAGCGATAAGAGTCTTAATTGAACAGAAATACAAGAGATTGGACAAAATAATCGCGAGACAAGGCGGACGCGGGAAATTCGACCGGATTTGGCGGGAATTCGGCTGCTTAAAATCGAGTTAATTAATATTTGCGAAATTGAAGCGAGATATTCAGCACAAAGGGTTGGAAATTTAGCAATATCTAACCCAGATATAAATATGCATCATATAGCGGCCATTATTTGCGGAAATCGGCAAAATAAACCAACAGAAACGCGAACGCCAAACCGCCAAAATGGAAAAAAACAAGATGGCCGCTAGACAAAGCGCGCAGTGGTGGAATATCGAGATTGAGATCTAGATTTGCACTAATTTCAAATTCGATGACGTCATCGAGTATGCTAGGATTAAAGTAACAATCTATCAATAAATTTCTAAGTTCGTTCGCACTAAGTACCATCTCGGGTTGTGGTCCCGTGGTTACTGTCGCGAGCTCTTAAGTCAGAGTTTTTGGTTCGAACCCACTCTACCACAATTTGATACCTATTTCTAATAATGAGCCGCTTAGGCTCACAGAAATAGTATGAAATTGAAATATTTATGAAAATAATAAAAACACAAAAATTACGTTACTTAAATTCTCATTAAAAAGAAAGATTACGGGGCATTCGTAAAATTTACGATGGGCATCTAATTTTTAAAGAGCACCGAGGCAATGCATGTAAAGAATGTAGTGACAAATAGCATGTATCTAAATTTATATATTAAATGTTGAAATCAGACACTGATTTTTTTTAATAATTTATTTTTTCACATAAATGTTAATAATATAAGTATACAACCACTCACTGAATCTGGTTATATACTAATAGTATTAACATTTTTGTATATAAAAAAAAATTAAGTAAAAATGACTAACCACAAAGTAAATGCTTTAAATATTATCAATATTGAGAATATGATTTTTTGATTCTACGAAATTGTATTTTATTGTTGAAAACATATAAAAATTATATTTGTGACAATGGTTTCGCCTTGTTATGGCATTTTCGAACGAATGTAAAGATTAAATGGACTGATGGTCCTTATATGGCCTTACAATTCTAGGTTTGTACTTACAAAAGTATAAGTTTGAAAATGCCACAACAAGGCCCAACTTATCTCACAGAAATAAATTTAATATGTTTTTAACAATAAAATACAATTTAGTAGACTCGAAAAATATATGTTTAATTTTAGCAATTAGTATATATGCAAATATACACTGCAATATATTGTTCGGAACATTTTTACTTTGTTGCCGACGATGTTAGAGGTCAAAATAAAATATGGAACAAAGGCAAAATAAAGGAATGGGTAAATGATCAAGAGTTTATTTTATGAAAATTGTATGTTTATATTCTTATTTTTTATATATTTTTTGTGTGTATATTAGGTTAAAATCGTTAAAAACAATAAAAAATGTATTAAAAAAGAATTCCACCGACAAGACACACAAGGTGGCTTGGTGGGTGGATCTCTGCAAAAAAAAAGTTCTAAATATGTAAAAATTGTGATTTAAATAAATAAATAAAAAATGGAATTCTACAAATTAAACGCCAAATCTTTGAATAAATGTAACTAAATTGTTTACCTTTATTTTATGTTCGTATTTATGTAAAGTTCTCAAAAACATGTTTTTTTTTTAATTTTTACAAAATGTAAAAATTAATATATTTTAAAGTTCATTAAACGTAAATATTCAATGTTTAACCACTGTGCACTGCTAAGATGGCGCAAGTACGGTGACACGAATAATTATAGGTGACTTGCAGCATTTTAGCGAGCCATTCTCGGATTCAGGTGGTACAAAGATAAGTGCAGTTTGCACCTAACGAGGCGGGCTACATCTAAATAATGAATCACTGCGACTGAATGCACTATTATGACTTTGAAACGCGACAATAGAGAGCGATACCGACCTAATGAAGGTGTTCGATCGCCGATAATACATTTATTTGGGCACTAACATAATACCTTTTGACATTCTACCAACATATCGTAGTCATACAGGAGAAAGTGACCAAGTGCATTGTTTTACAAAAACGTGATCATTGACTATTTGATATCTTACTAGCTTAATATTGCCCTGAAAAAATCCCAATGGATTTTAAACTTGTAAGTATAATATATTGACTTGTTGAAAATGACTAACTGCATTGGTGTTTATTTTCTTGCCAAGCAAAAGTGACTTAAATGACCCTCCTGTACATTTTACGTTTTGGCAGTTGGTCACTTTCTCCTATACGACTACGATATGAGATTACAAATACAATGCTTCCGATAATGTTTAAAACGACACAGCAACACCTAACCGATTTTTAACAAAGAAATTCATATTATTTTTGACATCTCATATAAGAATATGAAATAATATTAATAATTTAAAAAATGTTTAATTACATAGCGCCATTTTCGTAAAATACTTACCTCAAGTGAAGTCTGAAAATTGACGGGGCCTACGACCGTCATAGTCTGGTTTAAGTGATCACTTTACACACGTGTAACATTCACCAATTCTACCCATTATTGACAACCACTCTACTCAAATTCTTGGAAGTTCTATATAAATGAAACAATTTCGAAACGTTGTTCTTGAATCACTAGAACTTAACTAGAGACATCTCTTGGTGTGATGAAAAGAAGCTTTTAATGAGACGAAACCCTTTATTAACCTTTAACTGCTGAGGTGGGGGCCGCTCAGGCCTATAGAGAAAGTAAAAATGTTGAATTAAACTCTTCCCTCCCGTACGACACACACGTACCTTATCATATGTATATGATTCAATTTCGAAACATTGTACTTGAATCACTAGAATTTTCACTAGTGACACCTATTGCTGAGACGAAGAAGTTTTTTTTACTAAGCAGAAACTCTAATACATATTTGTATGTGGGGTCACACTCAAAATTTTGAATGATATTTGTGTCAGTGATTAGTTATATTCTCTCATTAGTTTGTTTTAAACACGCTTCTAACCTTATATTTTTTTATATGCCTATTTACTATACCCGTTTATTGTTTTTGATTCTTCGAGGACGTATTCTCGAACTTGCGTTAAAAATAACGCAAAATTGACGCAGCGCATCGCCCTATAGTGCATATGATGAAAACGACTAGAGAGAAGTCAAAAATGCTTTTCGGCGAGTTTTTTGTGTCCCTCTGATTTACGCGCGAACGAACACGGTGGATATTGCGTAACCGAGTACGATAATGGAATATTACGCAGGTGTAATGTACAAAGGCAAATCCATCCCTAACAAAGGGGATGATTCGCGCGAACATTAGCGACCGGAACATTACGCACTCGAGTAGTGTTCTTATCTGCCTAATGTCATTACATTTATGTGCTACCACAACCGGCCGAAGTGCTCTCGGTCGAAGTATGGCCACGAGAAGGCAAAAAAGACAATTTTAAATTCTTGGTTCCGACGCTAACGTATAGAGTTTTGGTGTAAGAAGGGTGAATGTAGACTGAATGCAGTCGAAATGCGATCCCGCAGTATAATCATACAAATCGCGTTATTCGTTAGTCGAATCACGTAATTCGTTAGACGAATAATGTAATTCGTTAGGCGAATCGCGTAATTCGTTAGGTGAATTGCGTAGTTCGTTAGACGAATTGCGTTATTCGTTAGGCGAATCGCGTAATTCGTTAGTCGAATTGTGTAATACTTTAGTCGATTCGTGTTATTTGTTATCCGAATCGACTATATCGATAATGAATGGTACCGTCCGCTGCATCTGGGAAAGTAGACCCCATGATTGCAGTATAATCCATGTACGAATAGTGTTTTTCTACAATATAAAATGAAGACTGACCCAATTCTTAGGCTCGCGTTTTCCAAAACTATGCATAAATCTTCGTCTTTTAATAAATGTGTCGTGTGTACAGCGCGATGTCATCTCGAAACACGAAACTCGGACTGAGTGAAATGAATTACGAGGGCCACCGATGACGCACATGTTAGTTTTTAACCTTTCCCTCCCGGTGATTTGTATTTACTACAACTCGACATTTAAAAATCAGAATATCAACATAAAATATAATAGACACGGGCTCAGAATTTTAGTATTCCTCCGTAGTATAATTACGTATCACATAAAAGTATTGCAGCGATGGAAATTAATAAATTGTAAAAAAAAATCGGTGATAGAATTACTAATACACAAACGTTTCTCAGTGTGTGCGTGCGTGCCGTTGCTTTGCGTACACGCGCACGTCGTAGCGTGTTTAGTAGCTTGCGAGCTACTAAACACGCTACGACGTCCTCCCCGGCGGTCGTGCCGCTGCGCTAGCTATTGCGGCTACTTGCGATATATTTTTTTCTCGTTTACAGACACTTACCAGAGCTAACATTACAAAATTGTTACATTTCAACTTCAACTCTGGTCTATAAAAATAAAAATTTAGGAATCTCTTCCAGGTATTTATATTTAAATACAAATGTGAAAATTTGTAACTGGAATGGTACAAATATCTGTTCTGTTAAATTTCCAAATAAATTAAAATATTAACATTTTCTGGTTTTAAATCACATTTTCATATGGTGTACAAAATGCATAACACCGTTGCACGCGGTAGTTTTTAGTCAGAACCGTAAGGGAAAGGTTAAATTGTCATTTTTTTCACTTTTTATTTGTGAAAAACCGACAAAAAAACATGGCGTCTTCTTGTAGCAGTAATTTGAACGATGTTTGTCACGATGTTACTCTCTTAATGACAGGCGGTCCCCGTGAATACGAGAAGCTGGATAAAACTAAGATTAACGTCTGTGCATACCGCATTTCGTAGATTTGTTTTTTTTTCTTTATAAATATTTCACGTTTCGTGGATTAATCTAGCGGCGAGCGGAATTAAAACGGCGTTTAAGCAGGTGTTTCTTCTAAGTGTGCATTAATTTAGAATTGACGGAAGTCTCCATTAAATTTACATTAGCAAATAATGACAGGTGGCGGTACGTGTCGTAGTCACGAGTGAACCTTAAAAGGTCGACTTTAAAGTGAATTACATATTATGTCATCATCGTGAGTGTACCTAAAAAGGGCGACTTGAAAAAAAAATGTTTTTGATTTTATCTTAGATTAAATGATTAACTGAAAGAGATTCAATTAAACACGTACATTTTTATAGTGGTCTTCAGAACCACTAGTAACTCTTATTCGAAATATGAATCTTATCGACGCAGTGTTATCTTAATCGTTAATTGTATCCCTTGATTGTTAATCCTCCGTGAACGTCTCCAATGTCACATCAATCCCACTTAAACTGCACTAATGTTTCACTAATCTGTCTTAAACCACACTCATTTTACACTTATCCCTCTTAAACCACACTGATGTTACACTAATCCCTCTTAAACATCAATCATGTTATACTAATCGTCTTTAAACACATTAATGTTACATAAATCACTCTAAAACTACACTAATGTTACACTAATCCCTCTTAAACCACACAATTGTTATACTAATCCCGATTTAGCCTCACCAATGCTACACTAATCTCTCTAAAACCACACTTATAATACACTAATCCCTATTAAACCTCGCCAATATTACACTAATTCCTCTTTATCCACAATAATATTACAATTAACCGCCTCTACACTTCACCAATGTTACTCTAATCCACCTTTAAACGTAGCTAATGTTACATTAATTCCTATTTCACCTCACCAATATACCACTAATCCCCCTTAAACTGCATAAATGTTACACTAATCCGCCTTTGAACACAATCAATGTTACACTAATCCGCCATTGAACACAACCAATGTAACACTAATCTCCTTTGGAACATACTAATATTATATATTATTTTTTGACATCTCATCAAAGATGAAGAAGAATATGTAAGTCTGGGCATTTACGGGGCTGACGACCGTCATAGGCTGGTTTAAGTGATCATACTAATATTATTTTTTCCGCCCACAGACGCCACCAGGTACGAGACGGCGTACGCCTGCGAGGGCAAGACCCTGAAGATAGAGTGCCGCGACGGGGAGGTGATCCACCTCATCAGGGCCAACTATGGCCGCTTCTCCATCACCATATGCAACGACCATGGCAACACCGACTGGAGCGTCAACTGCATGAGCACCAAGTCGCTGCGCGTCCTCCACACCATGTGAGTCACTTTCTACTGCCACTCTCCACAAAGTCACTAAAAGTCGAAACTAGATATAATCAGGAAGTATAGAAAGATATCTAGTAAGATATACATCTTCGCTCCAAGGTCTAACTATTTATTGGTTTTGTGAATTCAGACATACAGGTTTTTCTTTTCAAATTTTAAAACTAAAGTGGACGACTTACAAGTCAAATTGGACGCTGTATTGTATTTTATAAAAAAAATGTATAGAATTTTTAAAAACATGTAATTATAAACTTATGATTCAAAGTAGTATTGAAAATTTTGCCTGAAAACTTAAGTACACATCGCGCGCACAGACTACGACAGCGCGCCGCGAAGGCTTGCCAACTTGACGACTAAAAGTACAATAAAATTCCGTGTAGTGTACAAGCGCTCTAACGCACTTGCCAGTCTTAGAATAAAATATGTGGGCAGATATTCACACTGACGGTATACTTATGTAGTACTAATACAAATATAATTTTGAAAATTGTAACTTTTTTATAAATACAATGTAACGTCTAATTCGTTTTGTATAACGTCCAATTTAATTTTTAAAGCGTCCAATTTGGTTTGTGACCGTCTATTTGATTTGTCAAATGTCCAATTTGATTAGTTAAACGTCCAATTTGATTCGTAAAAACGTACAATTTGTATTGTTATGCATCCAAATTGGTATTAAGTGTCCAATTTGATTTTTTAAACGTCCAATTTGATTTGTAAAACGTACAATTTGTATTTTAGGCACCCAATTTGGTATTAAAGGTCCAATTTGATTTATTAAACGTCCAATTTGATTTTTAAAAACGTGCAATTTGTATTGTAAGGCGTCCAATTTGGTATTAAGTGTCCAATTTGATATTAAGTGTCCAATTTGATTTGTTAAACGTCCAATTAGTTTGGCGTCTATTTGGTTTATAAAAGGTCCAATTTGAAGTGAAAACCTATAAAAATGTACAACCACCCTCTTAAAAATGTCTTTATAACGCGATGCCTTTAGCGATCTGTGAATCCATGCAGACGTACGTGTCCTGATGTTGGGGACTGATTAGCACATGAACATTTTCATCTCCCGACCCGATCTAACCCTAGACCGCCCGCGGGCACTTAACCCCCGCTTGCCGATGTCGGCATTTGAATATTTGTCGCGTAACGGGTCATCTGCAGCCGCGACTGTGCAAGGATAAGCAAAAAGCTTCCGACCCACATATAAAAATAAAAAATAATCAACCATCACTCCGCTTATCCGCAGGGGTAGGCAGAGAGAATAGAACACCACACCACTCTGTCTTTGCAAACATTCTTCGCCTCTTCCACATTCATGCATCTCCTCACACATACCCGACGATTATTACCACTCCTGACCCGGCCGCTTTCAAGTATTTGACATACCTGACTGTGCCAAGTTTTCCTCGGTCTTCCTCTGCTTCTTTTTCCAACTTCATTCGCATCATAAATTTATTTAACCGATCTTTCTTCACTCATACGTTCTACATGTCCAAACCATCTCGACAACATTTTTTTTGTATTTTGAATTTTGAGAATAAATTATTTTTCGCATTGGTTTCTGGGCGGTTTTCGCTTGGCTCGTCCAACTGTACATTTGTCATTGGGGTACTTGCCCGCGCGTATACTGCGCACAGAGCCGTATAGAAAGTTCTACGGCAAAAACCGGTTTCGGTAACCAATCGCAGATAAGTTACCGACTCCTTCGCACATCTGTAATGGATGCTGCCGAGAGAGAACTTGCCCATTGAAATCACTCTGTGACCTGTCCATCTTAGGACCTAATAACTGAGTGAAATATTGATTTATTTGAATGAAAATGTAAATTTTATTAATTGATTCTGCAGTCACTTTGTGGTAAAATCTAACTAACTAACTAACTAACTAACCATCACGCCGCTTCCCCGCAGGGGTAGGCAGAGAGAATCGAACGCCACACCACTCTGTCTTTGCAAACATTCTTTGCCTCTTCTACATTCATGCATCTCCTCATACATACTTGACGATTATTACGACTCCTGACCCGGCCGCTTTCAAGTATTTGACATACCTGATTGTGCCAAGTTTTCCTCGGTCGTCCTCTGCTTCTTTTTCCAACTACATTCGCTCCATAAATTTGTTTAACCGTTCTTTCTTCACTCATAAGCTCCACATGTCCAAACCATCTCAACACACCTTTCTTAATTTTATCGATAATGCTTATCTCAGCCTTACATTCTTTCCTTATTTCATCATTCGAACATCTATCAAACATCGTTTTGCCACACATTCGTCTGAGGGATCGCATTTCGACTGCATTCAGTCTGCTTTCATCCTTCTTTTGCCAACTCCATGCTTCGCTTCCATACATAAGGGTTGGAACCAGAACTATCCATTTTTAATTTAAGTTTTACATAGAAAATACCACCATTTCTTAAATCTACTCGGCTATTCAAACTCAAAACACAGTAAGAGACATTTTTTTGACAAACGTTTTTTCGCATTTTTGGACTAAGTAGAATCTTCTTAGTCCAAAAATGCAAAAAAAAAAACGTTTGTCAAAAAATGTCCTTTACTGTGTTTTAAGTTTGGACAGTCGTACTTTGACACGTGTTTCGATGCATTCCGCATGATTTTAATGTAAACGATTTAAAAAAATATATAGTTTTTAATGTGTATACATTAATTGAAATAAATAAATTGAATTGAATTTAATTTAATTTTCAAACACCGTAATCAAATACGTAATGGCGAATATAAACTACATGACAGCAAAGTCAATTATAATGTGCAAAATAATATGAAAAAAACTCTACTAACTGTAATTGGAGATAATCCAGATTTTGTGAACAAGTATTTGGACACGCTCAAAGTGTTGTTAATGTATTAGATAATGAAAATATATATATACATTTTCAATGAAATGACAATTTGACAATGAACATTACAATATGACAATGAAATGACAATTTGACAATGAACATTACAATATGACAATGAAATGACAATTTGACAATGAACATTACAATATGACAATGAAAATGGTAATTTGGCAATGAAAACGGTACCAAAATTTTGAATGTATCCAAATACTTGGTCACAAATCTGGATTATCTCCAATTATAGGAGTTATTTTTCATATTTTGAAAAAAACAACTGATTTAATTTTTTTATTCTTAATTCCCGTAATAATACCTATAACATATAATAAAATTAAAAAAATAAAACCCTTAACCGCACCCCAATGGTGCATAGGGCACTGCGTTATATAAACGCAGTGTTATCTTGATCGTTTACACATGAAGGAAAGGTGATCAGCCCCCCGCTTCAGGTACCAGGCCAGGGTAATATTGAATATATGTATCAGTGAAAAAATCACTTATATTTATTTTACCCCCCTTGGGAATCGTTCCCGGGACCTCCAGAACGGTAGCCTAGCGTGCTGACCATTACACTACGGAGGCGGACAAAAATAATACATATAACATATAATAATACATATAACCTACGCAAGTTACATTATAATACATATAACCGATTATAATTCATTATAATAAATATAACAGGTTATATGTATTAATACATTATAACCTACGCAAGTTTGAGGTCATTCTTAATGTGGGCTTTCTTGAAGTTTCAGGAAAAAACTATTTGGGAACCACTGATATAGACGTATGGATATTTTTTACATTCTATTTTACTGATTTCGTGTTTATTTTTTTTATTATTTTTTGACATCTCATCAAAGATGAAGAAGAATCTTACATCTCACCAATAGATGTCTCTAGTGAAGTTCTAGTGATTCAAGAACAAGGTTTCTAAATTGGTTCATATATATATATATATATGGAACTTCCAAGAATTTGAGTAGTGTGGTTGTCAATAATGGGTATAATTGGTGAATGTTACACGTGTGTAAAGTGATCACTTAAACCAGCCTATGACGGTCGTCAGCCCCGTAAACGCCCAGACTTCCATATTCTTCTTCATCTTTGATGAGATGTCAAAAAACAATATGAAAATAACTCCTGTAATTGGAGATAATCCAGATTTTGTGAACAAGTATTTGGACACACTCAAAATGTTCTTTATTTTTCTTGTCTACAGATGCAGTATGAACCAAAATTGCAGTATACTGGCCAGCACAAGCATGTTCGGCGACCCATGTCCGAATACACTGAAATATCTCGAAGCGCACTACACATGCATACCTGGTGAGTTTTAGTTTATGTTTAGACCTGAAGATGGAAGCACAGCTTCCGAAACTAGTCGTGATAAAATAAACTCAAGTGGTATAAAAGCAAGTCGCTCACTCCTTTCAACAACGTCATATATAAAAAACTTGATTTTTCTCCAGATCGTTTTGAAGTTTAAAAATATAATACAATGTTTAATTAAAATGTAACTTTGTTTCAAAATCCCTATAAATATTTTATTATAACTTAATTATAATGTCTGCCGGTTTCGAAGCTAACCGCTTCTTTATCAAGCGGTTAGCTTCGAAACCGGTAGACATTATAATTAAGTTATAATAAAATATTTATAGTCATTTTAAAACAAACTAACATTTTAATTGTAAAGTGGAAAATCACAAAATTAGTGCTTCATATATAAATTATATAATACAATGTATTAAAAATAAATATCAAGCCACTTATTGAACACTTTTTACTGTGCAACAGGTCTTTTTAGGTAAAACGTGAATGTTTTTTCTCAATTTGAAAAATATTTAGTATTTTAAAAAAAATAATTAAACAATATATTTTCTTCAAAATGCATAAAACAACACTTTCTGCCCTGTAGCGGGTAAATATTAAGTTAAAAATATGCCGCTTTTGCTGGGATAAAGTGCATTTTCTGAGCATTCCGAAAACATGCACAACTGAAAATTGACGATTTTTGATGTAATACGTTTTTGAAAGGAGTGAGCGATGTGTTTTTCTTTTACAATTTCTTGCATTATTCGATAGCGCCTAGGATTTTCGCTTATATCGTGAGTTATCGTTCATAATGACAATTTCCAGAAGCTATTTGTTTGTTCAGAAATTATAACGTAACAGAGTATGTTTGAGATAACCTCTGCATATATGATAACCTTTCCAGTCTATTTCATAAGATAAGTTGCAATGATTCATATTTTTTTGCTGATTGGACGTTATTAATAATATTTCTTCTAACTAACCATCACGCCGTTTCCCCGCAGGGGTAGGCAGAGAGAATAAAATGCCACACCAATATGTATTTCATATACGTATTTAAATTTTCTGCTTGAATATACTTTAAGGTCCAATATACGATAAATCGCAGCTTAATTTTCTTTAAACTCATGTAATATTTCACGTAATGGTTGGCGTGTTTAGCTACCGTGCTGGGGGTCCCGGGTTCGATTCCCAGGGGGATCTCTAATTTATATCGGGTTGTGGTCCCGTGGTTAGAGTCGCGGACTCTTGAGTCGGAGTTTCTCGGTTCGAACCCACTCTACCACAATTTGATACCTATTTCTAATAATGAGCTGCTTAGGCTCACAGAAATAGTATGGAATTGAAATATTTGCGTAAATAATAAAAACACAAATATTTATACCTTTTTTAATAACAAAAAAAAAATATTACCCTTGACTGGTCCTTGAAGCGCAGGAGTGATCACCTTGCCTTCATGTAAATAACGATCAACATTACACTGCGTCATTGACTTGGGAGGATGCAAGGAAGCTGGTAGCCGACAGAAAAGCCTGGAGACAGTTTGTGGACTCCATATGCTTTAGTGCAATAATTAATTAATTAATTATTACACTGCGTCAATGTGATGCAGTGCCCTATGCACCATTGGGTGTGGATAAGGGCTAGATGAAGTATTCTAAAAAAAATAATGTGCGTGGAAACACGTCTCGCCGCTAGCGCGGCCGGTCTCTTCTGAATCACGTCAATACGTCTGTCGACCCTCTTCTCCGCAGCCGCCACGACCAGCAGCACCTTCCGGCCCTCGCCGCCCTGGCTGATCACCTCGCAGCCGTCCGTGTGGCTGTCCACGTCGCCGGGCGGCGCTCCGGCGGGCGGCGGCGGCGCGGCCGACCCCCCCGGCTCCGGCGCGCGGCCCGCGGCGGCCGGCGGCGGCGGCGCGCACCACCTCGCCCCGCCCACCTTCCGGCCGCACATCACCATGCCGCCGGACCTGCGCCCGGGAGTCATCAAGGTGAGAGTGACCGGTCACTTTACAAAAACATCCTTGCGTGTATGGTTGAATGTTATGTGTGACTCAATTTTGGGCGCTTTACCCAGAAATATTTCTAATAATTAAAGAAAACACTTCGTTTTTTACCACTTGAGTTTAATTATAGACTACATGTTTCAGAAGCTAAACTTCCATCATTCAGGTCTGTATAATAACTAAAATATAAAATATAAAATTGTTCTATAAATAAGGATAGGGGGAAAGTAAGGGGAAGGGGTTAGTCAAGGAACGGAGTTTGAAAACAAAGGAAAAATTGAAAGCAATGGCGAAGAATTTTCAATTTTTCCTTTGTTTTCAAACTCCGTTCCTTGACTAACCCCTTCCCCTTACTTTCCCCCTATCCTTATTTATAGAACAATTTTATATTTTATATTTTAGTTATTATACAGACCTGAATGATGGAAGTTTAGCTTCTGAAACATGTAGTCTATAATTAAACTCAAGTGGTAAAAAACGAAGTGTTTTCTTTAATTATTGTAACATGTCTTACCACAAAGTTAATGCCGAAACAATAAATGAAATATTTCTACATTAATTCTCAATATCTTAGAATGCATCACTGTCATAAATCGCACAATGCGTCAAGAACTCGCCATAATATTATATTACGCAAAAATATATATATATATTTTTTTTGACATCTCATCAAAGATGAAGAAGAATATCACTTACACACGTGTAACATTCAACAGTTCTACCCATCATTGACAACCGCACTACTCAAATTCTTGGAAGTTCTATATATATGAACCAATTTTGAAACATTATTCTTGAATCACTAGAACTTCACTAGAGACATCTATTGGTGAGATGAAAAGAAGCTGTTTATTAAGCAGAAACTCTTTAGTATGTGAGGTCTGAATCCCGGATTATAATCACACACATGAGAAACGCCAGAAAATAAGATGTCAAAAAATAATATGAAAATAACTCCTGTAATCGGAGATAATCCAGATTTTGTGAACAAGTATTTGGACACACTCAAAATGTTGTAAATAAAATACAACTTAGTAGACTCAAAAAATCGTTGTTTTATTTAACATTTAATACATGGCCAAATTCTGTGTATTTTTCAGAATAGTTTATGTATCAAAAACTAACTAACTAACTAACTAACCATCACGCCGCTTCACCGCAGGGGTAGGCAGAGAGAATAGAGCGCCACACCACTCTGTCCTTGCAAACATTCTTCGCCTCTTCCACGTTCATGCATCTCCTCATACATACCCGCCGATTGTTACGACTCCTAACCTGACCACTTTCAAGTATTTGGCATACCTGATCGTGCCATGTTTTTCTCGGTCTTCCTCTGCTTCTTTTCCCGCTAACATTCGCCTCATAAATTTGTTTTACCGTTCTTTCCTCACTCATTCGTTCTACATGTCCAAACCATCTCAACACACCTTTCTTAATTTTATCCATAATGCTTATCTCAGCTTTGCATTCCTTCCTTATTTCACTATTCGTACATCTATCATACATCGATTTGTCGCACATTCTTCTGAGAGATCGCATTTCGACTGCATTCAGTCTGCTTTCATCCTTCTTTTGCCAACTCCATGTTTCACTTCCATACATTAGAGTTGGAACCAGATGCTTGTATTAAAATAGTATTCATATATGTACGCGAGGAGAACAAAGAGACGCAGTTCATCGACTTATATTTTGTTTATAATATTGTCCCCACCACATGTAACTCCTTTAAAATCGTAAAAAGGGGTGGCGGACAAATTTTTGTGTGCTCAGATTAAATAATATTCAAAACGTGTATACGCCGCGCTCGCTCTGTTTCTAATGGCGTCGCTTTGTACTTCCCGCCCTTGTGTTTTGTAATTTTTGATATATTGTTGTCACATTGTTCTTTTCACTCTGTGATTTTTTGATAAATAAATAATTGTCAATGATTAAAGAAAACACTTCGTTTTTTACCACTTGAGTTTTATTATAGACTACATGTTTCAGAAGTTAAACTTCCATCATTCAGGTCTGTATAATAACTGTATGAAACATGTAGTCTATAATAAAACTCAAGTGGTAAAAAACGAAGTGTTTTCTTTGATCATTGTAACATGTCTTACCACAAAGTTAATGCCGAAACAATAAATAAAATAAATAATTGTCTCCATTTGCGCGTTTCCGTCTTCCTCGTCACAAGTGTTCCAGTACCGTTAGCAGTAACAATACACAAATGAACAATTATTCCATTTTCAGGTGAAGAACGATGGACATTCACCAGAAATGGCCGGGAAGCCCTCGCTGAAGGTGTCTCCCCTGGATGTCCTAGTTCCCGTGGCGACTGACGATGGTCTGCTCATCGAATCGGATCCCAGCGATGAGGTCACAAACAAGCCCAAAGAAGACGGGAGAGAAGGTATGTATCATTTCACCTTGCCAATTTTCAATAGGGATTTCTCATAATGTTTTATTGGCTTTAAATTAATATGAAAAATCACAAGACCATCGGTATTATTTTTATTGAAATCTGTTGATAAATAAGGGAGATAGAAGGTTTTGACTTTAGTTATTTTAGAATGGAATATATCGTTGTCATACAGGAGAAAGTGACCAAGTGCATTTTTTACAAAAACGTGATCATTGACTATTTTATGTCTTACTAGCTTAATATTGCCCTGAAACAGATCCCAAAGGATTTTAAACTTGGAAGTAAAATATAATGTCTTGTTAAAAATGACTAACTGCATTGATGTTTATTTTGTTGCCAAGCAAAAGTGACTTAAATGGCCCTCCTGAACATTTTACGTTTTATTAGTTGGTCACTTTCTCCTGTACGACTACGATATTACGCACAAATCGGCTACGGCCGTTAATACTAAAAAAAAAAGATGATAAATAGAATTTTGTTTTTGTTTTGTTTTGTTTACTTCACTCTACAGTCTTAATACAGTTTTTTTGACATCTCATCAAAGATGAAGAAGAATATGGAAGTCTGGGCATTTACGGGGCGGACGACCGTCATAGGCTGGTTTAAGTGATCACTTTACACACGTGTAACATTTACCAATTCTACCCATTATTGACAACCACACTACTCAAATTCTTGGAAGTTCTATATATATGAACCAATTTAGAAACCTTGTTCTTGAATCACTAGAACTTCACTAGAGACATCTATTGGTGAGATGTAAAGAAGCTTTTTACTAAGCAAAAACTCTTATATTAGTATGTGAGGTCCGAATCCTGGATTATAATCACACACATGAGAAACGCCAGAAAATACAATTTTCATTTTTATTATTAAGCTTATAATTTGACCAGATAATTTATTTACAACATTTTGAGTGTGTCCAAATACTTGTTCACAAAATCTGCTTAATAAAAAGTTTCTTTACATCTCACCAATAGATGTCTCTAGTGAAGTTCTAGTGATTCAAGAACAAGGTTTCTAAATTGGTTCATATATATAGAACTTCCAAGAATTTGAGTAGTGTGGTTGTCAATAATGGGTAGAATTGGTGAATGTTACACGTGTGTAAAGTGATCACTTAAACCAGCTTATGACGGTTGTCAGCCCCGTAAATGCCCAGACTTCCATATTCTTCTTCATCTTTGATGAGATGTCAAAAAATAATATGAAAATAACTCCTGTAATTGGAGATAATCCAGATTTTGTGAACAAGTATTTGGACACACTCAAAATGTTGTCTTAATACAGTGTTTCAATTTTCAAAAAAAATGTTTTTGTTTTATTTTAAACTTATTTGTATATAACATACTTTCGGCTTTAACGAACACCCCTTCCCCCTAAAATAGTCCATTATATCGAGGTTTTACTGTACCTACATTATGGTTAGTTGCCAAAAAGGGAAAAAGCATATTTGAAGCATAGTTGGCACAAAGATGTGACGCATCCAATATTTCTACCATCTTCGGTTCACTCAAAATTGTCACATTTTTCATTTTAGGTTTCACGGAGATATCGAAGAAAGGCGACGATTTATCCGGAGAGCGAGACAGGGACAGGGAGACTGCTGTCATCTCTCCACCCCATGAGAGAGAAAGAGATAAGGATAGAGATCATGTACAGTCCGGAGAAGGCGACAGTGGTAGAAGACACCATCATCATAACCATCATGACAGTTCTGACCCATCAGGTAAGCTGGACCACTCATTTGTGATCTACACCCATTTTAACCCAATTTCATTGGTCTCGAAAGACTTGTACAAAATAGCGGTGTATAAGTTACACTACCCCATGTGTATAAGTTACACAAAATAGCGGTGTATAACTTACATTATCCCAAGTGTATATGTTACACAATATAGCGGTGTATAACTTACATCACCCCAAGTGTATAAGTTGCACAAAATTGCGGTGTATAAGTTACACTACCCCAAGTGTGTAAGTTACACAAAATAGCGGTGTATAAGTTACACTACCCCAAGTGTATAAGTTACACAAAATAACGGTGTATAAGTTACACTACCCCAAGTGTATAAGTTACACAAAATAGCGGTTATAAGTCACACTACCCCAAGTGTATAAGTTATACAAAATAGCGGTGTATAAGTTACACAAACCCAGTTCTAGCCAATCCTGCTATTCTCAACCTGACCTCCTTCACTTCCTTTATCTGAAACGTGAATCAATAGAACATGAAAATTTCCAAAAACGCACAAAAATACAGAATCCTTCATGTTTCTTTTTGATTATCAACTACTTCTATAATTAGTTTTTTGATATATGACGTTGAAAGGATTGAGCAATATGTAGATATGGCACATAGCTTGCATTCAGTTTTTACTATGTAAAATTATATTTACGTCCTTTCTTATTCAAGAATTGTGATGATTGACATGATCAAGTCTGTCTGAGTGAAGATAGGGGGTTAAAGAAGATGATTGCTCTAACTCTCTTCATTCCAGCACCAGTTTTGCCACTCTGGAGACACTGTCCCCCGACTACCGCCAGGAGTCTCCATTGGAACTGGACATCGGTTGGAGAAGTTGCTGTCCAGCCGTGTCCAGGAGGTGCCACGGGTCTTGCAAGATGGAGGTAAGGATAAAAAAAACACATTTCTTTCGGAAGATCATTTTTGGTTATTAGATTGACAACAACAAAAAAACTTTTTCATGTTTTGTAAATAAGTCTAATGTGCTAAGGCAAATAGCCGCAAGTTAAAAACAGTAGTTTTGAGATAAATGAGTTTAAAGTTAAACTAACTAACTAACTACCTAACCATCACGCCGTTTCCCCGCAGGGGTAGGCAGAGAGAATCGAACGCCACACCACTCTGTCTTTGCAAACATTCTTTGCCTCTTCTACATTCATGCATCTCCTCATACATACCCGACGATTATTACGACTCCTGACCCGGCCGCTTTCAAGTATTCGACATACCTGATTGTGCCAAGTTTTCCTCGGTCGTCCTCTGCTTCTTTTTCCAACTACATTCGCCCCATAAATTTGTTTAACCGTTCTTTCTTCACTCATACGCTCCACATGTCCAAACCATCTCAACACACCTTTCTTAATTTTATCGATAAAGCTTATCGTTGGTGACAAAAGTGTATAATGTGTGCAAGGAAAGTGATTTATTGATGAATGTTAGCAAATCCAAAATCATGGTTTTTGAAAGAGATGAATGTAGATCTGAGTGTGAAATATTGGTAAATGGGGAGATTTTGGAACAGGTAGATGATTTCACATATTTGGGTAGTATGTTTTCTAGGGATGGAAAGATTGATAAAGACATAGAAAGGAGAGTGAATGCTGGGAACAGAGTGAATGGTGCACTAAAATCAGTTTTAGCAAATAAAAATCTATCAGCGGAAGCTAAACTGGCAGTACACAATGGAGTTCTGGTTCCAACCCTAATGTATGGAAGTGAAGCATGGAGTTGGCAAAAGAAGGATGAAAGCAGACTGAATGCAGTCGAAATGCGATCCCTCAGACGAATGTGTGGCAAAACGATGTTTGATAGATGTTCGAATGATGAAATAAGGAAAGAATGTAAGGCTGAGATAAGCATTATCGAGTTTAAAGTTAACTTGCTAAAAATGATGCTTTTCGCCAAAACATGTATCAAATTCATAAAATTTTGCGGCTACGTATTTGGATAATGAATATCTCGGTATATGATAGAGGCCAGTTATATAAATGCTTTCAGCCGTGTTGAGCCGATTTTCTTTTTCAAATTTAATTAGAGGTGTCTGAGGCAAATACTGGGTGTAAAATGGTGTGACTTTGTTATCTGGGGAGAAAAACCCAACAGTCCCTCATACTGGAAGCCCTGAAGAGGAGAAGGTGGACATGGTTGGGACATGTCCTTAGAATGCCACCTGAGAGCATCAACCCCTCATGTCTCTTCTTTCAACCCCGAGGATTCCGGCGCCCTGGAAGGCCGCTGACGACCATTCATCGACTATACTTAGCGGAACTTCGAGTTGCCAGACTGACCTGGGAGGAAGCCAAGAAGACGGGGCATGACAGAGTGACTTGGAAACGTTTTGTGCTGGCCATATGCTGGAGCAAACATGGAAAAAAAAGAATTACACCCTTCATTCATTCAATGCTTTTTCTTTTTAGATGCGTCAGCACGGCACATCGACTTATCCATCTTCAGCAGCAGAAGAGACTCGGTGCTCCTAGCAGAGAGACCTCGTCAGGGCATTCTTCCAGAACTCCCATTCTTCTGGATACCCTCGGAGCTGATACCCTGCTAACTGGTAATTACAAATATTTTTTTGGTATTGTATCAACCATTGGGTGTTGTGCACTATTATTACTTCATTATAGACTCTGATTCTTGGTGTAGGCCTTGTGGCTTGTTTTAAAGAGGGATGACTGTTTTAAGGATTCTACTGTAACTAGGGAAGAACTAAAGCCATAAGGTAGTATGCAAGTCCTTGGCTGATTTTTTTTATTCCACAATATTGAACGCTGATCATTTATATGGTAATAAGAATAGTATTGGATAATTTAAACAGTGACTGCTCCTTGGGATGTCGATTCCCAGCTGTCAATCCATCTCTTTGGTGATCTACCCGGGAGTCATCTATCTCATCATCTACCTTGGAGTTGGCCGTACAGTGCAATGTGGGGTAGTCTGGATGGTTCCATTCTCCTCACATGCGCATCCCATTGTCTTCTTCATTGCTTTCCCCACCTAGCTCCATTATACTGACTGGAATATCTTGGGAACCTTTCATCAAAACCTTAGACATCAACAGATAGAGCCGCCAATTGTTTAGCAATATTACCAATATTTAAATAACTCAATCGTTTCTGTGACGTCATTCATTGCCAACTTACGAAAATAAGGTTTTTTCGAAGGCGAATTTTCCAAAAGAATGTGATGGATGAAAGTGTTAACTATATCGGCTGATATAAACACTTCACGAGCCTAATACAGTCCTTTAAAGGTTGAGTATGTTAAATTAGATATTCCTCCCGTCTGACAAAGATCCATTACTCTCAGTAGATAGTCCACGTCAAGGAGACCTGACACAAACACAAAAAAATCTTAGAAGATGAATGGCATATGTATCTATCTCCATTCGTCCAAGCTATTTCCACTATTAGCCTACCATTTTTTTCTGGATTTCTATGGATCCTGAACTGATTGCCACTTCTGAACTAACATACTTTTGAAATTCACAGGCCGCGATGTGGAACAAATCCAGGATATGACAGATTTCCGTCAAGATATGGACAACCTCATGTTGCCGGATCCCCTGGCTTCCGGTGACCACTTCGACACAGGGAACTCCCTGACAGTGCAGAAGCCTTTCGGTGAGAAGAAAAATAATTCTACAATCAATTTGGCTATTGAAGATGATCTGTTTTTTTACATCTTCATCATTTGGTTATTGAAGATGTAAAAAACAGTTGTATTTTATGTATTGAATGTTAATTCAAACACTGATTTTTTTTTGAGTACCTTAGAACGGGGCTACTTGAACTTTGATGTGTTACTAGAGCCCAGTACAAAACAAAATATTTAAATCTGTATTTGGTCTACAATAATGACCATATCGACATGATTCATTGTTTCCCTGACAGGTGACACTTATTGTCACGATACTTCGATCCATACGACGATCTAAATATTTTTTTTGTACTAGGCTCAAGTAACACATCAAAGTTCAAGTAGCCCCGTTCTATGGTATACTATAGTCCGCCTCCGTAGTGTAATGGTCAGCACGCTTGGCTACCGTTCTGGAGGTCCCGGGTTCGATTCCTGGGGGGGTCAAATAAATATTAGTGATTTTTTCACTCTAATATTTATTCAATATTACCCTGGACTGGTACCTGAAGCGGAGGGCTGATCACCTTTCCTTCGTGTGTTAACGATCAAGATAACACTGTGTTTGTATAATGCAGTGCCCTATGCACCATTGGGGTGCGGATAAGGGTTTGAATTGAAAAAAAAATGGTAATCTAAGTTGTATTTTATTGTTGAAAAAAACACATAAAAATCAATTTTGTGACAGTTGTTTCGCCCAGTTATGGTATTTTCATATAAATGTTTTCTGAATTACATTTGTATAAAAATGCCATAACTAGGCGAAACAATTGTGACAAAATTGATTTTTATGTGTTTTTTTAACGATAAAATACAACTTAGTAGACTCAAAAAAAACGGTGTTTGATTTAACTTTTAATACATAAATTAACACATTGTAGTCGGGCGCGGAACAATAGACTCTAGCCTATAGCGGGTGTTTTTCGCGATTAGTGCAAAAATATATCGCTTTCTTAAAATTGACACAATTTCTAAACCAAATAATATTTTCGATTGAAATTTTCAAAGAAATCATATATGACATTTGATCATCAAAAATAAATTATAATCATAATTTTTAATTAAGTATTCCGTATTTAACAATATTAGAAGAAGCATTGTAAACTATATAAAATAGTCTTCCCCTCCGAGGTATCATTCCCTATACAATGCTAATATATACAAATAATAACATACCAAACAGTAAACAAAACAGTGCGAGCGGTATGAAAAATAGTCCAATACGTGAAATGGCTCAAACTAAACTTGAGATTGAGATCGCATAAAAACTCTAGATTTCTGGGGATGCCTTTACAAGCGACACACTAGCCAATCCGGACAAGACATCTCAAATAACGTCAGCAGACTATCGCCTAGCACCCAGGTAGCAGATTACCCTTCAACGCGTTTTATTTCACGCTGATAACAAACCCGTATATTGCCGTTTCCCGCCGATAACCGACAGTCGACAAAAACGGCATTTGCCGTGTCCCGCAGTTGACCGACAGTCCGCGAAAAACGGCAAATGCCGTGTCCCGCCGACAACGTGTTAAAATGGAGTTCTACAAATTATACGCCAAATGTATAAATAAATAAAATTATATGTTTTTTTACATCTTCATAATTTGGTTATTGAATATGATCTGTTTTTACATCTTCATAATTTGGTTATTGAATATGATCTGTTTTTTACATTTGATCCGTTTTTTCAGATGCTGAGAGTCAGGGAAAAGCAGTCTGGATATCGGAGAGTCCCGATTTGTCCGAGTGCAGATCCGTTTGGCTCAATAGTCTGGAGACCAGAGTCAAAGAGGGGGAATCTTTGCTCAGCATCAGCAATGATCTGTCACAGGTAGGTTATTTGGCTTAGCCGGTTATATGCTAAAAGCGTCTTAAGACGCATAATTTTTTGTGAATGGAGCGCCGCTTATTCAAAAATGATGTCTTAACGACGCGCTGTTTTAAATGGGCTTTTACTAAAGAAAATCAATTATTTAAAATATATAAATATATTGAACGCATAGTGACATCTATTGAGAATATCTTTGCATACTTAGAATCGAAACAGAATTTGTTTTTACCACTTTAAACGTGAATTGAAGAGAGCTTTGTCATCGGAACAACTAATGGCGCTCATGGTTGTCCAATAATCCTCGAGTTGCCGTCTCTGCCGAATCTGATGACAGTGATTTTAGTGTCGATTCTGATGATTTTTATTTTTAAATTTTTTAAATCATGGTCGTATACATCACACTCTACCAAAAGCAAGCAAATAGAACGCTTATAAGCGTCTCCCGCTCTCTACCAATAGTATATAAAGGAAGCTTTTAAGCGTTTTCCGCAAACAATGTTTTAATAAGGATTTTATTCATTGACAAAAATCTTTTGAAAGTAAGGTATCCATGAGAACACTACTTGTTGCGAATAATCTCCTTGCATCTCCTTTGAAAGTCTGATCAAGTCCGGTTTGTATATTGTCATTTTTAGCACGTTTCCAGGTTCCTGTCAATAAGACGATTTCTCAGTTTGCTTTTAATAAGGTTCATGAATCAAAAAGATTGTTCGCATGGATACGTAGAGTCGGAGAGCCTTCCTGCGGATATTTGTGCCGGAACAACACTTAAAAGGTCAAAGAGCCATATGACCTAGGAGAACTTCAACCTTCCCCTCCCGGCGATATGTATTCACTACAACTTGACATAAAAAATGAGAATATCAATATAAAATATTATAGATACAGGCTCAGAATTTTTGTATTCCTCCGTAATATAATTATGTGTTACACGAAAGTATTATAATATGTCCGCCTCCGTAGTGTAATGGTCAGCACGCTCGGCTACCGTTCTGGAGGTCCCGGGTTCGATTCCCAAGGGGGGTAAAATAAATATAAGTGATTTTTTCACTCTAATATTTATAATATATTACCCTGGACTGGTACCTGAAGCGGAGGGCTGATCACCTTTCCTTCATGTGTAAACGATCAAGATAAAACTGCGTTAATATGACACAGTGCCCTATGCACCATTGGGGTGCGGATAAGGGTTTTAAAAAAAAAAAAAAAAAATTATAATATGAAGTTGTTCATCTCCAGCGGTGCAAATAAATAATTTGTGAAAAAATCGGGAATAAAATCACCAATATATAAACGTTTCTGTGTATGCGTGTGTGCCGCACTTTACGTACACGCGCACGCGGCTCATACTGTTTCCGACGATCTCATTTTAGTTGCGCACAAGTCGTCGTTCAGGGTGGTCGTGCTGCTACACTAGCTATTGCGGCTACTTGCGA
This sequence comes from Brachycentrus maculatus, assembly GCF_059751285.1. Taxonomy (NCBI): domain Eukaryota; kingdom Metazoa; phylum Arthropoda; class Insecta; order Trichoptera; family Brachycentridae; genus Brachycentrus; species Brachycentrus maculatus. The sequence goes on along the minus strand of NW_028281044.1, from coordinate 906,998 downwards.
TGTATTTTTTTTTCTCTTTTTTAGGTGCTTATCAGAGCTTACATTACAAAATTGATACACATCAACTTTAACTATGATCAATAAAAGCAAAACTTAGGAATATTCACATTTTTCCCATTTTTAAACCACATTTTCATATGGTGTACAAAATACATATCACCGGTGCACGTGGAAGTTGTATGATTTCTTTGTTCTTCCACAGGTGACGTCTTCGAAGACACTGTACGGCGGAGACATGATGACGACTACCAACATCATGAAGAAATTATCGACCCGTATGTCCCAGAACATCAAGACCTTCGCTGACTCGAGGCAGAAGGAAGCTATTGTCACTGATCTACTCCTCGGAGCCGTCAAAACAGGTGAGAATTCATCATTATTTTGAAGATTATTTAATTATATAAACTTCATGTACAGAAAAGAAATGAGTACATTGGCGGGTTTATTGCAAAAAAGCAATATCTTCCACCCAACCAAAAACAGACTAGTAATATTGGTCAAAATGTTTGATACCATATATAGCTGTTTGCAATCAGAGGGTAGATAGTACTTGAACATTAAAAAAACTATTAATTACAAATTGATGATAATGAGCAAGGCAAAGGAAAATGGGAGTTTAGGGAAGGAGGTAGAGGGAAAAACTAAGGGAGGAGGTTTGATGGACAGTTAGGATTCTAATGATAGATAGTAATGGCTCAGACGATTCTTAAAAGTTATTTTAGAGAAATGAATTTTTTTTTACAAGGAGAGGTAATTCATTCCGTAGTCTGGCCGCTTGGACAGAGAAGGAATTACTGAAGAATGATGTGTTATGGTGAGGAATGGAAAGTTTCCTTTCTTGGGAAGCTCACTTTATTAATCAAATTTTTGGAACTCTTTGAAAGATATCTAAATCCAAAATGTACTCCATATTTTTTTAAAAATATGCCTTATTCCATACTTGTTTTAGGTTCAAATTTGCTCGACGCCTCGCAGCAAGCTTCATGGAAGGACTTGAGTCACCCGGCGCAGATGAGAGTCGCGACGTCGCTTCTGATTGGCCTAGAAGAGAACGCCTTCCTATTGGCTGAAGCCATCCTGAGAGAGAAAACCATCGTTCAACAAGTCAAAAATATATGTAAGTGAATTATACCATACGTTGGACGCTTGCAGAGGTCTTGGGATGATGTGTCCTCCATTTTTGAAGATGACCATCCTTTATATTTTAACATAATTTTATTGAAGAATTTTTTCACCAAATTTCAAAATAACGCAGGCAATTATTTGATCAAAATAGCCATATCTTTTGAACAAAAGGTTATATTATATTTATTAGAAAATTTCATAGTTTTACATTAAAATGATCAATTCATAACATGAATAAACATTTTTTTGTTTTTTTTTTTATCTCACAAAATTGAAATATGAATGTAAAATACACAAATTTATAAAACAAAACTCTTTTTCATATAATAATAATAATAAAACCCTTATCCGCACCCCAATGGTGCATAGGGCACTATGTCATATAAACGTAGTGTTATCTTGATCGTTAACACATGAAGGAAAGGTGATCAGCCCTCCGCTTCAGGTACCAGTCCAGGGTAATATTGAATAAATATTACAGTGAAAAAATCACATATATTTATTTTACCCCCCCTGGGAATCGAACCCGGGACCTCCAGAACGGCAGCCAAGCGTGCTGACCATTACGCTACGGAGGCGGACAAGCGTATTGTAACTATTTGTTGCTTCTAGGACTATTGGCTGTCCATTTTTTTTCATGTTTTTTTATGTTTTTTTCATCTTCCCTTTCTAGTGCTTTCCGTGAGGGTCTTGGAGGCCAGGAATGTGGAGACTGAGGAGTTCCCGTCGGCGATTGCCCGGGAGCAGTGGACCGCCAGTCACGACTCTATATATCTGCCGAGGGGAGCTCTCATAGGTAAGCCCTCAAATTCACTTAAATCTTTACAATAGAGATGTGACTAATGGGAATCTGTTACTTTTTCCCGTACGATTGTTACGGTTTTCATTAATTTTTCTCAGATTATATTTCTTTCTAGCTTTCCAGTTGTTTTTATAAATAAAATAATATCTGCTAATTCATATGTTACTCAAACCCTTATCCGCACCCCAATGGTGCAAAGGGCACTACATCATATAAACGCAGTGTTATCTTGATCATTAACATGAAGGAAAGGTGATCAGCCCTCCGCTTCAGATACCAGTCCAGGGTAGTATTGAATAAATATTAGAGTGAAAAAATCACTTTTATTTATTTGACCCTCCTTGGGAATCGAACCCGGGACCTCCAGTACGGTAGCCGAGCGTGCTGACCATTACACTACGGAGGCGGACATCTGCTAATATCTGCTAATACTAGCCCAATACTTGTTGACGAATCTGCGTTTTCATCATCTCAACATGAATCAGGAAGAATATGGAAGTCTTGGTATTTACAGAGTTTAAGACCTGTCATAGGCTAGTTATGTAATCACTTTACATACGACATTCATCATCCTACCCATGATTGACAACCACACTACTCAAATTTTCGTAACTCATATATATATATATATATATTGATCATAATAAAAGGGTGGGGAAGGTAGCAAAGGAGACAATAGTATGAGGATAGAACCATCTTGACTCCCCTACATTACACTGTAAGGCCAACTCTAAGCTAGACGACTCCCAGGCAGACCACCAAAGAGATGGATCGACAGCTGGGAATCGACATCGCAGGAGGCTGATCCCTCTTAAAAGCAGGCCGCAAGGCCTACACCAAGCAGAAGAAGAAGAGAAAAATTAAAGGGTCTCTGCTAAATAAAAGCTTTTATCAATTCAACAAAGATGGCTGTTGTGAACTCATATGTACTGTGTCGTGAGATTGATCAATTTATCTACGAGTTTCGGAAATTTAATTACTGTGGTTGTCAATCATGGGTAAAATTGTAAATACTGTCAAAATGCAAAAAAAATATATGATGATGCGAGGTTGTTCAATAGGCTTTTGTCACGATGTTGGATTATTGGCTAATAAAGTAATATGAAAAATCACAAGACTATCCGTAGCATTCTTATTGAAATCTGTAGAGAACTAAGGGAGATATTAAGGTTTAAATTTTAAATTTATGAATAAAACAAAAAACGTGCGTTCGCATACGTCATCAAATTTCCGTCATCGAACGTTTTATGACGTCATATGGTTTATTATCTATGGTTTATAATAATAATAAAAAAAATCCCTTATCCGCACCCAAATGGTGCATAGGGCACTGCGTCATATAACGCAGTGTTATCTTGATCGTTTTTACACATGAAGGAAAGGTGATCAGCCCTCCGCTTCAGGTACCAGTCCAGGGTAATATTGAATAAATATTACTGTGGAAAATCACTTATATTTATATCTATGGTGTAAAGAGCTGTAATAGTTGTACATAGTATGAATTTTTTGTTTACTACTACACTACCATTTGTGTTATACAAAAATGAGGGGGACGGGGGGGTGGGAGGGTGGACCATAGACATAGAGCCGCCAATAATTTAGCAATGACACCAACATTAAAATAACTCCATCGTTTCTGTGACGTCATTCATTGCCAACTTACGAAAATAACGTTTTTTCGAAGGCGAATTTTCCAAAAGATGATGAATGAAAATTTTAGTTATATCAGCTGTTATAGACACAAAACGAGTCCAATACAATCCTTTACAGGTTGAGTATGTTAAATTAGATATTCTTCCCGTCTGACAAAGATCCATTCTTCTCTTATCATAACCCTTATCCGCACCCCAATAGTGCATCATATAAACGCAGTGTTATCTTAATCGTTAACACACGAAGGAAAGGTGATCAGCCCTCCGCTTCAGGTACCAGTCCAGGGTAATATATTATAAATATTAGAGTGAAAAAATCACTTACATTTAGTAGACCCCCCTCTGGGAATCGAACCCGGGACCTCCAGAACGGTAGCCAAGCGTGCTGACATTAAACTACGGAGGCGGACTGAAGGCCTTGTTAATATCTCCAACCTTAAATCATTTGATTAATCTTTTTGCAGATAACTCGGAAGGCGGACTAGTTCGGATTGTATTTGTCGCCTTTGACCGTCTTGAAGAGATCTTGCAGCCTCCATCAGCTCCCCCGATGCCATATGTCGAAGAACCTCCGGCCGGCACTTCTGCGGAACATGCTCAGATCAACAAAGACAGAGATAACGTTACGAGAGTTATCAATTCCAAGGTAAGAGCGTTTTTCTGCATTTATGATAGTTGCAATTCTTTCGTTGCGTTCCCCATCTAACGACATCTTCGATCTCGCATATTTATCTTATTTAGATATTAGTGAACAAGGCTGCAGCCATCTCAGGATGCCTGAAAAATGCCATATGGAAAAACCCTGAGATGAAGATCAGCAGCAAAATCAAGATTTACAAAACTTGTGTCCGACCCATCATGACGTATGGAATCCAAAGTAGAGCGGACACCGTTGCCACAAAAAACGCGCTTAGAGTGTCAGAAGTGAAGACTCTAAGAAGCATATCAGGCTAGAATCTTCGAGATAGAATAAGAAACGCCAGGATCAGGGAAATATGCGAGATCGAAGATGTCGTTAGGTGGGGAAGGCAACGAAGGAGACAATGGTATACGCGTGTTAGGCGAATGGAACCATCCAGACTCCCCCACATCGCACTGCACGGCCAACCTCATGGTAGACGACTCTCGGGCAGACCACCAAAGAGATTAGGCTGGGAATTGACACCGCAGGAGGCTAATCCCTCTTAAAAACAGGCCACAGGGCCTACAACAAGATGAAGAAGAAGATATTAGTGTTTATTACCAATTATTCAAGATGTTTTAAAGCATGGCTGGCCAACATTTTCAGTAGCCGGGCCAGATTTTAGAAGTGAGATTTCCTACCGGGCCGTAAAACAAAATTTATTTTATTATTCAAAGCAAATACATATACATATATATTATAAGTTACTTTTCAACCTTTTTAGCATGTTAAGCCTTGTAATTCCGTTTAATGTTATACTTTTTCATGAAAGAAACAGAATCATTGCATATCAGGCATGTTGGCTTTGTTTTAAATTCCACGAAAAAATAGTTTATAATCCATCTGTCTTAAAAACTTGTCAGTTCTTCTGTTACTCTTCTCTTCTTTAGTCCAACGTCTGTACTACTTGACGCCATTATGGATCTTGAAATTGCCAGGATAGTGAAATACTCCCATATATGGAATATGATACGAACTACGCGCGATGGAATGTTCTTTTGGTGGTTTTGTGTACACTAAAGGAAAAAAATGTGTGATTTGCTTCGCGGGCCTCGGGTTGGCCGCCCTTCTTTTAAAGCTTAACGTTATGACTTGTTTATTATAAATGCGGTTAGTTAAAGTTTATTTTTTTTGCAGGTTATATCGGCCAGCCTCGGCAAGGGACGCCACATTCAGCTGTCCCAGCCGGTAAGATTGACGCTGCGTCATCTACGCATTGAGAACGTCACCAATCCCACCTGCGTCTTCTGGGACTACACCGTCAAGTGAGTTTAATGAAACCATATCTTTATTTTTACATTTAATTATTATTTAGTATTTTAACACGTTGACTGCAAAGAACGTAATCTACGAGATAACTCTTGGATTGCTTTTTTTGCTAGGATGCTGACTAGGAGTTATGCCGTACTGTGTTTACTCGCCAGATTCAAGCAGCTACAGAAAAGATAAAAAAATCAATGCTGGTGGCTTACATGAACCGAAAATTTATTGATAAATGATAACTTATTACTGTAATAAGAGTTTTTACAACATTTTGAGTGTGTCCAAATACTAGTTCACAAATCTGGATTATCTCCAATTATAGTCAAATAAATATAAGTGATTTTTACACTCTAAAATTTATTCAATACTACCCTGGACTGGTACCTGAAGCTGAGGGCTGATCACCTTTCCTTCATGCGTTGGCGATCAAGATAACAGTGCGTTTATATGATGCAGTGCCCTATGCACCATCATACTCGGATCAAGTTTTGAAAAAAAAAAGTTTTACTTATCACCCGTCGATGAAAACAACTAATTTTTATACAAGTTGTTTTAATCAGTCGTGTGTTATGAAATAAAACTCAAAAAGTGGTATTAAACAAGTGTTTAATTTTTTCAATAAATTCAACATTTCATTCCACAAAGTCAATGCCGAATCGATGAATTGTAAAAATGGAAATATTTGTGTTTTTATTATTTACAAAAATACTTAAATTTCATACTATTTCTGTGAGCCTGAGCGGCTCATTATTAGAAATAGGTGAAATTAAAATTAATTTAAAAAAAAATGAATTAAAAAAAAACTTCACCGACAAGACACACAAGGTGTGATATAAATAAATTTATATAAAAAAAAGGTGTCAAATTGTGGTAGAGTGGCTTCGAACCGAGAAACTCTGATTCAAGAGTCCGCGACACTAACCACGGGACCACAACCCGATTTCTATACTAATAAGATATTGTCTCTCCGCAGCGTCTGGTCAGCGGAGGGTTGCCGCGTGGAGTGGACCAACGCGACGCACACGGGCTGCCAGTGCGTGCACCTGACCAACTTCGCGCTGCTCATGGACGTGCGCGGCGTGCCGCTGCCGCCCGCGCACCGCCTGGCGCTCCACCTCATCACGCTGGTCGGCTGCGGCCTGAGCGCCTTCGCCCTGCTGGCCGCCTTCGTCGTGTTCCACAGCTTTAGGGGGATGAAGGTATGCCTGTCGCATTGTTGAAGACGCCAGTAGAACATGGTTGAATGTAGTGTTATGTTGCCGAAAATCAGTAATGAAAATACAGTGGAACCTCTCGAACGAGTAATTCACATCCAAAGAACATGTGATCCAGATGTTCTTTGGGTGCCCGTTGAACGACGGCTACCTGAGCTTCCTTTCAGACCTCTCCAGCATAAACGTTCTATTTCCCACTAACATCTTAAGGATTGGCGCTCATAATAGAGATAAACATCTCTGAAAAGAAGCGATAATATTTAACCATACTGTATGCATCGATATGAGATCAAAAGATGCCGCAAAAGTCATGCGTAAAAATAACTTCCATGCAATTTACGATGAGTCGAGTGATAAGGTAAAATTACCCTTCCCGCCCAACACCAGTCAAGTGAAACGGTAAAATTACCCTTCTCGCAGATAGTGTGTTAACCTTATTAATATCCCCTAACAAACTTGTGTATAAAATAATTTGTAAATATCTTAAAATTAATTGTATGAATTTTCAAAGGTGTATGATAAGTCACTAAACAAACTAACATTACTAATAAAACTAAGCCATTAAAAAGAAGAAGAAGAGTGATTCGCATAACGAACAAAAAAATGTTAAAAAAAAGTTGCTCCCTTAGCGAAAAACATTTCTTATAACGAGTTACAAAGGAAGGGCATTTTCTTCTTTCACGACATTCACTTGTGAGCCGGAACTTTCGCGCCAATCAAAGCAATTTTTTTTTCGTTTAACGTTCCTCTTTCTTTGCCAATATATAATACATACCGCAAGACCACTAAATGCCCAAGTATAAGCGTATTTTAAATACGTTAATATGTACTTGGTATTTCAAATACTTGAAATGGCCAGATCAGGAGTCGTGGACCCTCAAAGTCAGTACTATGAACCGACTAGTGGCATTGGTAATGTGGCTACATCGTAGAATGCTACGCATTACATGGACCGATATGGTCAGCAACGCAAATGTGCTCCAAATAGCAAGAGTAGGGAGACAGTTGCTGACTGATATCAAGGTCCGGAAGGTGTCCTATCTGGGGCATGCGCTGAGAAAAGAGAATATGAGGTATTGCACCTAGTCATAAAAGGCAAAATAGAGGTTCAACAAGGTATGGGCAGAAGACATCTCCTGGCTCCGGAATATATGAGATTGGACGGGGATCAGGATGCTGTTTAGAGCTGCCCAAGACAAGGATAATTACTCTCAAGTGAAAGTCGACATCAGGGACACCTGTCATGACATGAACAGAAGAAGATCTTATAAGATGAATGGCATATGTATCTATCATATCGCTCACTCCTTTCAACAACGTCAAATATCAAAAATCGTAAATTTTCAGTTGTGCATGTTTTCAGAATGCCCATAAAATGTACTATATCCCAGCAAAAGAGGCATATTTTTAACTTAGTATTTACCCGCTACAGAGCAGAAAGTGTTGTTTTTGCATTTTGAAGAAAAGGTATTGTTTAATTATTTTTTTTAAATGTACTAAATATTTTTCAAATGGAGAAAAAACCTTTAGGTTTTACCTAAAAAGATCTGTTGCACAGTAAAAAGTTCAATAAGTGGCTTGATATTTATTTTTAATAAATTGTACTATATTTTGAAACTTTAAAAACATTCTCCTGAAAAATCATTTTTTTTTATTTATGACGTTCTTGAAAGGAGTGAGCGCTATGTATCTATCATATGGCATATGGACCTGGTATGACACGTACAAATGAAGAAGAAAATCTGTTTAAATCCAATTTTAATTTTTACATATGTTTGTATTTCCAGTCGGATAGGATCACTATCCACAAGAACCTGTGCTTCTGTCTGCTGATCGCGGAGGTGATCTTCATGTTCGGAGTGGAGAAGACTGCCAACAGGATGGTCTGCGGGGCCATCGCCGCCCTGCTTCACTACTTCTTCCTGGCTGCCTTCGCCTGGATGTTCCTCGAAGGTAACTAATTCCATCGCTTTGATGATATAATAGATAACTCAACCTAACTAACCTGTACCCTTACTAATAGTTTGGAGGCATTTTAAATGTGACTATATCTAAGCATTCCATGGACCGATATGGTCAGCAGCGCAAATGTGCTCCAAAGAGCAAGAGAAGGGACAGTTGCTTCCAGCTGTACGCGATGCTGTTGGAGGTGTCAGGGACCTACCTGAGTCACCACACAATGTAAAATGAACAAGCCAAATCAATGTTTGTCTCTCTCCGTCACCAGGCTTCCAGCTGTACGCGATGCTGGTGGAGGTGTTTGAGCCGGAGCGCGCGCGCGCCCGCTGGTACTACCCGGCCGCCTACATGGTGCCCTTCCTGATAGTGGTCATCTGCGGCGCCGTGGACTACACCAGCTATGGGACCGCCCAGCACTGCTGGCTGCGCGCCGACAACTACTTCATACTCGGCTTCGTGCTGCCCGTCGCCTTCGTACTACTGGTAAGTGTGATTATTTTATAACACTCCACTCGTTTGCGAGTCATTTTGGCTCTTACATACAACTTGACAACTACTTCATACTAAGCTCCGTGCTGTCCGTCGCCTTTGTACTACTGGTAAGTGTGATTATTTTATAACACTCCACTCATTTGCGAGTCATTTTGGCTCTTACATACAACTTGACAACTATTTCATACTAAACTCCGTGCTGCCCGTAGCCTTTGTACTACTGGTAAGTGTGATTATTTTATAACACTCAACTCGTTTGCGAGTCATTTTGGCTCTTACATACAACTTGACAACTACTTCATACTAGGCTCCGTGCTCCCCGTCGCCTTTGTACTACTGGTAAGTGTGATTATTTTATAACACTCAACTCGTTTGCGAGTCGTTTTACAAAGTGTTTACTTTTACAATCGGGCTGAAAAGTTCATAGGCTCACTCACTCATAACCCTTATCCGCACCCAATGGTGCATAGGGCACTGCATCGAATCGACGCAGTGTTATCTTGATCATTACTTGCATGAAGGCAAGGTGATCACTCTTGAGCTACTGAACCAGTCCAGGGTAATATTAAATACATATTACAGAGTCCGCCTCCGTAGTGTAATGGTCAGCACGCTCGGCTACCATTCTGGAGGTCCCGGGTTCGATTCCCAAGGGGGGTAAAATAAATATAAGTGATTTTTTCACTGTAATATTTATTCAAAATTACCATGGACTGGTACCTGAAGCGGAGGGCTGATCACCTTTCCTTCATGTATCAACGATCAAGATAACACTGCGTTTATATGACACCATTGGGGTGCGGATAAGGGTTTTATTATTAATATTATTACAGTGTAAAATCACTTGTATTTGTTTTCACCCCCCCTGGGAATCAAACCCGGGACCTCCAGCACGGTAGCTAAACACGCTTACCATTACAGCACGGAGGCGGACGAAGGCCATAGGCTAACATAGTAAAACACATTTTTTTGGTAAAATTATATTTTAGTTGTCTTCAAGGGCGATACATTGATTATAGCGGTCATACAATTTTTTTATACTATCTTTATATGTAGTACAATTTCTCTTTAGACTTTATACCTAGTGCTGTTTGTTGGCTCAGGAGTTTTGATTCATGTTGGTACATATATATTTAATGCGGTATGTTTCTATTACAGGCTAACTGGGTGTGCCTGTCCATGGTGATATACATGATGTGTCATCACTCCAACGTGTCCATCAAGGCCAAGGAAAACAACAAACTATCCAAGATCAAGTGAGTTCCGTTTCATCTTCTTATTCTGCGTCAATTTCCTCATTTCGGAGGGTCTTGACCATAATACATCAATTTTATTATAGAAATGCATTTTCGGATATGTACATATCCATCCCTGAAGATGAAAAGGTGAAGGAAATAAAAATAACAGTGGCTAAATTATTTATTGTTTCGGCATTCACATTGTGTTAAAACATGATGAAATTGTAAATGAAAAACATTTGTTTTATTCCACTTGAATTATATTTGTTTTATTATAACGAATAGTTTCGGAAGCTATGCTTCCATTTTTAGGTCTAAATATAAACTGAAAGAAGTGTTTTTCTTTAACTAAAGTATGTAGTTAAAAACAAAGATTGAACTAAACTGAAGAATCTTTCGTGTGCAGACACTGGCCAGAGGCAAGCCATCCAAGTGTGACTCCTGACAAACGGACTCGTTGGTGCGTCTAGCTGTCCATGGGATCCGGAGCATGCGCCTGCAATACCACATAAAGCTTGTAGTTGTTTTATTATGGAAAAAGAAGATAAATGATTTCTTTCCTTCAAGGGTCTGGCTGCGGAGTGCCTTGCTGCTGTCTGTGCTGCTGGGGCTGACCTGGACGTTTGGCCTCTTGTACCTGAGCGAGGAGACAGTGGTGTTTGCGTATCTCTTCACCATATTCAACTCCCTTCAGGGAGTGCTGATCTTCATCTTCCACTGTTTGCTGAACGAAGCGGTAAGACAACCCACACCATATTTTTGTATTTTGAATGCTGGGAACAGAGTGAATGGTGCGTTGAAACCAGTTATAGCTAATGAAAGCCTGACAGCTAAATTTATTGTAACTGCAGACAGTTGGTAGAATTCCATTTTGAATTTTTGCGTAATATATCCAAATTAAACACGGTTATTGGATTGAATTCTACTTTTATTTACATATATATATATATATATATATATATATATATATATATATATATATATATATATATATATATATATATATATATATATATATATATATATATATATATATATATATATATAATATGTGACCGTTTCCTCTTATTTAGACATTATCAAACATTGAATCGATAATCAGTGTTTGATAATGTCTTAATAAGACGAAACACGTCACTATTATCATATATACATAAATAAAGTAGAATTCAATCCAATAACCGTGTTCGCTTCCACACATTAAGGATTGGAATCAGGACTCAGCAGCATAGGAAGACCGAGGATAACTTGGGGGCATGATCAAGTATGTCAAATACTTGGGCATGGTCAGATCAGGAGTCGGAATTATCGGCGGGTATGTATGAGATGGATAAATGTGAAAGAGGCAAAGACTGTTTGCAAAGACAGTTGGTGCTGTTGTATTCTCTCTGTCTACCCTTGTGGAAAAGCAGCGCGATGGTTAGTCAGTCAACTAGGCAATTATTTAAATTAAAACTAGCTAAGTAACCATCACGCTGCTTCTCCGCAGGGGTAGGCAGAGAGAATACAGCACCAATCTGTCTTTGCAAACAGTCTTCGCCCCTTCCACATTCAAACATGTTGTCATACATACACGCCGATTATTCCGACTCCTTACCGGACTACATTCAAGTATTCGAAATACTTGATCATACCAAGTTTTCTTTGGATGCATTTCCCTCTTCTAGTGGAATGGAAGGCCTGTTGATGAAAGTCAACAGTCCGCCTTCTCCTGAGGAGCTTTACATGGTTTCCTCTCAGCTAAATGGGCAAATGCTGAGATGTTCCTGATTGACCCACACTAGATTATCCCTTCTGTTCCCAACACAGATTAAAATAAAACAGCTTTTTTTGTTGTTGCCAGAAATCCATTTAATGATTTATAAACCTTGTATATAATAAATAAGCTAGGTATAATATAATAAATGTATCTCTGTATCTATCTAAATAAAATGGATGCATTTCGTGATGAATTTAAGTGAGGGTCCGTGTTTAATAAAGCTCCTGAAACCACTGCGACTTATATATCTGTGGTGACGCAGAAGAGGGGCACAAGTCTCTCTAACAGTTACTATAGGACTTGTGCCCCTCTTCTGCGTCACCACAGATATATAAGTTGCAGTGGTTTCAGGATCTTTATCAAACACGGACCTTCACTTAAATTCATTACGATATGCACCACAGATATGTCTGTCGCAATGCAGCATTTCACGAGTTCCGTGTCTCCTCAGTTCCAGAAGGAGTGCGGGCGCCTGGGCCGCCGGCACCGCTGGCTGGCCTGCTGCGCGTGGCTGGCCCCCGCCGCGGCGCCAGCCACGGCCGCCACGGGGGCCTCCTCCTCACCGCCGCCCTCCGGCGCCCCCGCCGGGCCCCTGGGCCCCGCGGGCCCCGCCAAGGGCCGCCGCTCCCACGACGAGCCCAGGCTAGAGGATGGGCTCGATGGACACCAGTCGGTAGGTCTAGTTTCTTCTTCTTGTGTCTTGTCAGGTCTCACCAACGTTGGTGATCACTTTGGTAAAGGTTTGATGGTCCTGCGCTATCCGGAACAACTCCTCTAAATGGCCCCCGTCAGTCTCCCCATTATGGGAGAGATATTGGCCAGGAGTTAATTCTGAAAACAACTTGGTTATTATTCTTCTTCTTCTCTATCAAAGTCCTCATTACTGAGGGTTGTGACCCTTGTCCATGCAATGACCCTTCTCCAGTTATCCCTTGACTGCGCTGCACGTAGCGTTCCAACCACTGAGGTGCCTGCTGCTGTCTTAACTTGATCGGTCCATCGTGTGGGGATCTTCCTCTCCCTCTCTTCTCCTGCAGGCTACCGATCACAATCAGTCGTTACAGGCTATCCTCATTGCCACGCGCAACATGTCCAAAGAATTGAAGAATCCGTCGGGTACAGACATTGGCCAGAGTCAAGTCATCCAAGTGTTATGATTATCAGATCTTGAATACAAACAGAATGATTCTTTTCAATTATCCTTGTTTTTTCTTCTTCTGTGGTCTCAATCCTGACTTGACTCGATAAATGGCTTGACTCTGGCCAATGTCTGTACACGACGGATTCTTCAATTCTTTGGACACGTTGCGCGTGGCAATGAGGATAGCCTGTAACGACTGATTGTGATCAATAGCCTGTAGGGGAAGAGAGGGAGAGGAAGATCCCCACAAGATGGACGAATGAAGTCGATTGTTGGAGCACTACGTGCAGCGCAGTCAAGGGATAACTGGAGAAGAGTCATTGCTTCCACAAGGGTCACAATGCTCAGTAATGAGGAATCAGACGGAGAAGAAGGTCTCATACCTGTGGATTGGTCTGCAGCAACAAGTGATTCCTTCTTCGTTACTCCGGTCTATTATGCTCCACCCACTTCAGCTCTTCATATGTCCAACCGCCCATGTCCTCGTATAAGTTGCAAAGATGTTGGCGGTATGGGCGTTTTCTGGCGTTTGTTCCCTGGATTGTTCCTTCTACTATCGGTTGCAGGAAGCCCTCCTGTCGCAACATGTGACAGATCCATTCGGTGCGTTTCTTGGTCACGAGTTTATACTGCAAAGAACGTGTATCAAGCAATTTGAATGTGGTTACCTACCTTCTTTTCTTCTTTATGAGCCCTCTGACCTCCACTGCTAGATATAGGCCCTCCGGTCGGTTGCTGCTTGCAGACAGTTCTTACCCCCCACAGCAACTGTGTCGTCGGACCATCTCTATTGGGGTCTTCCGACACCTGTTTTGTTCTCCCAAGGTCTCCATGGTAGAATCCTTGGGGTCCATCTTGCGGGGTCCTGTCTTGCAATATGTCCTGCCCACTGCCATTTCAGTTTATATTAGAAGTGGAAGAAAGTGGTTATATTAAATCTGAAATACAAACAGGATGAGTTTTTAAATTATGCTTTTTATAAGACTATTATGTTTAACCCTCCTTCATTTTGTGACAGGAATCATGGATATACTAAAGTCAAGGGCAGTAGTTCCTGAGAAGCTGTGCAGCATCATTAATTTTTCTGTAATTGAAGTAGAAGTCGATAAAGACCGACATTTATGTATTGATTTTAAATCAAACACAGATTTTTTGAGTACATCTGTTGAACAACTTAGTAGACTCTGTCTGAAAAATCTGTGTTTGATTTAAAATTAATACATAAATTAAAATGGAGTTCTACAAATTAAACGCCAAATCAATAAATAAAACCGTCATTATCAAGTATGTCAAATACTGGAGTGTGGTCAGGTCAGGAGTCGGAGTAAATGGGGGATATGTATGAGAAGGTCCATGAATTGCACACCAGCAGAATGAATGTAAGAGGCGACTAGTTGGATGAAGAAGCCGATAAAGACTGAGGAGAGTTGGCATAAGTGTATGGTGCCCTGAAACCAATTTATAGCTAATGAAAGTCTAGCAGCGAAAGCTAAACTGGCAGTACACGATGGAGTTATTAGTAACCCTTAATGTTTGGAAGTAAAGCACAGAGTCTGCAAAAGAAGGATGAAAGTATCCTGAATGCAGTCGGCATGCGATCTCTCTGTGCGGCGAAACCATGCATGACAGATGTTCCAATGGTGAAATAAGGCAATGCAAATAAAACATACCTCACATACTTAATAAAAGAGTTTCTGCTCAATAAAAAGCTTCTTTTCATTTCACCAATAGATGTCTCTAGTGAAGTTCTAGTGATTCAAGAATAATGTTTCAAAATTGGTTCATATACATATATATAGAACTTCCAAGAATTCATTCACTGCATTCAGTCTACTTTCATCCTTCTTTTGCCAACTCCACGTTTCACTTCCATACATTAGAGTTGGAACCAGGACTCCTTTGTGCACTGCCAGTTTAGCATCCGCTGATAGAATTTTATTTGCTATAACTGATTTCAGTGCACCACTCACTTTGTTCCCAGCATTCACTCTCCTTTCTATGTCTTTATCAATCTTTCCATCCCTAGAAAACATACTACCCAAATACACGAAATCATCTACCTGTTCCAAAATCTCTCCGTTTACCAATATTTCACATTCAGATCTGCATTCTTCTCTTTCAAACACCACAATTTTGGATTTGCTGATTGGATAATGCCGAAACAATAAATAAAATACCTCTTATTGATATTTTCGATTCAACAATCCGTAACAGGGCCACAGTTCATCGGTGGCGGCGTCAACGACCAACAACCTGGTGATCAACAATCTCAACGTGGTCGTCAACAACAACAACCACAACAACAACCACGTCATAAACAACGCGACGGTCGCCTCGCTGGCGGCCGCCGCGGCCGCGCACAGCTACCACCAGCACCGGAACCGGAGAAACTCCTCCCAGTACAACAACTCTCCGGGCGAGCCGGCCAATCAGAGCGCGGCGTACTTCAACTCTCCGGGGAGCAGCGAGCAGCCCATGTCCCATCTCCGGAACCCGCTCAACACGGGATCTTCCAGACTTCCGCCCGGATACAGACACAATTTGCAGCAAGGTATACCCGAATGCGCGGCGATTCACGCGTATAGGTTACGATGTCCAAACAGTCACATAATAATCCATATATAAGCGCCCTTGAGGTAGTAATTTTACGAAAATGGCGCTATATAAATTATTATTTTTAATCGATTAAAAAGATTCAAAATTTTCAAAATTCAAATTTGTGAAAGTCACTATTTCTGGCCTGCCGGTTTTTTTTTACGAATTCAAAATTAACAACGATAAATAAATAATTAAAAATTGCATCCTTTTAGTTGTGCACACATATTTTTATTTGCTTTTATTTATTATTAATTTACAGTTTTGTGTTTTTTTTCTAATTTTAAATCAGTGTTTGTTCATTTCTTTTGTGTATTCATTTGTTTTCTTGTTTTAACAATATTTTGTTTTATTTTTTTAAAAATAATTCATTGGTGAATTATTTATTTAAAAAAAAATACGGTAAGTTAAGATCATTAATTTTTTTACATTCAAGCAGGTCCTTGTTAACACTCTTCTTCTTCTTTCTATCTTTCTCTCGCCTTGGGTATAATAACATTTTTTCATGACTAACAATTCTGTGCCGGACATATTTAACCACTCAACTAAAAATATATATTTATTTAATTTTTTATTTAAAGAGTTTACATATTTTAAGCGCTATCCCGCTTAAAAAAACATGCAATAAAAAATGTAAAAAGTCTTCAATTCAAACTAGTCTTAACTTAAGCATATCTTTAAAATTAAGAAAGGTGTATTGAGACGGTTTGGGCATGTGAATCGAATGAGTGAAGAAATGATAGTAAAACAAATTTATGATGCGAATGTGGTTGGTAATCGAAGTAGAAAAGACTGAGGAAAGATTGGCATGATCAAGTATTTCAAATACTTAAAGTGGTCGGGTCAGGAGTCAGAATAATTGGCGAGTATGTATGAGGAGATCGCTCACTCCTTCCAAGAACGTCATAAATCAAAAATCGTCAATTTTCAGTTGTGCATGTTTTCGGAATGCCCAGAAAATTTACTATATCCCGGGAAAAAACACATATTTTTAATTTAATATTTACCCGCTACAGGGCAGAAAGTGTTGTTTTTGCATTTTGAAGAAAAGGTATTGTTTAATTATTTTTTTAAATATGCTAAAAAATTTTCAAATGGAGAAAAAACCTTCAGGTTTTACCTAAAAAGATCTGTTGGACATTAAAATGTTCAATAAGTGGCTTGATATTTATTTTTAATACAATGTATTATCAAGGTTTCAACCATGATGCACGGATATAAGTTGGCAAAAAAAAGTTGGTGGGATAAAAGAAGACTAAATACAGTCGAAATGCGATCACTCAGACAAATGTCTGGCGAATCGATGGATGACAGACGTTCAAATGGCGAAATAAGGAATGAACGCTTGGCTGAGAAAAGCACAATTGGTAAAATTAAGGCATGTGCGTTGAGATGGTTTGGACATGTGGAACAAATGAGCGATGAAAGAACGGTAAAACAAATATATGAAGCAAACGTACTTGGAAATAGAAGCACAGAAGACCGAGGAAAACTAGGCACGATGAAGTGCTTCAAATATTCGGGCGTGGTCAGGTCATAAGTCGAGATAATCGGCGAATATGTATGTATAAGGAGATGCGTGAATGCAGAAGAGGCGAAGATTGTTTGCGAAAGCAGATTAGTATGGCGTCCTATTCTCTCAGCCTACCTTGCGAGAAGCGGCGTGATGGTTACTCAAAATATTGTGAATTAACGATATTATTTAATTGTTGGGTAATATATCCAAAATAAAACAAGGTTTTTGTTGGATTGAATTCTACATTTAATTATGTATATCTTAATACGTGCCGCGTTTCGTCTTCTTAGGACATTATCAAACAGAGTATCAAATAGAGTGTTTGAATTTATCAAATAGAGTGTTTGATAATGTCCTAAGAAGACAAAACGCGTCACGTATTAAGATATACATAATTAAATGTAGAATTCAATCCAACAAAACCTTGTTTTATTTAGGATATATTACCCAACAATTCAATATGGAATTCTACCAACTGTCTGCAGTTACAATAGATATTATTTCATCCAATTAATATTTGCGTTTCAAATATTCCGGTATGGACAAGTCGGGAGTCAGAATAATATATAATAAAAAAAATTAAAAAAAGCATTTCAATAATAAACAATAAAATATTAATTTATTACTAGAAGAAAAAGTTTATTTTTTAACTTACAATATTAATTATTACGAAAAGGTAAAGTCAGTCTTTGTAATTTTGGTTTGAACATTTCTAAATTTACTTACTTATAATCCTTATCCGCACCCAGTGGTGCATAGGGCACTGCATCGAATTGACGCAGTGTTATCTTGATCATGTCTTACACGAAGGCAAGGTGATCACTCTTGCGCTTCAGGAACCGGTCCAGGGTAATATTAAATAAATATTACAGTGCAAAATCACTAATTTCGAAATAGCTTTTCAAATATTTAATAAAATAAATCTACTTACGAAACCTATTTGATGTTATAGTAAAGTATTTATACGTCCGCCTCCGTAGTGTAATGGTCAGCACGCTCGGCTACCGTTCTGGAGGTCCCGGGTTCGATTCCCAGGGGTGGTCAAATAAATAAGTGCAAAATATCAGTGGTTTTTCACTCCAATATTTATTCAATATTACCCTGGACTGGTACCTGAAGCGGAGGGCTGATCACCTTTCCTTCGTGTGTTAACGATCAAGATAATACTGCGTTTGTATAATGCAGTGCCCTATGCACCATTGGGTGCGGATAAGGGTTTAAAAATAAAAAAAATAAAAAATATATAAATATATTTTTTTTATATGTATCACGAGAATACTTAAATAATTTTGGCTATGTTTAGTTTACATGCGGAAAGTTTAATCGTGACTATTGCAAAAATTAACCCTTCCTAACAGACAAATGCTGTTTGCTTACTAACGATTGGTGTTTTTTTTCCTTCAGCTTTACTTAGTACATTCCTCGAACTGTAATATATCGAATTTGTATACTTTAAAAACACATTTAACAAGACCAAAAGTGGCTTTCCCAAATTTTAAGTAGTCTTTCTTTTATATAAATATATATTGCGTCAATAAGGCAGTTGTATGTGATTTTTTAACCGGATCCACGCGGCTCGCATAACCGTATGTGTTTTCACAAAACATTCCCTGTACGCGGCTGACAATAACCGTTTGTGTTTTTACTTTGCTCCAAGTTTCGAACCTCAGTTCAACTTGGAGGGATTTTTTCATGGTGTGGAACTTTGGATAAAATAATACGTCAATCCTTGGCCTTATGACATCTGTTGAAATATCTGACTAATGATTTGTAACATCACAAGGATAAATAAAAGAACAGATCCCTGATTTTTCTTGCGGTCGGTAATTAGTTTGCGCCATAATCATAGCCTATATCTGTCTCACTCTCGACGCTACGCATCGCCAGTAGGTAAGAGTGACACACGATGCGTGCTTTGATTTATTTATGTTACGATCTTATTTGTTTATATTACGATATATTTCAATAATAATGTGACACGAGTGTATTATAGAGTACCAAAAAGGCACAATGAATCCCATTGAACGTTTTTGTTTAGGAAAATAAATCGTTTCTTAACTAAATACATGATAAAAGTAATCATTTAAAAAACGGCACCGCCGCGCACGGGCGTCTCTCAGGAACAAAGTGAACGCAATTAAAAGGTTAAAATAAAATTATATGTCACATTGTCAGTTCATTGAAGCTTAGTGGCAAAGCTATTTAGTTTACAAAATTGTCAACAGATGGCAGAATCATCCTGCTAATTTGATTCTAACAATGCTGTATTTATATTATAGTCATCTCAACTTGATATGAAACATCCATTGTTCTTTTTATATGAAAGAAGATGAAAGTCTGAGCACCCCAGGGCTTCTAATTTGGCTGGTTTGAGCGATCACATTGACATATCATCCGCGGGGTGAATAATCCAGTGTCTGATATAATAATTTCATTAATTGATTCGGCTCACTTTGTGGTAAAATCTATCCATTTTTAATCGATGTTTTACTCAGTAAATACCACTATTTCTTAAAATCCACTGTGACACGTGTTTCGACACATTCCGCAGCATCATTTTCAAACACCGTATGTTTAGGTTCGGACATACGGTGTTTGAAAATGATGCGGAATGCATCGAAACACGTGTCACAGTGGATTTTAAGAAATAGTGGTATTTAACAAGTAAGACTTTAATTAAAAATGTGATATAATAAATAATGTTTTAAAATAAAACAGTAATTTTTTATTCATAAGAATGTGTCAAGGTCGTGTGAAATTGGCTCTTCTTTGGAATTTTTATTGTACTTCCGAGTTGGAGGTGTGTGGTTCGATTCCACTCTGCCACAACTTGATTCCTATTTTCAACAACTATGAAAATAATATTGAATTACGTAAAATTTTTAAGTCTGTTTTTTCACCTCCATAGTGTTGTGGTTAGCTCAACTCTCTATCGTGCTGGAGGCCTTGGGTTCGATTCCCAGTTGGATAAAAAATAAAACAAATAGATTTTTCACTTTCATATTAATTTAAATACAAGTGTTACCCCGGAGTGGTACCTAAAGCGCAGGACTGTTCACATTGCCTTCATATAATAAACAATCAACTTAAAATTGCATTCTGATGCAGATTTTTCAATACATGTCTAAAATATATATTTTCAACTCGGTTAATTGAATTTTTTTAGTGTACGACTTATCATAATACCTCTTTTTATTTACATGAAAGATAACACTGCATCAATGCAATTCACGATGTAGAAATTTTGACATCATTCATTAAAAAAAAAACACTATTGAAGAAAGACAGTAAACTTCGTCTTTATCATAGTGGTAAGCTCTTTTGACTATCATATAAGAGGTCTCAGGTTTGATTCCTGCCTATGTCAACTTGAAAATGAGTACAGTAGTTGAATTAGGGTTACCACGAAAAGATAGCTGAAGCACAGGACATGATCAATGTGCCTTTGTGTAATTTTTAACATCCTATGGAGCGCCCTACGCACCATGTTACTTATTTGATTTGATATTATTTAACCCTCGAAAACCGGATAATGACAATAGATGTACTTATGATACCATTGCATAAGGACGTCAATAGTGGCAAAAGTGTTCTTTTAGTCCATTAAATTATTTTATTTTAATCTTAAATTAGCATATACAAATTCAATTGAGCTTTTTGCGCGCTCTTACTGTGCTTCAGTAGCTACACTGTAGTACACGGTAGTATTGGAAAGAGTCTGAATGTTGAAGTGTCTATTTTGTTATGACATAATGTATATCGCTCACTCCTTTCAAGAACGGCATAAATCAAAAAACTAGATTTTTCAGGAGAACGTTTTTAAAGTTTAAAAATATAATACAATGTATTAAAAATAAATATCAAGCCACTTATTGAACTTTTTACTGTGCAAAAGATATTTTTAAGTAAAACCTGACGGTTTTTTCTCCATTTAAAAAATATTTAGTTTATTTAAAAAAATAATTAAACAATACCTTTTCTTCAAAATGCAAAAACAACACTTTCTGCCCTGTAGCAGGGTAAATATTAAGTTTAAAATATGCCGCTTTTGCTGGGATATAATACATTTTCTGGGTATTCCGAAAACACGCACAACTGAAAATTGACGATTTTTGATTTATGATGTTCTTGAAAGGAGTGAGCGATATATGTATTATTATAACCGTGGACATAATTTCCTAATGACATATATTGCAGCCGCGGACATAATCTTGTAATGAAATTTTAAGTACATTTATTATAACCGCGGAAGTACATCTGTTATAACCGTGGACGTAATCTTGTAATGACTTAAGTACATCTATTGAAACCACAGGCATAATTTTATAATGACATCATGAGTACATCTATTATAATCGGACATAATGTCTTCATAAGTACATCTTTTGTAACAATGGACATAATCTCTTAATGACATTATAAGTACATCTATTGTAACCGCGGACATAATCTTATAATGACATACGTACATCTATTGTAACCCCGGACAAAATCTTGTAATGACATATGTACATCTATTATAATCGCGGACGTAATACATCATAAGTACATCTATTATAGTCATGGACATCATAAGTACATTTATCCTCATAATGAGTGAAATGTGGCATTTAGTATTGTTTTATATGATATCTATCACCTACAACTGCCCTTGACGCAATACCGGAATTATAACACTTATTTCGAAGTATTTTGTGACATCTAACCTAACCTTGCTGCAAATTATAGTCTGGTCTACTTTCCTCTTCTTTTTCTATGTATTTTTACATTTTCAGATACAAATATCATACAATTACTAATCCAACAGCAATTTTTTACAGAAATGGGGGCCTAATTTGGATATGGTGTTAAAATAAATATGTTTATGCTATGATATTCTTCATATGTTGATTGATTGTGTATGTTAGATGTAAGCAATGAAAATATGCATACAAAATATGTTTTGTCAACACATTGTTGTCGGGTGGTTTTTTCATCAAGCCAGACCCTAATTGGTATACTAATTAGGGTCGTGTACTAACCACAAGTAACCGCAAACCCGATTTCCATCTGTACAATGTATTTTGGCGTCTCTTGCGCTCTTATTCTTCATAACTGAGGGTTGTGACTCTTGTGTCGAAGCAATGATTGTTCTCCAGTCATCCCTTGATTACATTAATTGATATTTAGACTAATTGCACAGATTTAAAATCTATCTGTATTTGTGGACGTCCTCACCAAAACGTTACTTTCCATCATAAATAATTTTAAGTTATCAGGAATTCTAGCTTGTAAAATTGTTACATTTTGGTGCGATTTCATATTGGTTTAACACTGGATTTGGTCACATTTTGTCACAACCTTAATTAAGATTTCGAAAGAATACAGTGAACAGAACAGATTTGTATTTAAAGGATTTAAGTGCAATATTGGAAATATAACTTTTCAATGAAGACCTCCACAAATACAGAGAGATCTTTAGTCTGTGGAATTAGTCTAAATATCAAGTAAGGTAATGAAGGGATAGCTGGAGAACAGTCGTTGTTTCCACAAGGGTTACAACCCTCAGTAATGAGGACTAAGACGGAGAAGAAGGGATTAGTCTATTGGTGTTGAAACGGAAGAAAATATTTATTAGAACAATAAATAATTGTTGGGTAATATATCCAAAATTAAACAAGGTTTATTTGGTTGAATTCTACATTTATTTATGTATATGTTAATACGTGACGCGTTTCGTCTTCTTAGGACATTATCAAACACTTTTAGTGTTTGATAATGTTTGTTTACTATAAGTGTTTGATAATGTCCTAAGAAGACGAAGTGCGTCACATATTAACATATACATAAATAATTGTAGAATTCTACCAAATTAACCTTGTTTAATTTTGGATATATTACCCAACAATTCAATATGGAATTCTACTAACTGTCTGCAGTTACGATAAACAATAAATAATTGTCTTGTGAAATTGGACTGAGGGTATTTTGCACGAGGTGGTTGGGTACTTGGTAATTAACGACGCCTTTTCACGGCAGCGCTACACGCTCCGTCACCAAGAGAAGCTACACCAGCTGCACCAGCAGCAGCAGCAGCAGCAGTCGGATCGTCTGCAGCAGCAGCTGGAATCCCCGCGCTCCTGGAACACGGCAGCCAGGCCCTCGGCCCCCCCCTACTCCCACCCCGACTGCCCGACCCCCCACTCGCTCAGCATGCCCTCCATCAACAACCAAATGAGCAACAGCGCCAGCGGGGTGTCCAACTCCAACCGGGTGTGCACTCCCGTGCCTATTGAATACCCCGTGGACTACGAGTGCAACAACTCGCGGTCCAGGTCCCCGTCGTGCTTCTCCGTCAAGATGGCCGTCAACGAGCAGGGGTGGGGCGTGGTGCAGAACCCGCTCTCCGCCGCCGCCATGACAGGGACGTGGAAGGTGAGGGGAATGCGCTTTGTGTGAACGCACGCAGCACGATTAGAAAAAACGCATTTGTCACACGCACACTGACGCCCGTACAAAAGTGACTTCTTAATAATTTTTGTGTTTAGGTTTTCGATTTTAATTCAACAGTATTTTTACCCGATGCAAAAAATGCATTTTGTCACGCGCACACTGACGCCTGCACTAAAGTGACTTCGTAATGATTTTTTAGGTTTTAGATTTTCATTCTACATTACACATATTTTAACCCGATTAGAAAAAAAAAGGAATTTTTTACATGCACAATGAAGCCTGTACAAAAGTGACTTCGTATTAAAGTGACTTCAACTACTAGTATTTTTGTGTATAACTTTTTAATTTTTTTTTAAAGGTTTTAGATTTTCGTTCTACACTACTACTAGTGTATTTTAACCTTAATATAAATATACGCATTTCATTATATGCAAATTGACGCCTGTACAAAAGTGATTCGTAATAATTTTTCAAATTTTAGATTTTAATCCTACAGTACAATTATTTCAAACTGATTATGAAAAAAACGCATTTTATTACACACACACATTGACACCTGTACAAAAGTGACATCGTAATATTATTTTTGTATAATTTTTTAGATTTTAGATTTGTTTAGATTAGTCAAAGTACACTGAAAATAAGTCATGATGTTTTAATTGTATAAAAATTTTATGTTTATCTTTAGCTAATGTTTAGAAAATCATCACTTATGTATAGAAAAATCAATTAGGCAACACTTATGTTTAGCAAAGTCAACAAACTGATGTCTAGAAAAATATGTGTTAATAAATTACGCTGTATTTAGATTAGTCGACACATGTAGGTGCTTTAAAATAGTACAGCGAAAAGTCATCACTTATGTTTTGAAAATAGTGTTAACTTATGTTTTAATTCATGTTTTATTTTCAGATACATAAATGCATCAAATAGTTTTAAGTTTAAGGCTTGTATCATTATTTTTTTGCTGTATTTTACTAACAACACTTTCATTTTAAATAGAATCTCACACATCCAGCTATGATCTTCGATAATGCTTATTCTTGAAGGAATGTTACATGAATATATAATAATAATAAAACCCTTATCCGCACCCCAATGGTGCATAGGGCACTGCTTCATATGAACGCAGTGTTATCACGATCGTTAACACATGAAGGAAAGGTGATCAGCCCTCCGCTTCAGGTACCAGTCCAGGGTAATATTGAATAAATATTACAGTGAAAAAAATCACTTATATTTATTTGACCCCCTGGGAATCGAACCCGGGACCTCCAGAGCGGTAGCCGAGCGTGCTGACCATTACACTACGGAGGCGGATATATATTGCGTATTTAATAAAATTATGACATATAATTTGTTCAAATAAAGAGTTGTATGTGTGTGACGATAATCTAATACTATATATGTGGACACCAGAAAAATAAGTCAAATTTTGTAAAATGAATCATTTATAAGAAAAATACTATGCAGAACCTTTTTTTTTAAGATAGTAATAAAAATAAAAATTCTGCTTAAAAAGTGTAAAAAAAAGTGTCGGGTTGTGGTCCCGTCTAGTGTCGCGGACTCTTAAGTCAGAGTTTCTCGGTTCGAACCCGCTCTACCACAATTTGATACCTATTTCTAATAATGAGCCGCTTAGGCTCACAGAAATAGTATGAAATTGAAATATTTGTGTATTATAATAAAAACACAAATATTTTTCTTTAATTAAAAAAAAAAATAGTAATTACTGACTGGCTTTTTTCCGACCTATTTTATTTTGGTGTTTTCTATAAAAAAATCATGAATATGTACTAAACTTTTACGTTCATCTATAGTGTATATACTTTTTTCAAGTAACATATTTAAAAAAAAATGTAGTCTAGTCTAACAAAATTGTAAATAATATAGTTTAGAAATGTATTTATTTATTTGATATTTTTTGCAGCATTTTTATTGACTTTTAATAATTTTTTCAGGCATGCTTGTGAAATGTGAAATGATCTAATCTGTACATTTTATAATCGTTTATTGAACAAACACTGATTTTTAATTTGAATTTGATTTAATTTTAATATGATTTATCGATTGAAGGTATAAGGATAAATCTACCCTGTCTCAGCAGAATATTGTTGATTACTGATGGTTAGGAAAGATTACTTTGTTGTGAATATGGAAAATAAACGTATGTTTGATCTAGAATAAAATATATCCTTTAAGTGATCTTTTGAGTGTGCTTGGACAATATTTTGCTAGGAAAAGGGCTTTGATATCCTAATACCTTATATAGTAGCGAGTAGCACAAATCTACGGAAAGGGTGTCATCATTGATGCTCCTTCTTTTCTTTTGTCATTGATGCTATCCGCTAATATTGTAACCTGTTCCAATCAAAATTATTATGGTTTTAACACAATTGCAAAGATTCATGAATTTGTTTTGTTAAATTTACAGAGCACTTCTTCTAAGCATCAACCCCAAGTCATGATGACGTCCACCGGTACGCTACAGCACTCCGACCACCCCCGCCGCGCCGACCCGACCAGAACCCGCGAACGCCACCACAACAACGACTCTCTGCGCCAGCCGCACTCGGCTCACCAGCGCCAGCACCACTATCACCCGCACTCGCACACATACTCGGAAATAGGGCGAGTCGGCTACCGCCGCGGCTCGGAGCAAGAGTTCAGAGAGATTCACGACGACCCGGTCTACGAAGAGATCGAGAGGAATGAGACTTTTATGTCGGATATCTCGGACGATAATTCCGGGCACGGTGACGGATTCGTCAGACCTGTCGAACAGCTAGGACACCCCGCTAAATTCTACGGTGATCACCGCCCGCTTATTTCGTATAGCCCCGGAGAGAGACATCGCTACGATCGTTCACCGGTAGCCCTTGACCACCAAGTCCCGCATGGAAAATACAACACGGGGCGTTGGGGGGATAGTCTGGAGCGACACGCGGACCGTTCCATGTACGCGTACCATCCTCAAGACCCCAGCAACATGCGAACGCTAGCCGCCGTTCTGAAAGCCGACAACGACGTGACCAGCAAAGTTTTATGCCACGGCCACTCGCCGCATTCTCGAGTTTTGCCGCCGTACAGTGATTGCTAAACACAGACAAAAAACAGAAGAAATATCGAAGAAATAGTGCAATAAAGATTTCGGTAGTCGCATAGAACTAAGCGTACGAAACGAGATATTTCAACGCGAAATAACAATCGCAAATAAAAAGTAAATAAGTAATGTTTTGACAAAAAACCAAAGCCGTTATGATGAAACGTTTCGCCGAAAGATATCTCGTTTTTTAAAGCGGTGTTTAAATTTAAATCTTCGATATCGATCTTCGCAACTAGGCGGACGTTACAATAGACAGTTCTACGCAATTGACTAATTTATTTTAACCATAGTGACGGGAGATTTTAACAATCGATCGCAGCTATCGACATACAATTATTATATAAAAATACGTAGAATTTTTAAGCGTTATTTGATTGTGATATTTTTATTTTATTAAATGTAATATTTTAGTCATATTTTCACAGTTTGTATTTTAAATGTATCCGAACAAAGGTCATTTGATAATGAGAAAGGTTTTAAATTATTTGAGGAAATAGAATTGAGTCGTATGAACGCATTATGTATACAGAGGATATGTAAATGTGACATTTGAGAGTGATTTTATTGTTACGTATGTACAATCAGTGTCTCATAGGAATATAAATAAAAGTGACTTGACATTATGTAACAATATAAATTTAATTTAACGATATAAGTAGCCATTTAAATTAGAAAGTAGATCTAAGTTACGATTAGTGTACAAACTGTTAAATACCTAATTAGATCGGAAACTTAGGAATCTCTAGGTCCATTTAAACATATATATTTTTTTGTAAATATAAACATACGTATATAGCGATGAGAATTAATAATTTTTTAGCGAGTAAAAAAGTATATTTGCCATAGTAATTTTGTAAATAATTGTCACCCTGGCGTGCGATTCAGTAAAAAAGACGGCTTGGTACTATTTGAAGGTTACAAAATTTATTTGAACTCCATACTATCAACGCATTGTTTGCGTCTTTTACATACTGTTGGTAGAGAACGGGAGATGCTTATAAGCGTTACCTTTGCTTATCACAACTTCTTCTTACCCTTATTCCCACACAATGGTGCATAAGGCATCATGTGGAAGCAGTGTTATCTTGATCGTTAAATAAATGAAGGAAATGTGGTCAGCCCGGAGTAATAATATAATTATTAAAAAATATTAATTATTTATCTTAACCCTCCTGAGAATCGAACCTGGGACCTTTAGTATGGTAAGCCTAACGCGCTTACCACTACAATAGATTATAGAATTGTTAAATTCATCATTTTGGAGTTTAAATAAGTGTTTAGCAATCTTCAAATAAGATCAAAGCCGTTCGGATTGTAAATTTGAAAAGATTTGTAAATTGTGTTGCTAGCAGTCTAAAAGTCACTTAATTTGTAATATTATTAATGGAAGGGTTTTATCGAACAACTGACAACACTGAATTATTTTTTCATTGTTGCCAATTGTTTTTTAAACGCAGCCATGCTCAATCGTAACAGCTACACATATAACTATAATAAAAGAAGGATATATAGATATTATTACATTGTAAATATGGAAGGTTGAGATTTTTATCTCGACAATTTAGGAGCCCAATAACATACAGCGAAACCTCCATCTATCGTTTCTCGAATAATCGTTTTCCCCGATGTGTCGTTTTTTTCGACTACCGCAAATTCATCGCATACAAATTTTTTTTTCATTCAAACTCTTATCCGCACCCCAATGGTGCATAGGGCACTGCATCATATAAACGCAGTGTTATCTTGATCGTTAACACATGAAGGAAAGGTGATCAGCCCTCCGCCTCAGGTACCAGTCCAAGGTAATATTGAATAAATATAAGAGTGAAAAAATCACTTTTATTTATTTGACCCCTCCTGGAAATCGAACCCGGGACCTCCAGTACGGTAGTCGAGGTTTTTGACCATTACACTACGGAGGCGGACAAAAATATAAAAATACATAGCATCAATTGTTTCTATCCACTATTTTACCGCATTCATTGTTTGAATTTCACTGCATATTTGATATAGTGTAGTCCGCCTCCGTAGTGTAATGGTCAGCACGCTCGACTATCATTCTGGAGGTCCCGTGTTCGATTCCCAGGGGGGGGGGTCAAATAAATATAAGTGATTTTTTCACTCTAATATTTATTAAATATCACCCCGGACTGGTACCTGAAGCGGAGGGCTGATCACCTTTCCTTCATGTGTTAACGATCAAGATAACACTGCGTTTATATAATATGATGCAGTGCCCTATGCACCATTGGGGTGCGGATAAGGGTTTGAAGAAGATTATTTACAATGCAATAAACTTCAATATTTTTTTTGTTTCTATACAGCTTAGTATCTTTTTATAATAAATACATTTATTTACATCTAAATCTTTTATTCTTCATAGAATTTTAACCTACCAATGGTTATGCAGATTGGGTGGATGGTATCTTTACTGGATGGTATCTCCTTGTGTATTGACCTCTTAATCCCGCATTCATAGTTTTTTTTTCAATAGGTCCCTAGCAAAACGATAGATAGAGGTTTCGCTGTACATGAATAGTGATCCCTTGATTATAAGACATTTAGTGGAATTATATATTTATATAATACGGGATTTGTACATTTTTCATTTTAAGGAAAAAATACTGTTTTTTATTTTTATTGTATACGTTAAAAATATGTAAGATTATTTCCAATCCATAGTTCTGGAATTTTATACGATATGTAATCAATTACATAGAAGACTTCCCTGTTAACGTCACCATTGTTTGCTGTTGAAATAAAGTGCGCTCGGTTTGAAAACGACCACGTTTCTTAAGAAATTGGACATCTTATTCCGTGCGTTTTCATTGGATTACGATTCGTGGCTGTTGTTGAACTGGCCGCACTGTTATATAATTTAATACTACTTCATATGTATGTATGTATGTACATCGAGAAATATTTTTAACTGTTTATTGTATACGAGCATGTCTCCGAATTTTTAAAAATATGCATTTTTGTAGCAATTTTTAGCAAAATGAAAAAGTTTATTTGTTAAAAAAGTATCTGTCAAATTTATAAAAATAGGAAAATTGGACATACACATTTTCATTATTTTATTGTAACCCTTATCGGTACCCAATGGTGCATAGGGCACAGCATCTCATTGATGCAGTGTTATCTAGATCGTTATTTACGTGAAGGCAAGGTCATCAGCCTGCGCTTCAGGTACCAGTCCAGGGTGATATTAAATATTTATCACAGTGAAAAATCACTTATATTTTATTCTAACTCCTGGACCCTGGGATTCAAAACCTCTTGTACGGTAGCCAAACGTGCTAACCACTACACTATAGAGGCATACAAGATTACATAATTTTTAAATATTTTTAATTTAAAATATTTTTAAATAGATTTTTTAACATTTACACTTTTTTAATTTTTTTAAACAGGTTTATAATTTTTATATAATTTTTTATTTTTATTTTATTTGGTAAATACCACTATACTTAAATAGATTCTTATTACATCAGTCAAATGTATTGCTGTGTGAATTTTAAACTTTACTTTATCTAAAGTAACAATTATCGACTTTTTATGCTAAAAACTTGCAAAATTTTAATTTAAAAAATATTTTTGAAAAATAAGGAGTGTGCTATTCGTATTACAAAATCATCTAATCAAATATGTATATTTATGTATATTTAAATGTTTCGTTTCTAATAATCTAACTAAATTGTACCAAATGCTTTTTTTTTTCGTCATTTTTTTTGTTTTATTAATTATTTATTGGAAAAAAATACGAGAAAATAAATTAATATTTATTTCTCACAAAATGGCACGTGTAACAATCATTTATATAAAATAACTTGTATAAAGGTTTAAAATAAGGAGAATGAATTGAATAGATATTGGAGTCGAATCGAGAAATGGAATAAGAAATATAGAATTGTGGAATTCAATAAATACATTAGTTTTTCAATATTTCACTTTCACCTTTAGGTACAGTTTTTATTTAGGTAAATATAAATGATTTTTTTTGAAAAATAATAATAATGAATATAAATAAAACCCTTACCCGCACCCAAATGGTGCATAGGGCACTGCGTCATATAACGCAGTGTTATCTTGATCGTTTTTACACACGAAGAAAAGGTGATCAGCCCTCCGCTTCAGGTACCAGTCCAGGGTAATATTGAATAAATATTACAGTGGAAAATCACTTATATGTATTTGAACCCCCCCGGGAATCGAACCCGGGACCTACAGAACGGTAGCCGAGCGTGCTGACCATTACACTACGGAGGCGGATTCAAAATATAGATGTAAAATAATATTTTTATTCATATGTAAATGAAATTGGCTTCCGCAGGCGTAAAAAAGCACCGGTCCAAAGTGTGTTAGTAAAAAATATAATTGCAGTTCATCTTCTTAGTTAGTTATATGGCAAACTTTGCGTTCTATAATAATAACAAACAATTTTTATGGAATGAATTTACAAGCATCTTTGCAAAGCAACTAACAGTTATTTTATCATCCACTATAACATTATTTTTTCTTCTAACTCTCACCCGCACCCGATGGTGCATAGGGCACTGCATCTTATAAACAAAATGTTGTCTTGATCATTAACACACGAAGAAAAGGTGATCAGCCCACCGTCCAGGGTAGTACAATTGAATAAATATTAGAGTGAAAAAATCACCAATATATTCATTTGAACCCCCCCCTGGGAATCCAACTCGGGACCTCCAGTACGGTAGCCGAGCGCGCTGACCATTGCACTACAGAGGCGGACGAAATCATTATCTTTTACCAAATTAAAACTGTACCTAGAGCCGAGTATAAGTGAACCATCTCCACTAGACTAGAGGGAGTACATATCACAAAGTAAAATATTCATCTCCCTTAGAAAGTGTTCAGAGTATCAGATATTTATTTAAGGAATCCGTCTTCAATCAATTGTACGTGGAAAGACTTCAAACTTTATGATAATTGTAGTAAATATTAAAAAACAAATGCTTTAGAATTGGAAAATATCTTGATTTTTAAATTAATAAAAACTACTTGACAAAATGTGTTTTGTTTTATTTTACGTGTTTTTCTTTGTATCGTCCATTTATATCCCTTTTTTTTTTTTTTTTTTTGAATTACCTAACGTCCAAGTGACTCTGAAATCTAGCTACGGTTATGCAACACCGTTTATCATGTCCCTACTCAGGCTTCAACTTTATAAGTTTCATAGCCTATGCCTACTCGTGAGTGGATTTACTCTTTATGTTTAAAGTTACTATAATTTCATGTAATTCATGAGTGAAAATTCTAGGCAAAAACACTCGCTATTTATATCCCTTTCTTCTTCTTTCTGACTCATATCCAGACCCAATAGTGCATAGGGCTGTGCGTCATATGTTGAATGTTAACTCATTGTTTGCGGGAAACGCTTAAGAGCGTCTTTAACGTGCTGTTGGTAGAGAGCGGGAGACGCATACAAGCATTCCATTTGTTTACTTTTGGTAGAGCGTGAGAGACGCCAAAAAATATTGTACATACAGATCGAAATTGGGTTTGCGGTTACTTGTGGTTAGTATACGGCACTAATTAGGGTATTCTAGCATAGAATCGATTAGAACTACATTCTAGCATAGAATATTATATATATGACTTATATATATGTGATACGTTTTGAAAAATAAAATAAAATTTGAAGCAAACAAGGCTGAACGAGAATAAGAAACCAAAATGAGTGGCAAAAGAAAGGTTCTTAAAGAATCACTAGTTCCCAAATAATTCAACTAACTAGGCTAAGCGCCTAAAAAAAACATAATTCTTAAGTCAGGTTTTCTACATACAAAATAATTAGTTTAATATAAATAATGAACGCTAAGCATTTAAAACTATTAAAAAGAGAGCGCGTTTATACCGCTTTTTAAAACATGCGAAGACTCTTGTCAAATTTCAAATATGGATTGCGCACGCGCCGGAGCTATTATGTATACTGCGCATGCGTGTTCCATTACATAAATGATTGCCAGTCAAATAAAAATTAGTACTTACCTTGATATTGTAAAAATGGGGTAATTTGTTAACATTTTATAATTTATCATTATTATTATATTATTATTATTATATTATTATTATATTATTATTATTATTATTATTATACATCGCAGGTAATTACAAAACCTGTTTAGCTCTTAACTAATCTTTATCGGAAATTGGATATATATATTAAGGCAGCAGCAGGCACCTCAGTGGTTGGAGCGCTACGTGCAGCGCAGTCAAGGGATAATTGGAGAAGAGTCATTGCTTCTGCAAGGGTCACAACCCTCAGCAATGAGGAATAAGACGGAGAAGAAGCAGTTGTTATATGTTTACGTATTTTTATAACCTAATAAAAACATTATTAGGTTAATGCGTGATTTCAATGCGTTATGAAATAAATTTGTATGGCTTACTCATCAACATAAATTTGGAGTTACCTAATTGTAGTAATTATTTCACAACATTTTGAAATTATATTTGAAAAGGTTCTAAGAATGCGAAGTAAATAAATTACGGTAGTAATAATTAAGTGGTCAGGTTAGGAGTCGTAACAATCGGCGGGTATGTATGAGGAGATGCATGAACGTGGAAGAGGCGAAGAATGTTTGCAAGGACAGAGTGGTGTGGCGCTCTATTCTCTTTGCCTACCCCTGCGTGGAAGCGGTGTGATGGTTAGTTAGTTAGTTAGTTTTAAATTACGGTACTTAAATAATGTTTTCAATTCTAAAGTTAACGAAGTGTAACAATAAAAAAATATTAGTAGGTAAAATTTTATATCCGCCTCCATAGCGTATTTATTTTCGCCTCTCATCAAATTTTCAGGGAGTGTCAAAATAAATATGAGTAAATTTTTGCAGTTAAATATATTCGATATGACCCTTAATACAGTAAACCTATATATAACGTTGAGATAGGTACCACGTTTATCAATGGGAACGTTGTAGGGGGTTAATGTTTTTAAATTGTATTTTAATTTTAAATGACTCATTTCAGTCTATTCTGCCGGTTTAAATGTAAAAATACAATTTAAAAAATTATGCTAGTACACCATTCCAACTTAAAATGCAGTAACTATGTATTTCAACGCTTTTTTTTAAAGGAATAACCCACAAAGCGACTATTTTAGATGCTTGTCTGCAGGTAGGATAGTAAGGTAAATGTGAATATACCCCAAACCAATTGGAAATAAACCTTTCTTGAATTCATTTTTCAACTGGCGGAGATTGAACCCGCGACACCAGTTTGGCAGTCGAGTGTCTGCCCAACTACGCCACGGCACATACAGTGTTATAGGGGGTTTTATTGTAACAAGACAGGACTCAAATTTCAGCTCCTATCTTGACGTGGTTCTATGCTAGAATGTGTCATTCTTGGCTATGACGCTGTTTTCACATACTAATGGGTGATTTTTTAATAGCTATCTGAAATAAAATATTAAAAATAACACATAAACAGCAGGAAAATGCA
The DNA here is from genome assembly GCF_059751285.1 of Brachycentrus maculatus. Lineage (NCBI taxonomy): Eukaryota > Metazoa > Arthropoda > Insecta > Trichoptera > Brachycentridae > Brachycentrus > Brachycentrus maculatus. The sequence goes on along the minus strand of NW_028281044.1, from coordinate 872,549 downwards.
TAAAATCTTTATTTGAATCGATAGTACGGTCTATATAATTTAACGTTTGAAGATTATTTCATTCTAATGTTGACCGCGGCTGCGCCTGAAATGGTCCATCCGCTTAGTCCAATTTTGGCATACATTTTTCCAACATTTCATCCGATATCTCAAGAGTAAATGCTTCAATGCCATCTTCCAATGCGTCAATCGAAGCGGGCTTGTTAGTATGGACATGAGCCTTAACATAGCCCCACAAAAAAGCGTGTTGGTTGTTTAATGTCCAACAATGTAAATTTGGTGCAAAATTTAGTCACTATAGCCCGAATAGCCGCTTCAGTGGGTCAATTAAACTGACCATAAAATGGAAGAAGCGCGCGATGAATTTTTTTAACAGAGCACGCATTTTGAGAATAAAATTCAATGATTTGCAAGCTTTGTTCGTTTGTAAGACGATTCATGGTTGAATTATAGACCAAAGTAAATATGTTTGACATGGACACAACACGAAACGTTCGTGAGCTGTCAAAATCAGTGTTGCCAAAAACAAAATAGTTAAAACATCACCTTTATAATCACACACACGTACCAATCGTTCGGACACTCCCTTCCTTACCTTATGCACATCATTGAGATTGAAATATTATGCATAGGGCAAGGAATGAAGACTATTTCAAGAACGACACATTATAGCATGGAGCCACGTCAAGAAAGGAGCTAAAATATGATTACGTCGATAAACCAGTGGCGGGATTCAGCCGGTTCGCACCGGTTCGCTAGAACCGGTGCCTAATTTTTTTATAGTTCTCCGAACCGGTCCTTAACCCTTTGTTGTCACACAATATTCTGATTTAGATCATGTATCGGAGCACGCTCGGTTTACTTGGTCCGCCGCCACGTTGTAAAAATATTTAAACCTCACGAAGAGAACAAAATATTGTAAAGATAAAAAAATATAGTGGAAAAATTCAGTTAAGTTAACTAACTAACCAACTAACTAACCATCCGCCGCTTCCCCGCAGGGTTAGGCAGAGAGAATAGAGCGCCACGCCACTCTGTCCTTGCAAACATTCTTCGCCTCTTCCACGTTCATGCATCTCCTCATACATAACTATGTTATGTGAATGTTCTGTTTATGTGCAGAGTAAAAAACAAATAAATGAATAAATCTAAAAACTATTTTTTTAAGGAGGGGGGGCGGTAGAGGTAGTAGCTAAAGAGCGAACCGATTCTTGAAAATTTGAATCTCACCAATATTATATCTGTCATAACCGTCTTACTGCAAATAGTTCCTGCTCCCAGGAAAATGTACAAAAGCGATATCTCTCTCTGAATATTAAAATATCCGCCTCCATGTAGTGGTTGGCGCGCTAGGCTACCATGCTGGAGGTCCCGGGTTCGATTCCCAAGAGGGTCAATATAAATATTAGTGATTTTTCAGTCTAATATTTACTTAACATCACCCTGGACTGGCACCTGAGGCGCAAGGCCGATCACCTTTCTTGCATATATTTAACAATATAGATAACACAGTTTCTATATGATGCAGTTCCCTATGCACCATTGGGTGCGGATTAGGGTTAAGGAGAATATTAATGATAAGTCGACTAACGTAGTTAACTAAGTAGTCTAATATCCAAACGCGTTCAAATACCTGACTGCATATTTGTGAACGCCATTTCGTAAATATTAATAGATACCGCAAGTACACTCCACCCCAGTTTACACAACATGTAATGTACATACGAGGATACGAGCACGAAACTACTACACAAAATTCCAGACAGATAAATCTTCTGTATAGTGCGTTCTCCCATTCCACGTCCCACCCTGTCTAATCTCGCTGTGCATCCCTCCCTTGCAGTGCCAGATTAGGACACACGATGTCGTAGGCCCCAAAAAGGACCACCAAATCAAAGGGCGTTAAAAGGACCACTGTTTGCATTTAGTTGATTTTCGATATCTGCTCATCGAGAGCCGTTTTGTTTATATCAATTTACTTTGTTTTGGGTTGTATTACTTATATTATCTCGATATATTCTCTTATATTTAAAAAAAATAAATAATGTCTCGTCACGGGCTACGCTTAGTGTGGCGTTCATCAAAAAATATAATATTGTAAATTTTTCTATTTAAGTTTTGCATAAAGTATTGTAAAAAATAAATGATAAATAATAATAGTATTAATAACCATTCCCTCACTTACAGGGTCAGATTAAGACACACGATGTCATAGGCCCTAAAAAGGACCACCAAATCCTTACGATATGGCGGCCGTAAAAGGACCAATGTTTGTATTTAGTTGATTTTCGATACCCGCTCATCGAGAGCCAAACATTTCCTCCCTTACACGGTTAGATTAGGACAGACGATGTCGTAAGCCTTAAAAAGGACCACCACATCCCTATGATAAAGCGGTCGTAAAGAAGACCAATATTATGTTTGGTTGATTTTCGATATCTGGCCATTGAGAGCCAACCATTACCGAGAAGGATTACAGTGTCAGATAGGACAGACGATCACCAAATTCGTACGATATAGCGGTCGTAAAAAAGACCACTGTTTGTATTTAGTTGATTTTCGATACTTGCTCATCGAGGGCCTAAGACAAAATATGTTTAAAAGCATATTCCCATCTTAAAAAGATTTTTTCACTGCATAAAAATTATAATAAAATATAACAATGTGATATACTTCACATATACATTTTAATAAAGTACATCGAGTTGTAAAGTATTATATTATGTATTGAGTTGTAAAGTATAAGGTTGAAATTTGTAAAATTAAAGGTTTATTAATTATTCTATGAACCTTTTGACGACCACATTCCTCAATTTTAAAAATATGTATATAATGTGCTACATCATCATGGAATTCTGGGAATTTATAACGCTTACGACCTGTCATTGGTTTGTTTAAGTGATTAAAAACTATGTGACATTCACCATTAAACCCATGATTGACAAACAACCATATTCCTAAAATTTAAAAATATGTATATATGTGCTTCAATTGAAAACATTATTTGTATTTTTCGACAAAAATTTTGGCTGCAACAGCTATGGTTCAAATTAATAGCATAAACCTTCATGAAATGTCTTCTTCATTCTTCAAACCCTTATCCGCACCCCAATGGTGCATAGGGCACTGCATCATATAAAAGCAGTGTTATCCTTATTATTGACACGTGAAGGAATGGTGATCAGCCCTCCGCTTCAGGTACCAGTCCAGGGTAACATTGAATAAATATGAGAGTGAAAATCACTTAATATTTATTTGACTCCTGGGAATCGAACCCGGGACCTCCAGAACGGTGGCCGAGCGTACTGACCATTACGCTACGGAGGTGGACATGATATACTTAAGATATACTGTGTCGAACAATATCACATTGGATATTGATCTGTTCCATGTGTTCGAAGGAGTCTTCGGAAGCGGGATTCTTCTACACATTTAACAAGAGTCTTCTTACTTACTTTTTAATTTGTTTTTTTTTTTTTAATGTATATATTAAATGTTAGTTTGTAATGTATATATTAATTATTGAATAAATCTAATTGAATTGACGATTATTTTCCGAATTATTTTACATATTGGGAGACCTAAGATATGATTTTAAATTTTATCTTACTTATTTCATTCCAATTCGCTTCTGCCTTCGGAATTAAATTTATTATGTTATTTTGATTATAAACGGATGACTCGCGATGGGATAGAAATGTTAGAAGTTTGAAGAAGAACAATCTGAGTGTGTCCAAATACTTGTTCACAAATCTGGGTTTTTCCACAAGGAATTATTTTACATTTTGACATCTCAACATAGATGAAGGAGAATATAAAAGTCTGGGTTTTTACAGGGCTTACGATCTGTCATTGGCTGGTAAAGTGATCACTTCATCATTATACCCATGATTAACACCAAACGAATATTTTTTTTGGAAGTCATACATATATCGCTCACTCCTCTCAAGAACGTCATAAATAAAAAAAACTAGATTTTTCAGGAGATCGTTTTCAAAGTTTAAAAATATAATACAATGTATTACAAATAAATATCAAGCCACTTATTGAACTTTTTACTGTGCAACAGATCTTTTTAGCTAAAACCTTTTTTTCTCTTTAAAAAATATTTAGTTTATTTAAAAAAATAATTAACCAATACCTTTTCTTCAAAATGCAAAAACAACACTTTCTGCCCTGTAGCGGGTAAATATTGAGTTAAAAATATGCCGCTGGGATATAGTACATTTTCTGGGCATTCCGAAAACATGCATAACTGAAAATTGTCGATTTATGATTTATGACGTTCTTGAAAGGATATATAGAATTCCAAGAATTTAAGTAGTGTGGTTGTCAATCATATCATGGGTAGAATTGGTGAATGTTACACGTGTGTAAAGTGATCACTTAAACCAACCTATGACGGTCGTAAGCCCCGTAAATATCCACACTTCCATATTCTTCTTGTTGAGATGTTAAAAAAAATACAAAATAATGATTTAAAAAAATTCATTACGTGGTTTTTTTTTGTTTACGGCGTTTTGATTTTCCGGGCTGCTCGACCCGACCGCGACCCTCGCTGCACCGGATGGCGGGGTTAAATAGAAACGCCGTAACTCCAATAATGTGTGGGATATAATTCTCATCTTGTGGGTGTAGCCAGATAATAAAAGGCTGGAATATTTCCCCGGGCTAATGTGATACGCCGCCTATATGCGGGGGCAGTCTGGCCAACTGGCAAACTTCAGTCAAAATATATATTTTTTCATTTATTTTTATTTATTTTATTTTATTTATTTATTTCAAAGATACATAGATACATTCACAGACACATATTTATTTCATAGATACATTTACTATATGTATTACGGTTCTTTAGGCATGGCCTGTGTTGAGCCGAAATACTAACATGTTAATACAATTTTTTTATTTTATTTTTTATTATTATTTGTTGGTTTGTTTTTTTTTTTTATCATTAGATTATATACATTACATACAAGAGATACAATAATAATTTACAGTATAGAGGTTTTTACAATAAAATAATTACACCCGGACTTTAATTAAATCCCTTTCTACCTTGTCCCTTCCAATGCAAAGCAACCATCTTCTTCAACCAAGTTCTTAAATTATGTTGTGAATACGAGTTCCAACTGGTCGAGTACCTGGACAAACAACTGTGGGTTCAGGTTATCAGTAAAAAATTGCTAGTTGCATTAACCCCTTAAGTAATCATTAAAACTAAAACGTTTTTCAAATGATTTATTTTTACTGACTTAAATATCCTCTATAAAAGCCATTTCGGGGCAAAAATGGGCCTGAAAGTTGATATTATGGTGGATAATGTGCGTCAAGAAATAAAAGGAATTCATAATTATGTAATAATGACTTGTGAATGCAAATAACTATCACAAAATAAAAACCAACAACAATTTATCATCAATGTTTTTAAGTTTTTAATTTTAATTGAAAAAAAAAACTTTTTGTTTTCTGATAGTCAAGTATTTTGTATTTTTCGTATTTTATATTAACAATATTATTCTAGTTCTACTTATAATACCTATCGTATTCTTACCAGTATGCTTTACTATTACCTAAATTATATTGTTTACCCACACACAGGCCATGCCTTTGTGGGATCTTTTTTTATAATTATATTTTATTCATATTTTTTTCTATTTGAATTTATGTCATGTTTGTCTAATGCTAAAGAATTTTAAAAAAGAAAGAAAAATTAAATAAAGATACTACAGTACATCATGATCGTTTTGTAAATCAAAAGTGTAACCAGTATTACCAATAAATGGAAATCGTGAAGGAGGTATGTACATCAGGTTGATCGATATTCACTCGACGTCAAACACTTGGTACATCATCTTCATCATCACTGGAACCACCGGTGGCTGACACTGGCAGTCAAAGAGTTAGGAAATCACTTAAACCCAGATTTAAGAACAAGTATTTGAATACTCTCAAAGTGTTGTGGACAATTATTTAAGTATTTATAAGGTTTTTTCTTGTATTGGTTTTATCCATATTTTCATGTAAGACATAATTTTAGATTTTAAGCAAGTATGGCTAAATGTATGGAAGTGAAGGAAGCAAACGAGGACGGCCGAAAAAGACTTGGCACGACTAGATCAATCGTAACTTAAAATCTGCTGGTGTTAAAAGTCTACGGAACCGGAGGCCATGAGCGACTAGATGTGTGGATGTGAAGGAAGCTGGGATTGTATGTCAGGACAGACAAGTGTGTCACAGAAAGCAATGATGAAATCAAATTACTTGAAAATATTTCGCAATAAAAATTCACAAGTTTCTCGGAAGGCGCGTCTGCCACATTTGAAAGTAGAAAAACGAGCTTTTTCCCGCCTTTCTGCTGGTGGCGCCATTAAAACATCATTACGGCACCATAGACAAAAAGCGGAATAGACCATTACGTTCAAGTATCAGTTTTCAGTTTATGCATGAAAAGATTAAGTGAGCTATCCGTGTAATCTTAGATCGATGACTTCGGGGGGGGGGGGGGTATTAGACAATACTCTATATATAAACACATCTTTAATTTTTTTCTTTCTTTATTTTAAATTCTTTTGGATTTCACTATATAATATAAATCGAAGAACAAAATATATATATATATATATATATATATATATATATATATATATATATATATATATATATATATATATATATATATATATATATATATATATATATATATATATATATATATATATATATATATATATATATATATATATATATATATATATATATATATATATATATATATATATATATATATATATATATATATATATATATATATATATATATATATATATATATATATATATATATATATATATATATATATATATATATATATATATATATATATATATATATATATATATATATATATATATATATATATATATATATATATATATATATATATATATATATATATATATATATATATATATATATATATATATATATATATATATATATATATATATATATATATATATATATATATATATATATATATATATATATATATATATATATATATATATATATATATATATATATATATATATATATATATATATATATATATATATATATATATATATATATATATATATATATATATATATATATATATATATATATATATATATATATATATATATATATATATATATATATATATATATATATATAAGTATAATATAATTTCAAAAAAAGATCCCACAAAGGCATGGCCTGTGTGTGGGTATACATTATATAGGGCGCTGGCAAGAATACAATAGAAATTATCAGAAATAAAATTAGATTAAAAGTGCCAATATAAACTACAAATATTTGATTTTGACAGAAAACAAAAAAACAAAAAAATGAAAAACGTTATCAAATAGTATGTTATCAAACGCTATCAAATGCAACACCAAGCAATTTCAGCAAAACTTCAAATATTTGGCAATCAAACATTTCAAAAAACTCCCTAAAGAAATAAAAAAAATAGATGATATAAAAATCCTTAAGAAAAAATTAAAGCTCTATACATTTAATTCTAAAAAAAACTATTATATCTTTTATTATATAACATTAAACCACGAATGTAAGTCCCTTTCCAAGCACAAGAGCACAGTCTCTTTTATGGAGAGGCACAGCGAATCGAAATATAAAAGTTCTCCATATGTATAAATGATTCAAATGTATTATGTTATAAATAAAAATGTAAATATATTAAATGAATAAATTAAAAAAAGTACTATATGAGTTATACTGTGGCAACCCACTCTACCATGGCAACCCAAATCGAGTGAAATAACGAACACCCTACACGAAGCCCGCAACGAACGGAAACGAGCCCGTTACACTTCGCCGCCGCCCGTCCTCAGATCGACACGTATTTCAACTGTTCTCATATTAGAATCACGCGATTATTCTTAAGTATTTTCTTGATTGTAATTTTATAGAACTGAATAAATTTGTGTTAAAAGTAATCCGCTTTCATCTTGCTTCCCTTCTGATAAATTAAAGTGGTATTCAACTAGAAACCACAATACGTTTAAAAAAAAGGAACCTAGATCTGTTTTTTTTATTAAATAATTTAAACAAAATTTTGAATCGAAACAAACTAAGGTAATTAATTTCCAACAATATACTCTTTGTGGAATAAATTGAACACTTAATAATCCTTCCATACATTTCAGGAAGGTTTCTGCAAATAAATTAAAAATATTTTGAAGATGAAAATGAACTCCTAGATACATTGATCAATCTCCTGACACAGTACGTGTGAGTTCAAAACAGTCATCTATGTTGGAATAAGGAACGATTTTTTTAAAGAAGATACTCTTTTTATCTGTATGCGAGGTCCGAATCCTGGACTGTATTCACAAAAATAAATAGTTATTTTATTAAAATTTAACACTTTAATATACCACTATAATGAGTTTTATTTTTATTTACGACTAGTTTCGAAAACGACAGATGTTTTCATCTTCTGGTACAAATTGAAACTAACGAACAAATATATATTTAGGTGTATATATAATTTAGTCCGCCTCCGTAGTGTAATGGTCAGCATGCTCGGCTACCGTTCTGGAGGTCCCGGGTTCGATTCCCAGGGGGGTCCAATAAATATAAGTGATTTTTTCACTCTAATATTTATTCAATATTGCACTGGACTGGTACCTGAAGCGGAGGGCTGATCACCTTTCCTTCATGTGTTAACGATCAAGATAACACTGCGTTTATATGATGCAGTGCCCTATGCACCGTTGGGGTGCGGTAAGGGTTTTATATATATAATCTACATCAGTCGTTTTCGAAACTAGTCGTAAATAAAAATAAAACTCATTAAAGTGGTATAAGTGTTTCATTTTAATAAAATAATCATGTCATTCCACAAAGTTAATGCCGAATCAATAAATAATATAAGAGTTAAGTTGTTATCAATCATGGGTAGAATTTGTGAATGTTACAGGTGTGTAAAGTGATCACTTAAACCAGCCTATGACGGGTGGTAAGGCCTGTAAATGCCCAGACTTTCATATTCTCCTTCATCTATGTTGAGATGTCAAAAATGTAAAAAAAATCACCCCTAATTGGAGATAATCTAGATTTGTGAACCGTTATTTGGACACACTCAAAATATTGTATATGGGTACAATAAATGCAACAAATAGCTCGTAGAATTGATAATCTCGGGAGAACAGAACGAGGACGGCCGAAAAAGACTTGGCACGATCAGATCAATCAGAATCTAAAATCTGTCGGTTTTAAAATTGTGCGTAATCGGAGGGCATGTATAACTAGATGTATGGATGTGTAGGAAGCGAGGAGTGTGTGTTAGGACAGAAGAGTGTGGCGTTCCATCCTCTCTGCCTACCCCTGCGGAGAAACGGCGTAACGGTAGTAGTAATAGTAGTATAAATAGATTTTTCCACTTTTATTATGCGAGTGTTTTTACCTAGAATTTTCACCCATGAATTACATGAAATTATAGTAACTTTAAACAAAAAGAGTAAATTCACTCACGAGTAGGCATAGGCTATAAAACTTAAAAATTTGAAGCCTGAGTAGGGTCATGATAAACGGTGTTGCATAAGCCGTAGCTAAATTTCTCTTGAAAAAGAGTCTCTTGGGCGTTAGGTAATTACAAAAAATAAATAAATAAAAAAACAGCGACCGGGTGGCGTCATTACCGATATCATGAATCTAAGATACAGAGGGTGTCAATTTATTTCATTAATTGATTCGGCAGTCACTTAGTGGTAAAATCTATCCATTTTAAATTAATGTTTTATTTAGTAAATACCACTATTTCTTAAAATTTACTGTGACACGTGTTTCGATGCATTCCGCATCATCCGGTGTTTGAATTTTAAGAATTACTGGTATTTACTAAGTAAACATTATTTGAATTAAATTAAACATTTGAATAATCCACTGCATTGAGTTTTGTTTTTATTTACGACTAGTTTCGAAAACGACAATTGTTTTCATCTTCTTAACTAACCACTCTCATACACTTAAATTATAACACTCTGTTACAAATAAAGGTCAAGTCATGAATAGTTTAGAAAATTTAGAAATACATAAAAATATAAATTCAGATAAAACAATAATTAATAATATACTGTTTCAAAATACGTCACCATTATTATCAATGTTTCCTTTTACAAAAAATCTTGTTCCTTAACCCCCCTATCTATATTTATTAACCTATATATACACCTTAATATATTTTTATTCGTTAGTTTTAATTTGTACCAGAAGATGAAAACAATTGTCGTTTTCGAAACTAGTCGTAAATAAAAATAAAACTCAATTCAGTGGATTATTCAAGTGTTTAATTTAATTAAAATAATCATGTCATTCCACAAAGTTAATGCCGAATCAATAAATAATATAAGAAAAACATTAATTAAAAATGGTGTCAATTTAGTTAATTCCTTTATTTTTTGTATGGACTTTTTGTTTGCAAGGTCAAATTTTGAACAAGAACACCGAATTGCATTACGTTACATGTAAGCTAGTCTGTAGGGATATGTAACATACTTTATACGTAGTTATAGGCCATAGACAATAGACATTCCGCTTGAATTGTGACAAAAACAATCCTGAATTACGACCCCTAAACTGAGTTCGGTAGTAAGCGACTAAAACTACCCCCGCAGGGATGAACAACGTCTTGGAATAAATAAAGCAAAGGAAACTTTTCATTTAAATATAAAAATACATTTACCACTCCTTTCAAGAACGTCATAAATCAAAAATCGTCAATTTTCACTTATGCATGTTTTCAGAATGCCCAGAAAAACTACTAAATCCCAGCAAAAGCGGCATATTTTTAACTTAATATTTACCCGCTACAGGGCAGAAAGTGTTGTTTTTGCATTTTGAAGAAAAGGTATTGTTCAATTCTTCTTCTCCGTCTTAATCCTCATTGCTGAGGGTTGTGACCCTTGCAGAAGCAATGACTCTTCTCCAGTTATCCCTTGACTGCGCTGCACGTAGCGCTCCAACCACTGAGGTGCCTGCTGCTGCCTTAATTTGATCGGTCCATCGTGTGGGGATCTTCCTCTCCCTCTCTTTCCCTCCAGGCTACCGATCACAACTAGGCGTTCCAGGCTATCCTCGTTGCCACGCGCAACGTGTCCAAAGAACTGGAGAATCCGTCGGGTACAGATATTGGCCAGAGACAAGCCATCCAAGCGTAGTTCCTGGCGAATGGACTCATTGGTGCGTCTAGCTGTCCATGGAATTCGGAGCATGCGCCTCCAACACCACATTTCGAAGGCATCAATTTTTCTCCTTTCTGCTGCTTTTATAGTCCATGTTTCAGCAGCATAGAGAAAAATGGAGTGGACCAAGCTCCTGACAAGCTTCATCTTGGTGTTGTTACTCACACCCCGGTCTTTCCAAATTTTGTCTAGCTTAGACATGGCACTTTTGGCGATGGCGATACGACGTCTAATCTCTCCTTCACAAGTTCCTTCATTGCTGATTTGAGATCCAAGGAACTGGAACTCGTTTATTATCTCTAAACCTTCCAGTGAGTTCCCGAGATCACCAAACTTCTTAGATCGATCTATGATCATGATCTTGGTCTTGCTTTGGTTAATCTCTAGTCCCAGTGCCTTGCTCTCAATCTCTACTCGTTTAAGGAGATCTACCATCTCTTTTGGGTCTTTGGCCAGAAGTGTTGTGTCGTCCGCATATCGTATATTGGACAGCTTTACGCCACCAATGGACACTCCTCCATTCCATTCGTAGAGAGCCCTGCGCATGATGTATTCCCCATAGATGTTAAACAGGTCAGGGGAGAGTATGCATCCCTGTCTTACACCTTTCTCAGTGGGGAAGCTTGCAGTGTTTATGCCATTGATTCTTACGATTGCCTTACTTTGGGCATAAAGTCCATGGATGAGTTTTATCAAATGGGATGGGACTCCCATCTCCATGAGTACTTTCCACAGATGTTCCCACTTCACGCAGTCGAAAGCTTTTTTGTAATCGATAAAGCATAAAACTGTTGGCGTCAGGAACTCTCGGCTTTTTTCGATCACTTGGCGGATGTTGAGGATCTGCTCTCTTGTTCCTCTTCCTTTCACAAAACCAGCTTGTTCCTTTGGTATTTGCCATCCAATGTAACTGTGTAATCGTGCTTTTAGAACATATAGCATTATCTTGCTGGTGTGAGAGATAAGTGCTATTGTCCTATAGTTTTCACACTTTTTGGATGAGCCTTTTTTGTGAAGAGGAATGAAAACAGATTCAGCCCATTCCTGAGGCCATGTTCCCGTTCTCCATATGAGGTTGCAGAGATCCAGCACTGTTTTTATGCCCTTATCCCCTAGTTCTTTTAGAAGCTCGGCCTGTATGCAGTCATTGCCGGGGGACTTGTTGCATTTTAGTTTTTTCAGTGCATTTCGAATCTCTTCTTCCAAAATGTCGGGTTCCATGGTTTGATTCTCAAAGGAAGGACTTCCTGGCATATAGTCCGGAGCAGTAACCTCGCCATCTCTCCAAGACGCTGCCAATGTCCGTCAGAACGCTTCCATTTTGGTCCTCTATTGCCCATGTCTGAGGTTTGAAGGCACGGGTTAAGAGTTTAGTTTTTAGTTTGGAAAAGATCCTTTGTAGTGACGCTATTCGCTTTATCTTCTATCTCAGCACAGATATCCGAAATTTGTTTATTTTTGTCTCGTCGGCAATGTCTTTGTATATCTTTATTGAGCCTAGAGTATTCTTGTTTCGCTTCTGCAGATGAGGTTCCTTTTACTCTCATCGCTTTTCGCTTTGATATCATATCCCATGTGGGGTCTGATATCCAAGATTTCCTCTTTTCATTTCTCGGCTCCTGATATTTCATTGCAGTCTTGACAATTTTCTCTTTGAGACTGTTCCAACGCTGTTCGACATTTTCTGAGGAGTTTACGTTGAAATCAGCGTCTTGTTTCCTGATATCTGTGCCAAAACATTTAATTGCTGGCTCATTGAGGTTTAAAGTTTTAAACTTATCCCTTTTTATAATTTTGAACTTGGCTCTGATTTGTGCAATCAGCAGATTATGATCAGAGCCGCAATCTGCACCAGGATAAGTTTTAACATTACTTACCGATGACCTCCAGCGGCTATTTATCATGATGTAATCAATCTGGTTGCGACATCTATCACCCGGTGATATCCATGCGTATAGGCGTCTGATGTGCTGTTTGAACCAAGTATTCATGATTGTCATTTTTTCTTCAATGGCAAATTGGATCAAACGTTCACCTCTATCATTTTGGGTGCCAATTCCATAATGGCCAACTGCACCTTCGAGGTAACTGTTTGATCCAACTTTTGCATTGAGATCACCAATAACCATTGTTATTTCTTTATTGGGTATTTGAGCCAGCGTTTCTTTGAGAGCAGAATAGAAAAGATCAATAACTTCATCTGGAGCATCGGCAGTCGGTGCATACACTTGTACAATATTCATTTTGCAGGGTTGAGTGTTCAGTTTGATGTGGATCATTCTGTCATTAATGGGGTTATATCCAATGACAGACTTACTTAACTGAGATGTTAAAATTACCGCTACCCCACTAAATGTTGCATTTGCATTGCCTGAGAAGTATATTGTATTACCGTTTGCTGTTGTTAAGTGTCCATTTTCGGTCCAATGTGTTTCTGAGACTCCTAATATGTGTATGTTATGGTTGGTCATTTCTTTTTCTAGAATATCCGTCTTTCCTGGCAGGCGTAATCCTCTGACATTCCAGGTGCCAACTCTGTGTGTATTACGCACGGATATTCTTGTATTGGAATTAGCTTCACCAGTCGCACATTTCCCACATGGTGCCTGGTGCGTCACACCGATGTGCCCGGTCACCGATTTCCCACCTTGGGGCCCGGACCCCCAGAGGCGCCGGGTGTCAACCGGATCGCTCGACGGCCTTCCTATTTGTTTGCTTGCTTTCATTGGGTTGTCTTGGGAAAGTAGTGCAGTGGTTTCCCGTTGCCTTCTGCACCGCAGTACTCCAGTCGTTGAGGCTGTTGCAGCTGCGCCTGGAGTAATCTGTTGGGCAACCGTTCTGGCATCCATTGCCTCCGCTCGCTTCCAGTTCTGATGGGTACTGCTGCCCTCCATCAGTGCAGTAGCCCAGCTAACTCGGGCTGTGGATGCCGGCTGTCCAGTTTCCTGGCAGCCACCATCCTTAGGTACACGGCCTGCACCGGGACCATCCAGGGAGCTCTTCGCCAGTTCAGTACTGATGTGAGCCCTCCAGACCCCCGTCTCCCGTCTGTTCACCTACCCAGGCTTCCAAAGGGGTTGGTTACCGCAATCTCTTCCTGGGTTGCTAGGTTTAACAGGGTTCACCACGGGTAGGTGGGAGTGGAGTTGATGCAGAGAGGCTAGTATGTACACAACTTGTATAGTTACATTGTATTGCGCATCTGCATCCACGAACCCTAATTGTTCAATTATTTTTTTAAATATACTAAATATTTTTCAAATGAAGAAAAAACAGTCAGGTTTTACCTAAAAAGTTTGTTGCACAGTAAAAACTTCAAAAAGTGGCTTGATTTTATTTTTAATACATTGTATTATATTTCTAAACTTTAAAAACGTTCTCCTGAAAAATCAAGTTTTTTATTTATTTATGACGTTCTTGAAAGGAGTGAGCGATATGTATTACGGCTCTTTAGGCATGGCCTGTGTTGAGCCGAATACTAACATGTTAATACAATTTTTATATATTTTTTTATTTGTTTAATTATTAGATTATATCATATATCTTATATTATATATCGTCCACCTCCGTAGTGTAATGGTCAGCACGCTCGGCTACCGTTCTGGAGGTCCCGGGTTCGATTCCCAGGGGGGGTAAAATAAATAAAAGTGATTTTTTCACTGTAATATTTATTCAATATTACCTTGGACTGGTACCTGAAGCGGAGGGCTGATCACCTTTCCTTCATGTGTTAACGATCAAGATAACACTGCGTTTATATGATGCAGTATCCTATGCACCATTGGGGTGCGGATAAGGGTTCGAAAAAATAAAGTTACAATAAATATTAAAATTTAAATTCATTAGCTACACAAAAAACACCTTTTGCATGTCCCTACATTAGCCATATTCACACACTCATTGCTAGATAAAATGTTGATCAATGCGATTTTGATCGTCCCAAGGACCAACATGCACTAAGGATTGCAGAACAACATGCACTAAAGTCCGAGGTCTTACATGCACTAGTGCATGTTAATTTTAAGCATTTTTTAAATGTTATTTTAAAAAATGCTAAAAAATTAAGGTATCAATGTCCGTAACGTCTTACAGTCTGTATTATATGGAATATTACAGGTTTAAAAAATATATTGTAGCATTAAGTAAAATAAAAATGATAAAAAATGGGAATGTGTCAGCCCTGGTGAATGGCAAATGCCTTGAGATAGCTGTGGCTGCATTAGGAATCAAGCTAGGCTATGGAGCAAGCCTAGGGCTGATAGTAGCTTAATTTATTTATTTATGCTTCTATCTACATACACCCAGGGCTGCGTTTTATCATTTAATTATTTATTTCATTATTATTTCATTTTATTATTTGATTATTATTTTATTTTATTATTTAATATTGACCGGAAAAAATAATTATTATTTACAACATTCTTTAAAAAATCTGGATTATCTCCAATTAGGAGTTATTTTCATTTATTTTGACATCTCAACATTGATGAAGAAGAATATGTAAGAATAAGTCTGGGCATTTACAGGGCTTACGACCTTCAAAGGCTTGTTTAAGTGATCACTTTACATGCGTTTATGTTGAGATGTCATAAAATAATTTAATGATCATTTTTAAGGATTATTTTTAAATTGAATGTTTTTTTAACATTAAAATTTATATATTTGAAATACTAAATAACTATGTATATAGTAAATAAAAATTTATATGTAAGAATAAGATAGTAAAAATGTATGAACAAAAAAAATTCAATCTTATTTATTTAAATTTTACTTGGTAAATAACGATATTTCCTTATCTATTGTAACACGTGTTTTGGTGGATTCCGCATCATTTTTAAAAATCGCAATGATGTGGAATGCATCGAAATACATGTCACAATAGATTTTAGGAAGTGGAGCTATTTACCAAAAAAATTTATTAAAAATGGATAGATATTACTACAAAGACTGATCATGACTTCCATGTCACTTTGATCGATTTTTAATTTGAGTTTTACGGTGTCCGAAAATGATGCAGAATGCATCAAAACACGTGTCACAATGGACTTTAAGAAATACGTGTATGTATAAACCAAGTATGTACCAACTTAAATTAGAAACTAAAACAAAATAATTAATAATAATAATAATATTTACAATAATACCAAAAAAGTAATTCTATTCCCTTATTGTCCTTTCCTTTTCTTCTTTTCCTATCACTGCCATCTTCTTTTCTCTTTATCCCATCCTTGTCTCATGTCTCTTCCTTTATATTGACCTCTCTTATGTATAGTTGTGAAGAACTATAATTGGTTCTCATGATTTTATTTTTTGTATTCTGTATGTATCATATATTGTAACTGTTGTTCTTCCTTCCAATAAAATTTAAAAAAAAATCATAGTTAAATTATGAATTCTACGTTTCTTTGCATTAAACAGCTAAATTCATTATTATTTTTCCTTTTTATATTATTATTTGACATCTCAACATAGATGAAGAAGAATATGGAAGTCTGGGTATTTACAGGGCTTACGACCTTAATAGGCTAGTTTACGTGAAATGTTCGACTCGTACATAATTGACAATGGAGCGAATGGATGAAGAGAGAATGATATTTGGCGAATGTGAGCGAGAGAACAGAACGAGGACAGCCGAATAAGATCTAAATCAGATACTAAAATCTGGTGGTGTCAAAAGTCTATGTGATCGGCGGACATGTATGACTAGATGTACGGATGCGAAAGAAGCTAGGAGTGTGTCAGGACAGATGATTATGGCGTTATAACCTTTCTGTCTACCCCTACAGAGAAACGGCGTGTATAATAGTAGTAGTAGTACATAATTGATGTTTCCAAACTTTACAAACGGCAAATCTTTCTCAAACAGGGTGCAATTAGCAAAGGGAAATTCTTAATAATTTATATTGCGAAAACACATTTTCCAAAAGTAGGGGTTGCTATTTCTCCCTCCGCGCACACCCCTAGGATGCGAGTGCCTAGATTAATGTAATAATATCTTGTAATACGGATCGCTGTACTCTGTGCTATATCAGAATTTACAGATAACTGCATACATTAGTATTTATGCAAAATGCATCTCAATGCAAGTATATTATCATTGATGCATCTCAATGCAAGTATATTATCATTGATGCATCCCCGTTTTATACAAAGCCTTCGTATACATAACAAATGTATATAATTAGACATCTCAACATAGATGAAGAAGAATGTGAAATTTATTAATTGATTCGGCAGTCACTTTATGGTGAAAAGTATCTATCCATTTTTAGTTTTAACAAGTTTTTCTTGTTTTCTTGAATGTTTTTCGCAAATATTTTGTGGCACATTTTACAAACTTTATAAAATTTAACAACTTTGTTTTAACAACTTTTTTATCATGCTTACTTTTTAGTCAACCGGTTTCGACAAGAACCTTGTCATCATCAGGGTTTATCAAATTCTAAAACATTTAAAACAGTAAAATACTCATAGTTAATTACATTCCCTCACCAAAAACTTCCACACACTCCGTACACCATATGAAAATATGATTTAAAAATATGATTTAAAAACTCCCAAATGTTATTTTTATTGTTTTTTTTTGGTTTTCTTGGTTTACAGGGTTTTCAATTAAACTGAACCATTTACAAAACAAATTTGACATTTTATTGAATTTAATACAACAGTTAGAATTTACAATTTTTTGTTGAGATTTATAATAATAATACAATTTAATAAAATAAAATATAAAAACCCTTATCCGCACCAAATGGTGCATAGGGCACTGCTTCATATAAACGCAGTGTTATCTTGATCATTTACTCATGAAGGAAAGGTGATCAGCCCTCTGCTTCAGGTACCAGTCCAGGGTAGTATTAAATAAATATTACAGTGAAAAAATCACTTATATTTATTTTACCCCCCCTGGGAATCGAACCCAGGACCTCCAGAACGGTAGGCGAGCGTGCTGACCATTACACTACGGAGGCGGACAAATAATACAATATACTCGTAGGTATATCTTAAAAGCGATAAATCTTAATAACCTGGGGTTTTTAAAGTGGGAAACCTTGGTTATTATGTACAAGGTTTATAGATCATTTAGTGGATTTTTGTTTCTTCTAGCTAATTAAATATGTTTTTATTTGAATCTGTGTTGGGAACAGGAGGGATAATCTAGTAATAATAACCTGGGTTCAATCGAACCTCAGGGGTTCGGTAAATCAGTCTCCCGGGTTCGACGGAGGTCAAAATATACTTCCATTAGATCTAGTATTTGAAAGGAATAATCAATTTAGCCATAAGAATAATACAAGAACTCAAACGCTAAAACAATGCACGTACTTACTCCACATCGTCTTTTTTTTACTGGGATGGGACTTCAAATAAGTCATGACAAATCGCTCACTCCTTTCAACAACGTCATATATAAAAAAAAACTGATTTTTCAGGAGATCGTTTTCAAAGTTTAAGAATATAATAATTCGTCCGCCTTCATAGTGTAATTGTCAGCACGCTCGGCTACCGTTCTGGAGGTCCCGGGTTCGATTCCCAGGGGGGGGTAAAATAAATATAAGTGAATTTTTCACTCTAATATTTATTTAATAATACCCTGGACTGGTACCTGAAGCGGAGGGCTGATCACCTTTCCTTCATATGTAAACGATCAAAATAACACTGCGTTTATATGAAGCAGTGCCCTATGCACCATTGGGGTGCAGATAAGGGTTTTATTTATTTATATATATATGAATATAATAAAATGTATTAAAAATAAATATCAAGCCACTTATTGAACTTTTTAACGTGCAACAGATCTTTTTAGGTATAACCTTAAGGTTTTTTCTCCATTTGAAAAATATTGAGTGTATTTAAAAAAAATAATAACACAATACCTTTTCTTTAAAATGCAAAAACAACACTTTCTTCCCTGTAGCGGGTAAATATTAAATTAAAAATATGCCGCTTGTGCTGGGATATACAATAGTACATTTTCTGGGCATTCCGAAAACATGAACAAGTGAAAATTGTCGATTTTTGATTTATGACGTTCTTGAAAGGAGTGAGAGATATGTGGAAAAAACTATATATGTACATAGTTGTTATTTTATTATATAAAATGCACTTCCGCCAAGAAATATCAGTACAAAACTTATTTTCATTTTATTGCCTTATTTATGCATATTTTACAAATTTGAAGATGCACACATTTGGGAGAAAGCGCTGATTGGTAAAATACACAACTAACAAATAAGTCAGTGTAACCTCGAAATTTTAAAATAAATTTCATAAAAGTGCCGTCGTATATTACGTAAATATATTTTCGTCTCATATTAGATTTTAAAATTTAGGAATGCTGCAATAGCCATTTTAAAACCACCCAGCTAATATATAATATGTTTAACCCCTTAGTAACATTCTGCCGTGGTGTAATGGTTAGCGTGTTTAGCTACCGTGCTGGAGGTCACGGGTTCGATTCCCAGATGTGGGTGAAAATAAATATCAGTGATTTTAGACAATATTTAATACTACCCTGGACTGGCCCCTGAAGCGCAGGAGTGATGTCCTTGAAAACGATCAAGATAACACCGCGTCAACACGATGCAGTTCCCTATGCACCATTGAGTGAGGATAAAAAAAATTGACTACTTTTTATTCTCTTTCCCCTAACCGCACCCAGATGGTGTGTAGGGCACCTCATTTAATTGATGCAGTGTTATCTTGATTGCCAATTGAATGAAGTCAAGGTACTCATCATTTTAGTCCTTCAGACTCTTGAATACATGAGTGGAATATATTTATTTAAAAAATATTATTTGTTGCAATATAAAAATAATTATTTTATTCAGACTTAGGTGTGGTCTTATGTCGTGTCACGATGTCAACACGTGCGTCTTACTAAGCAAGTAGGTATGCATGAGCATAGTTTTTATCTTTCCCTTAGGGCGTTTGTCCACTACACGGAATTTTACCGTCCGGCACGTCAGTTAGCGTTTTAAAATGACGATTGGCTAGGATTAGTATGTGCTTTTGTCCATCTTTCTTCGGATAGGTGCGTGAATACGTTACGCGTAAAATCGACCACGCTAAGCTGTCGTAGTTGCTTTCATTTTTCAAAACCGGACTGCCGGATGGTGAAATTCCGGTTAGTGGACAAGCGCCCAAATACAGTGGACGATATGAGGTGAGGTTCCGTGTCAAAATTTTAAGAACAATCTAACATGTTTATTTAATACATAGGCCTATAATCATATGAAGCAGTGCCCTATGCACCATTGGGGTGCGGTAAGGGATTTATTATTATAATCATAATCATCATAATAAATTGAAAATGTTTTTATTAAATAAAGTTCAATATACTATTTATTGATTCGGCATTAACTTTGTAGAATGACATGTTGGTTTAAAAAAAAAACACTTGTATTAAACCACTTAATAAAACACTTAATGAAACTAGTCGTGTTTAATGAAAAAAACTTTAAAGGAATATATAAGTATTTTAAATTTATATTTGAACTTTGTTTTTACGTTTTATAATTAAAATATAATTTTGTTATAAAATCAATATAAATATTTTATTTGAACTTAATTATGATGTCTACCGGTTTCGAAGCTAACCGTTTCTTTTTCAAGACTGCTTAAAACATATTAATTCCCAAATAAATAAAAAAATAATCATGAAATCGATTATACCTGTTATATTTTTTTAAAACGTACATTCAAAAAATTGGGACTGTTCTCTATGAGCGCTTGTGCACTACACGGAATTTTACTGTCCGGCGTCCGGTTAGCATGAGAAAACGGATGATTGGCTTGTGCACTTGTTCGTCTTTTTCCGGAGCGGTACGCTCGACCGGTGCGTGATCACGGTGCGCTAAGCTGTCGTAGTCGCTTTTATTTGAAATACCGGACTGCCGGATGGTAAAATTCCGTGTAAAGCGGAAGCGCTTTACGTATATTTTGATTGTATAAGAGCTGAGATTTTTATTTTTAATTTTATTTGGAAAACCAACAGAGAACAATAACATATAAGTACATATCTTAATTATTGAAAAAAGCTCCAATTACAGATTTTCGCAGAATGAGCGTTAACAGTAACAAAAACAGAAAATTAAATATATAATATATTACATACAATTGTTTATTTAAATTATTTTATTTTAATTTTTTATGAAGGAGAGGGAAAGGAATAGGAATAGGGAGTGGAAGTTATTATTTAAGGGAGAAGTTAAGTCTATGGATGTGTCTTTACTATATTTTTTAGTGTAGATAGTTTAGTGTTTGTGAAATCAATATAGCTAAATTCATATTATTTTTTGACATCTCATCAAAGATGAAGAAGAATATGGAAGTCTGGGCATTTACGGGGCTTACGACCGTCATAGGCTGGTTTAAGTGATCACTTTACACACGTGTAACATTCACCAATTCTACCCATTATTGACAACCACACTACTCAAATTCTTGGAAGTTCTATATATATGAACCAATTTAGAAACCTTGTTCATGAATCACTAGAACTTCACTAGAGACATCTATTGGTGAGATGTAAAGAAGCTTTTTATTAAGCAGAAACTCTTATATATTCTTATTCCATATTCTTCTTCATCTTTGATGAGATATCAAAAAATAATATGAAAATAACTCCTGTAATTGGAGATAATCCAGATTTTGTGAACAAGTATTTGGACACACTCAAAATGTTGTAAATAGCTAAATTCATTGTTGTGTGCCAAACAAGAACGTTGAATATAAGAATTTTAATTCTAGGCTTTTTGTAGATGTTTTAAATCATTTATGTTTCTTTTCCGTCAGTGGGTGAAAATTGCCGACGCTTCGTCCTGGATTTCCCCTCAGACATACGTGCTCATTACGTCACAGATGATGTCGAGAATATTTGGCAACGCTCTCGAGGGGAGCATGCAGTCCGTGGATGGAGACAATGCATGGAAATAGCCGATGCGAGGAATCGGAAATGTTTTCCAGCGGAATTACGCTTCCTTCCGGATATTGATCTGTAACAACACCTAAGGCAGCGATCGGAAGCTCTGCCGGTATACGTCAAACGCGCCTAAGTCCGGTCTCAATTCGAAAGTTTCTAAATTTTTAAAGTAATAATATATGATTTGTATTTGAAGCGCTAACTTTGTGATTTTCCATTTTACAATTAAAATGTATCTTTGTTTTAAAATCACTGTAAATATTTTATTATAACTTAATTATAATGTCTACCGGTTTCGAAGCTAACCGCTTCATTATCAAGACTGATTAATACTATTAATCGAAAGTTTCTAAATTTGTACAGTAATAATATAAAATTTATACTTGAAGCACTAACTTTGTGATTTTCCATTTTACAATTGAAATGTAACTTTGTTTTAAAATCACTATAAATATTTTATTATAACTTTATTATAATGTCTACCGGTTTCGAACTAACCGCTTCTTTATCAAGACTGATTAATACTATTAATCGAATGTTTCTAAATTTGTACAGTGATAATATATAATTTATATTTGAAGCGCTAACTTTGTGATTTTCCATTTTACAATTGAAATGTAACTTTGTTTTAAAATCACTATAAATATTTTATTATAACTTAATTATAATGTCTACCGGTTTCGAAGCTAACCGCTTCTTTATCAAGACTAATTAATAGTATTATTCAGTCTTGATAAAGAAAATTTTAATTAATAAATTAAATAAATAAATTTTTTAAAAGAAGATTTTTAATGAGCAGAAACTCTTTTATTAGTATGTGAGGTCCGAATCCTGGATTATAATCACACACGTGAGAAACGCCAGAAAATATCATTTTCATTTTTATTATTCAAGCTTATATTTTGACCAGATAAATTATTTACAACATTTTGGGTGCATCCAAATAATGCCAAATATGAAAATAACTCCTGTAATTGGAGATAATCCAGATTTTGTGAACAACTATTTAGACACACTCAAAATGTTGTAAATATTATAGGTGTCTATAAACTTGATATGAAACATCTATGGTTTTTACAAGTAAGTATGTGAAAGAAGATGGAATTTTAAGCAACCAAGGGCTTACGACCTGGTATAACAAGTGTATAAAGTGATCGCTTAAGCCAGCCAAATGCCAGGTCGTAAGCCCTGGGATGCTTAGAATTCCATTTTCTTTCATATAAAAGAATAATAGGTGTTTATATCAAGTTGAGACACCTATAGTATCGATTATCTTCCTTAAAAAATTCTAAACCCCCTCAAACTTCACAAATCTCCCTCTCAAATGCCCCAAATCCCACCCACAAATTCCTCGAATCTTCCACTCAAATTTACTAATTTATTGGTCATTTTATACAACGTTGTTTTCGTGAGAAATAAATCTCCGCATTTGCCCCGAAGTGTAATTATAAGAATGGTTTTTTATAATATCCAATTTTGTAAAATATACAAATCTAAAAAAAATTCAAACGGTAATATTCATTACCTATTAATATTTATGTAAACACACACACCTAAATAAATACGTTAATTTTATTGGTGTATATTTTTTCCATCTTAATTTTTTTAAAGATAAACGTCAAATATAGCTCACTCCTTTCTAGAACGTCATAAATCAAAAACCGTCAATTTTCAGTTGTGCATGTTTTCGGAATGCCCAGAAAATGTACTATATCTCAGCAAAAGCGGCATATTTTTCACTTAATATTTACCCGCTACAGGG
This sequence comes from Brachycentrus maculatus, assembly GCF_059751285.1. NCBI lineage: Eukaryota > Metazoa > Arthropoda > Insecta > Trichoptera > Brachycentridae > Brachycentrus > Brachycentrus maculatus. Next base: position 848,608 of record NW_028281044.1, on the reverse strand, counting down.
CAAAAAGTGTTGTTTTTTGCATTTTGAAGAAAAGGTATTGTTTAATTATTTTTTTTAAATATACTTAATATTTTTGAAATGGAGAAAAAACCTTCAGGTTTCACCTAAAAAGATCTGTTGCACAGTAAAAAGTTCAGTAAGTGGCTTGATATTTATTTTTAATACATTGCATTATATTTTCAAATTTTAAAAACGATCTCCAGAAAAATCAAGTTTTTTGATTTATGATGTTCTTGAAAGGAGTGAGCGATATATTCAAGGAGTTAACAATACGCAATGTACAACCAAATTTGTTTTAAATGATTGGATCCAAAAACCGAATGAAATAAAGAATTCGTTCTTTCATTCGGTTTTTTAATTCGATCGCTAAGTCTAGTTGTCCTATCTGCTTGGCCTTATCACAATAAGGGTGCGGATAGGGGTAAAAGGAAAAGCGGAAAACTTAATATCCTTGAAAAAGTAAATAAGTAATATAATATTAACAAAACACAATCTTTTATGGCCAATTTAGGTAATAAAAACATATTTTTAGCCCTAAAAACTTCAGAAAAAAAATCCCGTATTTATGATTTACAATTTTATTACTAGTAACATTTTAACGACTATTTTAATCCTTTTAGACCTGGATTTTTTTTGAAACAGATTAGATTATATTAGGTCCAAATTTATATTTGAAAAAATTATGAATGTATGTTTAGGGCTGATCACCTTTCCTTCATGTGTAAACGATCAAGATAACACTGCGTTTATATGACACAGTGCCCTATGCACCATTGGGGTGCGGATAAGGGTTTTATTATTATTTATTATTATGTATGTTTAAAATGATTAAGAAAACACATGTTTTTATACCACTTGAGTTTATTAATGACTTCTAGTTTCGGAAGCTAAACTTCCATCGTCAGGTCTGAATAATAACTTACTTACTTTACTTACTTATAACCCTTATCCGCACCCAATGACGCATAGGGCACTTCATAGAATTGACGCAGTGTTATCTTGATCATAACTTATATGAAGGCAAGGTGATCACTCTTGCGCTTCAGGAACCAGTCCAGGGTAACATTACATAAATATTAGTGTAAAATCACTAATATTTATTTTCAACCCCCCTGGGAATCGAACCCGGGACTTCCAGCACGGTAGCTTAGCACGCTGACCATTACACTACGGAATAATAACTAAAATATAAAATAAAAAACTGTTCTATAAATAAGGAGAGGAGAAAGTTAGGGGGAGGGGGTTAGTCAAGGGGCGGAGTTTGAAAATAAAGGAAAAATGGAAAGTAAAGGTGAAGAATTTTGAAACAATATATTATTTCATAAATTATTATTAGAATTTGGGTTTTTTGTATTTCTAAATTTTCTAAACAATTCATAATTTGGCCTTTATATGGTACAAGGTGTAATAATTTTAATTTATGAGAGTGGAATGAGTGATTTGTATCAATTATTTTATTATTTAGTCATTAATAAACTCAAGTGGTATAAAAACAAGTGTTTCCTTAATCATTGTAACATGTCTTACCACAAAGTAAATGCCGAAACAATAAATAAAATAAATCTGTATTTTTACGAAATAGAAATGCGATCTGTCAGACGAATGTGCGGTAGAACGATGTACGATATATGTTCGAATAATATAAGGAAATAATGCATGCTGAGATAAGCATTATCGATAAAATTATGAAAGGTGTGTTGAGATGGTTTGGGCACGTGAATCGAATGAGTGAAGAATGAACAGTTAAACTGATTTACGAGGCGAGCGTGGTTGGTAATAGAAGAGGAGGAAGACCGACGAAAACTTGGCATCATCAAAAATGTTAAATACTTGGGCAAAGCATTATCGATAAAATTAAGAAAGTACTGTCGATATGGTTTGGGTGTGCGAATGGAATGAGTGAAGATAGAAAAATAAAAGAAATTTATGGTGCAAATGTGTTTGGTAATAGAAGCAGATAAGACCGAGGAAAACTTGACATTATCAAGCGTTTCAAGAACTTGAAAATGAGTCAAGTTCTCGGGGTGAGGACTTCTAAATATCTTTTTTGTATGGATTTAACAAGGCCAAATTTAAACAGCAATACTGAATACCGAGTCAGTTAATTTTTTTATAGTCAGTGCTGCACTATGAAGGATTCTAGGAGCGAGAACTCCCAAGTATATATTTTTTTGTAAGAATTTAACAAAGCCAAAAATTTTTGCCTAGAATTTTCACTCATGTACTAAATGAAATTATAGTAACTTTAAACAAAAAGAGTAAATCCACTCACGAGTAGGGATAGGCTATAACATTTAAAAAGTTGAAGCCTAAGCAGGGTCCCGATAAGCGGTGTTGCATAAGCCGTAGCTGGATTTCAGAGTCACTTGGACGTTACGTAATTCAAAAAAACTATATAAGACTATATAAGGGTATATAAGGACCGTCGGTCCATTTTATCTTCACATTCGTTTGAAAATATCGTAACTAGGCGAAACAATTGTCACAATATTAATTTTACGTGTTTTTTTAACAGTAAAATACAACTTAGTAGACTCAAAAAATCTGTGTTTGATTTAACAATCAACACAAAAATTAAAATGGAGTTCAATTAATTAAACGCCAAATCAATAAATAATTTTAAAAAACGCCAAATTTAAACAGCAGCACTGCGTACCAAGTTGATTTTTTATACTCAATGCGTGTATGAAGTCAGGCGTCTCAAGCACTAGACTACGTATCCCCGGATGTGTGACACATCGCTCACTCCTTTCAAGAACGTCATAAATCAAAAATCGCCAATTTTTTGTTGTGTATGTTTTCGGAATGCCCAGAAAATGTACTATATCCCAGCAAAAGAGGCATATTTTTAACTTAATATTTACCCGCTACAGGGCAGAATGGGTTGTTTTTGCATTTTGAAGAAAATGTATTGTTTAATTATTTTTTTGAATTTACTAAATATTTTTCAAATGGAGAAAAAACCTTCAGGTTTTACCTAAACAGATCTGTTGCACAGTAAAAAGTTTAATAAGTGGCTTGATATTTATTTTTAATACATTGTATTATATTTTCAAACTTTAAAAACGTTCTCCTGAAAAATCAAGTTTTTTGATTTATGACGTTCTTGAAAGGAGTGAGCGACATGTGAGAGGGTTGAAAAATGATAAAAACGAAACACGGAATTTTCGTTCCGCGAAATGGACTTTAAATTAACGGCCTTCGGGAAAGTTATTCGCCATTTTTAGAGTCTGTAAACATGGCGGGTATAAAAGCTACACTAAAATGCGAATAGTTTAGTTTTTATGTTGCCGTTGTCTGCGCTTTGCTTACTCGTCGAGAAAATTATATCCGTGAAGAGGAATGTCGGAAAAAGCGGCGCGGCCATCTTTGAAAATTTTGCAGAAGTAATTGTTGTAGTTCGTCCGATGTGAAAATGCGACGTATTTTTATTTTAAAAAATGTATTTACACACACACACACACATCGCTCACTCCTTTCAAGAACGTCATAAATCAAAAATTGTCAATTTTCAGTTGTGCATGTTTTCGGAATGCCCGGAAAATGTACTATATCCCAGCAAAAGAGGCATATTTTTAACTTAATATTTACCCGCTACAGGGCAGAAAGTGTTGTTTTTGCATTTTGAAGAAAAGGTATTGTTTAATATTTTTTTTAAATATACTTAATATTTTTCAAATTTAATAAAAACCTTCAGGTTTTACCTAAAAGGATCTGTTGCGCAGAAAAAAGTTCAACAAGTGGCTTGTTATTTATTTTTAATACATTGTATTATATTTTTAAACTTTAAAAACGTTCTCCTGAAAAATCAAGTTTTTTGATTTATGACGTTCTTGAAAGGAGTGAGCGACATATATACTGGAAATCCGAACTTATTGGCGCTGTGGCCTGTTCGGATTTGTAAAAGTCAGGATAAGCCGAAAAAATTGTAGTACAGTACCTACATACATACATAGTACTTTACATTACAGAAGTTATGTTGTACGCGCAGTCCTATGCTATAATAATGATAAAAAGTACTATATGACTGTTTTAAGGTACGTTTATACATTTATGTACATTAGTTGCAATATTTTTACATTTCAATCGTATATTATTGTACATTGCTCGAGTAGCAATACAGGTACAGAAATCATTTTAATAATTTAAAAAAAAATTATTGAAAAGTTTACTGTACCTATATATGCGAAAAGTTAACACGTCCTGTGCGTTAAACACGGCTACAATGTCCATAAATATGGCAGACACGCGTTGAACACGGGAGTCGTGTTCATGTCGTCTTTATAAGTCATACATATTTAAATATGACAGCGTTGCATCAAAAGTTGACGAAAGTTATTTAGTGTAACAAAACGTATAAACTGAAGCGTATTTTAGATTTGAAAGCTTACAATACATATCGCTCACTCCTTTCAAGAACGTCATAAATCAAAAAACTTGATTATTCAGGAGAATGTTTTTAATGTTTAAAAATATAATACAAATTATTAAAAGTAAATATCAAGTCACTTATTTAACTTTTTACTGTGCAACAGATCTTTTTAGGTAAAACCTGAAGGTTTTTTCTCCATTTGAAAAATATTTAGTATATTAAAAAAAATACTTAAACAATACCTTTTCTTCAAAATGCAAAAACAACACTTTCTGCCTAGTAGCGGGTAAATATTAAGTTAAAAATATGCCTCTTTTGCTGGGATATAGTACATTTTCTGGGCATTCCGAAAACATGCACAACTGAAAATTGACGATTTTTGATTTATGACGTTCTTGAAAGGAGTGAGCGATATGTCAGTATGTCAGTAGTAAGTAATAGTATTTTATTTTATTTTTTTATGATATACTTATAGAAAGGGTTGTTCACACATATAAATGTTACAAATATAATTCGTAAAGTAAACAATTTTTTTCATAAAAATGTAATCATTTAGGATTCGTTTAATTTAAAAACACGATGGAATATTATACTCATTCACTTATATATTATGTTCAAATATGTAGAAAGAAGAATTTGATTGAAGAATGTTCTGGGTTTTCAAAAATCGTGAATTTCTATGTTCTATGACATTAAGACCTAACATACGTTAAAATTCGCAACTTAATTTTTTTTAATCCAGGTAACATTTGACGTAAATGATTTTTTCTTAAAACGCCGTTTTTGTTTTGATAAAATAAGTTTTTCTTTTTTTTTCGAAATAAATATACGGTTATGGAAAGAAAAGAGTTCTTGCAAGCTAAGGAGTTAAAAGAAACACTAAATTAGTGATTTTCCATTTTGTAATTAAAATGCAGCTTTGTTTTAAAATAACTATAAATAGTGATTTTAAAACAAAGTAACATTTCAATTATATATTTTTTCAATGCATGTGCTAAAAAACAAAAAAAATCCTATTAAAAAACGGGCGAGAGGTGGTAATCGGCTCTCCACGCAGCCGGACGCGTATTGTTTAGTTGCGAATAAGACTGTAAGTACGCTTAAATACGCCTTAAATGCTCAATAAATGTGTTAGTAATCAGTATAAAAAAATACATATATAGAATAAATAAAATACATTTCATAATTTAAAAAAAAAGACAAATCAAGGCATCAAACGAACGCACTATAGCCGCGGAAAATGGTCGAAAAGTTCCGAAAGCTTACCGATCGCCGCTCGGAGCTTTCCGTCCTCCCCTCCCCCCTCCCGCAGCGCTCCCTCCTCCCCTCCTCACCAGTAGGAGTGCAGTGCTTGTGACGGCAGACGCTGCGCGCCGATTGGTGGATCTGAAAACACACGGTGGTCAGAAAATCGAGCACAGCTTCATGAAATTTAAATTATACAAAAATAAACTTTACACAATATGTATATTTTAGTAATAGCTAGTTTTTACTACACCACTTTTTTTAGTTCTTTATATTCTGTATCAACAACAGTTTATTAACTTTATAATTTATTAGCAAATTTTATTTATTTTTTCTTCAAAGGAGCCTTTTATAAATAAGGAGTCTCTAAACTGGTGTCACTAAAGGGGAGTCTCTAAAGTGAAGTCGTCAGAATGGAGTCGCTAAAGTACAGTTTCTAAAGTAGAGTCTATAAAGATAAGTCACTGAATAAGAGTCTCTAAAGTTCAGTTAATCAGCTAGATCTGATTTCGAATCGACGTTGCCCGGTACAAGGCAGTTAAACATTGAAGTCTGCAAAGTGGAGTCGCTAAAGTGGAATCTTTAAAGTGGAGTCGCCAGAGTGGAATCGCTAAAGTGGACTCGCTAAAGTGGAGTCACTAAAGTAGAGTTTCTAAAGTAAAGTCTCTAAAGTGAAGTCACTAAAATGGAGTCACTAAAGTGGAGTTACTAAAGTAGAGTTTCTAAGTATAGTCTCTAAAGTGAAGTCACTAAAATGGAGTCGCAAAAGTGGAGTCACTAAAGTCGAGTTTCTAAAGAATAGTCTCTAAAGTGGAGTCGCTAAAGAGGAATTTCTAAAATGGAGTCTCCAAAGCGGTGTCGCTAAAGTGTAGTTGTCATTAAAGTGGAACCTCTAAAGTGAAGTCGCTAAAGCTTGTTGAACTCCGACCACCCTGTAGGAGCCGACTGGCCCCAGTGGAGGAGTTTGCGCCAGTAGTCGTCACTGGGCGGGCGCGCCGACAACCCAACATTCTCCTTCCAGACGTTTCTATTTCAATTCCCCCCCACTCACATTATTATTTCCCCCCAAAACCCACCAAAAATCGTTTCGCCCAGCCGCGTTAAAAAAACCGTCCAAAATCCAAAAAAACGTACTCCCAACCCCTCAAAAGTCGGACGGATATTTTTGATTTGGCCTTTGATTTTTGTTTTTTCCGCAACCCTCTCTTGTTTACGGGATGGCGAGTTAGTAGTGCGTTTCGGATATAAATAAGCCAGTCTGATTCTCGGTGCGATTTTCAATCGGCTTCGATTCGCGTTCGTCGCGTGTGCGATGCAAGTATCGAATATTCCCAACGCATGCACTCCGCGTTTATGCGCTCCGTGAAAACCACCAGCGATTTTTCGTCCGCCTTTGATTTTGTGCTTCGTGTGATAGAAATATTCATCGAGTGTTTTGTAGGAGATCTTCGGTCTCCCGTACGAGCCGAGTCGCATTTATTCTATTCATAGTTTGTTCGCTGCTCGGCGTTAGCTTAACGCTATTTTGGGACGGTTCCGAACCAGAATTATACAACGCAGCGATTTTGCTGTTGGTCACAGAGGAAGATAAAATACGTCTCGAAATACCCCCGGAATCGATCGTGAGTGAGTCTCTTCAGACACCACGAACGAGAGAAAAAGATCTCGGATAAAACGGAAAAAGTAACAAGTTCGTACGTCACCAAAAAAACAGAATAATGATCAAAATTACATAAACCTTTCGCTAAAAAGGTAAATATTGAAAAAAAAGATTCGTCCAAAGTTTCGTAGGGAAAATACTACGCAAACGCACTGTTTTATTAGAGCTTAAATATATTTAAAAAAAACGTCTTCCGTATAATTTAAAAAAAGGGGGTTCATATCTGTGATTCAAAAACGAAAAGGAAACAAGTGATTTGGTGAAATTTTGAGAAAATCGGAGAAAAAGTGAAAGAGGAGAAATTGTTGAAAGAATCGTTGATTCTGGGTGACGAGGAATGGACCAGGGAAGACGAGAGTGGTAGTCCGGACGGAAATGCTGCCGTCATCTCTTCCTCACGGCCTTTGAGCCTAGGAATGTTTATACCAGATTCCCTACGCAGCTGCATGATCGAGCCAGACGTTTCGACATACCTCCAAACTCCGTCATCAGGACAGGTGCAAAAATAAACAGCAAAACAGCCTTATTAAAAAAAAAATAACCCGGGCAGCGGGAATCCTCCCGATAGTTTGTTTTGGCAAATAAATTGAGAGATGTAATTAACAAAAAGCAATTAACATAATGTTGTACCTCTGTGTGTGTTAATGTTTGTGTGTATGCCCCTCCTTCGGTGTGCATGTGGAAAAGCAGCTTAAAAAAAACTTAAATTGTAAATGTAAAAATAATCCACACTTTAAAATGTAAATATAACTCTCAAATAATTTCCAATTCAACTTCTCTAATAAGACTTAAATAAAAAGATCTAAATTCAAATTTAAATATTCGCAATCGAACACAATTTCCTTTCTGTGATTGGTTTAATTTGAAAATGAGAACAAATGCTACTCTAGAAATTAGTTCTCAATTATAATAATCGAACATTACATTTTTATTCTTATTGTAAATTTGAATTGGAACTTGAGAGTGTAAATGTACATATGTGTTAAAGTGTGCTATTATTTGAGTTTGCTGTGTTTTGAGATATGCATAGGTGCATCGCCATTTCCGTAATCAATACTCCAAAACTGAACTGCGTTCTTCCAAATTCAAGGGATAATAAAGACAGATATACATTTTTAGTTTCAATGCGGATTTCGAACAGATACTTGAGTTTTTACATACTTTTATACAGAAACTTAGATTAAGTTAAATGGAAACCAATGAAAAGTAATCAATTTTTATGCATAAACATACATATTTTACATTATTTTTTTGTACTTTAAAAAATTTATTAATTGAACTAATTTTGCAAAAAAAAAGTTTTTTTTAGGTAAGGAAACAGTAATACATTTTTATATGTACAAAACATGTTAACAATAATTAATTCAGCAGTCATTTTATGGTAAAATCAATCCATTTTTCATTAGAATTATAAATACCTAAAATTTAGACATAGCTTCACATACGGAATTTAAAATGATGCTAATTGCACCGAAACACTTCGGCTGTCCAAATTTAAAACACAGTAAGGGACATTTTTTTTGTAGTAGGTTTTTTTTTGCATTTTTGGACTAAGTAGAGTCTACTTAGTCCATAAATGCAAAAAAACCTACTACAAAAATGTCCCTTACTGTGTTTTAAATTTGAACAGCCGACTTGTCAGAATAGGTTTTTAAAAATACAATTTTTTAAAAAGAGAAAAATTAAAAATATATATATTTCGTGAACTTCTTTAAATTTAAATTAACATAATTATTAAACTGTTCAGTTCAGTTTTGGAAAAAATTCTATAACTTGGCAAAGCTATACATTTTTTTCTGTATATTTTTTTAAGCTGCGTTTCCACTTAACCTTCCACTTAATCGCAAGTTACACTTAAACCTTTCTCTCTATTACTCTTTCTATATCCCTCTAAATGTTCGATGTTAGCAATGGCATGTGTATTTTCTCTAATATTCTTTAATCCTTTAACCAAAACACTACTTAACAGTACAAAGTGAGAAAAATACTTAATTAGTGAGAGCGGAAAAATATGCACTATTCTCAAATACATTTCATTCCAATCTCAAATTGAAATATTGTATTGGAAAAATGTATTTATAATTTAAATAGTGACTTAGCTCTATACAAGTATACTATTTTGAACAAGGGTTTCATACCCAATACCAATATATAATTTTTGACATCTCAACACAGATGAGTCCGCCTCCGTAGTGTAATGGTCAGCACGCTCGGCTACCGTTCTGGAGGTCCCGGGTTCGATTCCCAAGGGGGGTAAAATAAATATAAGTGATATTTTCACTGTAATATTTATTCAATATCACCCTGGACTGGTACCTGAAGCGGAGGGCTGATCACCTTTCCTTCATGTGTAAACGATTAAGATAACACTGCGTTAATATGACACAGTGCCCTATGCACCATTGGGGTGCGGATAAGGGTTTTATTATTATAACAACACAGATGAAGACGAAAATGTAAGTCTGAATATTTACAGGGATTACGATCTGTCATAGGCCGGTTTGATTGTTCACGTTATACGTGCAACATTCACCGTTTTACTTATGATTGATACAATTTAAGTTTATCACTTAAACCAGCCTACGATAGATTGCAGGCCCTGCAAATACCCAGATTTTTATAATATTCTTCATCGATATTAAGATGTAAATATAAACATTACTCCAAAGTGGAGAAACACAATTTTGTGAGCAAGGTTTTGAACACACTCAAAATATGTTGAAACACATTTTAAATTTATGTAAAAAAAAATCCAACTCTCATTCATTTAGTATTAATCTCTCTTGTAGGTTTTATAAAACATATTTATAGATTCTATGTAATCTAAAAATATGGGTTATTTTTCCTTAATCAATGAAATGCACTAATTATCAAAGCATTTTAAAAATGCACTAATTTTCAGAGCATTTTAAAAATGGACTAATTTTCAGAGCATTTTAAAAATGCACTAATTTTCAAAGCATTTTAAAAATGCACTAATTTTTACATTTTAACGTATGCCTGAAAATAATATTTTTGCCATCGCACTTTTCACTGAATGTCTCCTCTAAGTGTCTATTTATTTATAAATGTCTATGATAATCACTTTTTAATGTCTATGGTATGCTATTTTTTGGTTATGGTTTGTATGTTTTTTTTCTCTATGTGTGGTATTTGTTAAGATCCATGTTTAAAAATCATATTTCAGCTATTTTAGAAGCCGTAATAAAATGATTTTTTACGTATTACGAGTAATTTTTGCCAAAGATAATTTATAAAAAAATATATGTACATATAAAATAATCTAACTCTTTAAATCGATTCTGACATAAAAATATAAACAGTTACTATAAAACATATTTTGATAAATTTATTATCTATGGCTAGAATAAATTTTATGTCATTTTTAGCTTAATTTAAACTGTTTTCAGCAACGTCACAAATTGATAGAGAAAATTACAAGAAATTTAAATAATTTAAAGTAAACGGTTTCTATTTTTTAAGGAATAGGTTTTCTTTTAATAGGTTGTTATTTTTATTTGTTAGGAAGAAAAAAAACGAATCTCATAAGGGATCAAAGATTAGTTCATACTAAAATATAAATAATATTAAAAACGTAATAATATAGTATAAATTTTTTAATACTCGTAAACGCAGGTCGCCATTTAAATCTATTTATGAAGAATATTGACCCATTATTAGGTAATTTCTCAAACTTGATATAAAAAAAACGAAATTCTTTCAAACGCATCTTCGTTCCGCTATTCGACATTTACCTAACAGCAGCTGTAAAGTATGATTTTCGTATTACCATGATGGCTGATAATGTTCGCTGTATTAAGAGGAAAAAATTATATTTTTGATAGAATATTGATAAAAAAAATCAATTAAAAAAAGATCAATCGATCATACTTTCAAAATATTTTTTGGTATTACACAAAGTGAACGATGAATGATAAGGAGAGAATTATATATTATCATACCATTCTCTTTTTCAAAACTCCAATGGTGCATAGGGCACTGCATCATATAAACGCAGTGTTATCTTGATCGTTAACACATGAAGGAAAGGTGATCAGCCCTACCCTTGAGATACCAGTCCATGGTAATATTGAATAAATATTACAGTGAAAAAATCACTTATATTTATTTTACCCCCCTTGGGAATCGAACCCAGGACCTCCAGAACGGTAGCCGAGCGTGCTGACCATTACACTACGGAGGCGGACAATATATATATATATATATATATATATATATATATATATATATATATATATATATATATATATATATATATATATATATATATATATATATATATATATATATATATATATATATATATATATATATATATATATATACATACATACATACATACATACATACATACATATATACATATACATACATATACAAAATTCACATTATACTGAATTATTTTAAATACTTTAAAATGAATTGTTTATTAAACATAGCACAATGTCACTATCGAAACCTTGTTCTTGAATCACTAGAACTTCACTAGAGACAACTGTTGGTGAGATGTAAAGAAGCTTTTTATTAAGCAGAAACTCTTATATTAGGTCTTTGGACACACTCAAAATGTTGTAAATAAATTATTTGGTCAAATTATAAGCTTAAAACAAATTAAATTTATAATTTATAATTGAAGCACTAACTATGTGATTTTCCATTTTATAATTGAAATGTAACTTTGTTTTAAAATCACTATAAAGTGTCCGCCTCCGTAGTGTAATAGTCATCATGCTCGGCTACCGTTCTGGAGGTCCCGGGTTAGATTCCTAGGGGGGTTTAATAAATATAAGTGATTTTTTCACTCTGATATTTATTTAATATTAGACTGGACTGGTACCTGAAGTGGAGGGCTGATCACCTTTTCTTCATGTGTAATCGATTGAGATAACACTGCGTTTATATGAAGCAGTGCCCTATGCACCATTGGGGTGCGGTAAGGGATTTATTAATTATAATGTGATTTAAAAAGTTAGATTTTAATTACAGATTTAATTTGTAAAAAAAAAAAAACATACGTATTTTTAAAACGTTAAAATTACGGATACTTAAAGTACTAGGTTTAAAAAAACGTGCTTACAAAATAAAAACTAAAGAATCATTTTTAAGCCAAGCATTTTGTTTACCAGTAAGAATTTTTTTCTGTATAAATTAGATCGCCACTGTTTTTTTCGCAAATGCTAAGATGACGTGAAACATCTTCAAATAACGTTAACGTATATTACACTATTATTAATATATTATCAAGTGATATACGATTTGAGTTCCGTTGTCGAAATCGCTAGAGAATCGGAAATTTATGACGCGAAAATAATATATAGGGTAGAGAAAAACCACCCTCAGAGCGAAAAAATAATATTTTCGATATTTTTTCCTTCTTTCCATGTTTGCTAAAACAGCTGACATGTTTATATATTGATTTACATCATCCGTACCATGTCCCACCTCATTTTCTTGTATATGTTTTGTGACAATAAGCGGAAAAAACACCACATGACGTATTTAAGCTTTCATAAGAGGATAGTTACAATTTTCGGTTGAAAATTGGGAGATGGACTAATTTAAGGTTAAATTTTACATCAAAAGGTCCCACCTTATATTCATGTAAACATCACATGACGTACTTAAACTATAATAAGGGGATAGTTACAATTTTCGGTTAGATTAGGGTCATATACTAGTTTTAAGTTAAATTTTACATCATTCATGTCCATGTCCCGCCTTATATTCATGTAGACATCACATGATGTATTTAAAGTACCATAAGATAGTTAGGGTTAAGGTTATATTTTACATCACCATGTCCCACCATATAAACATTAAACATATTCATATAAACATCACATGAGATACATAAACTATCATAAGAGGATAGTAAAAAATTTCGTTGCAAATCGAGGTACTAGACGAGGTTAAATTTTATATCACCATGTCCCACCTTATATTCATGTAAACATCACATGACGCCTTTAAACTACCATAAGGGGATAGCTACAGTTTTCGGTTCAAAATTGGATGCTGGACTAATTTTAGGTGAAAGTTTACATGTTCATGTCCCACCCTATTTTCGTATGTATGATTTGTGATAACAAGCTTAAACAACAATCCTAAAACGTACTTTAACTATCATAAGAAGATAGTTAAAATTTTCGGTTCAAATTAGGGTGATATACTAATTTTATGTTAAATTTTACATCATCCATCCCATATCGCTCACTCCTTTCAAGAACGTCATAAATCAAAGATCGTCAATTTTCAGTTGTGCATGTATTCGGAATGCCCAGAAAATGTACTATATCCCAGTAAAAGAGGCATTTTTTAACTTAATATTTACCCGCTATAGGGCAGAAAATGTTGTTTTTGCATTTTGAAGAAAAGGTAGTGTTTAATTCTTTTTTTAAATATACTTAATATTTTTGAAATGGAGAAGAAACCTTTAGGTTTTACCTAAAAAGATCAGTTGCACAGTAAAAAATTCAATAAGTGGCTTGAAATTTATTTTTAATACATTTCATTATATTCTTAAACTTTAAAAACGATCTCCTGAAAAATCAAGTTTTTTGATATATGACGTTGTTGAAAGGAGTGAGCGAAATGTGGAATTGTTAAATTGGCTTTATTATTATTAACGTAACATTTTTAATTTTTTTTTATTATTGTTACTGTAACTTTTTATTTTATTTTGTTTTTTTCATGTAAAGCTGTACAATTCCCGAACAAATTAAATGGAATAAATAAATTTTAGAATTAGAAACTCCCAATGCAGTGTACGATCATATTCTGTATACCAAGAAGAGGATTTAAAAAATCTATTTATTGAATTTTTCCCCAAAATACCACACATGACGATACGTATTTCCGTGATGAACATACCGATATATATTTATCTGCAGTTTGGATAGTGTTCTCGGAGAGAGATTGAGAGGCTGGTATAGTCTTGAGACGGATTTAGACAAGTCGTGCGTTACGTCACACCGCCCTTCTTCTCTCACAGGCGGACCTAGCACTCTTTCGACCTACTTGCAAATCGCGCACAGCTCAAATAAACCCGAAATATAATAGCTAGCTTCATGTTTTGATTGCATAACACGTGTAATATCGACACGTACAACCAATAAAGTCTGCTCTGCGAAAACCCGCTGGCTTTTCAACTAGACCAGGAGTCGGCAACCTCTTGGACCTAAAGAACCAAACTTGAGTAGCAAAACGGTTTAGAAACTGAGCCAATTTTTAATTTACATTAATTTAACAATATTTTGAGCCCAAATACTTCAATTATTATCTTCAATTATTCTTCAAACCCTCATTCGCACCCGATGGTGCATAGGGCACTGCATCACACAAATGCAGTGTTATCTTGATCCTTAACACACGAAGGAAAGGTGATCAGCCCACCACTTTAGGTACCAGTCCAAGGAAATATTAAATAAGTATTAGAGTAAAAAAATCACTTATTTTTATTCGACCCCCCCTGGGAATCGAACCCGGGACCTCCAGCACGGTAGCTAAACGCGCTAACCATTACACCACGGAGGCGAACAATTATGGGATCTTCAATTATAGGAGCTATTTTTCATATTATTTTTTGACATCTCAACATAGATGAAGAAGAATATGGAATATCCATATACTTCTTTATATACATCGCTCACTCCTTTCAAGAACGTTATAAAACAAAAATCGTCAATTTTTAGTTGTGCATGTTTTCGAAATGCCCAGAAAATGTACTATCCCAGCAAATATATATTTTCGACTTAATATTTACCCGCTACAGGACAGAAAGTGTTGTTTTTGCATTTTGGAGAAAAGGTATTGTTTAATTATTTTTTTTAAATAAACTCGATTTTTTTCAAATGGAGAAAAAACCTTCAGGTTTAACCTAAAAAGTTCTGTTGCATAGTAAAAAGTTCAATAAGTGGCTTGATATTTATTTTGAATACATTGTATTATATTTTAAAATTTTAAAAACGTTCTCCTGTCTAGATTTTTGATTTATGACGTTCTTGAAAGGAGTGAGCGACATATGTTGGGATTTCAAAAAATAATTCAAAAAATAATCTTTAGTTGGAGATATCCAGATTTGTGAACAAGTATTTGGACACACTCAAACTGTTGTTAATAAATTATCTGGTCAAATTATAAGCTAAAATAACAAAATAAAAAGGATATTTTCTGGCGTTTCTCATGTATGTGATTAAAATCCAGGTTTGGACCTCACATACAAGTATAAGAGTTTCTCTAGTTGGAAATATAAGCAGAGGAAAACAGAGAAAAATTTGTCACGATTAAGTATTTTTATAATATTCAATAGTGGTCAGGAGTCGGAATAATCGGCAAATATTTATGAGTCCGCCTCCATAGTGCGATGGTCAGCGCGCTCGGAGGTCCCGAGTTCGATTCCCAGGGGGGGGGGGTCAAATAAATATAAGTGATTTTTCACTCTAATATTTATTCAATATTACCCTGGACTGATACCTAAAAGCGGAGGGTTGATCACCTTTCCTTCATGTGTTAACGATCAAGATAACACTGCGTTTATATGATGCAGTGCCCTATGCACCATTGGGGTTCGGATAAGGGTTTGAAAAAGAAGATTTATGAGTAGCAGCATGAATGTGGAAGAAACGATGATCTATACAGAGGCAGATTGGTGTGGCGTTCTATTATATCTGCCTACACCAACTGGGGAAACGGCATGACGATTAGTTAGTCAGTTAAAAATAATACTTAGAGGATGTTTTTAAAAAATCGCGTATATCATATATTATTTTCATCTTATGTGTATCCCAACACAGATTAAATTAAAACATGTTCTTAGCTAGAAGAAAATAAAATCCCTCAAATTGATCTTTGTATAAACGTTGTACATAATAAACAAGGTTAAAAAACAAATTTAACTCCCATCTAAAAAAAGCGTGTAAAAAATCGCAGAATATTTCAAAAGGAACAATTATTTATTGAAAACACCAAGTTATGTCGTAAAAGTTATACTATTTCGTGAATTATTTATTATTACGCCAGTTATTACAAAACTCTACAAGACGTAGTCGCTAATCTATCGTTCTTGTTTCTCCTTCGATGACATGTCATTAGAACACAGCGTAACCTTCAAAATAGCATCTCATAATTTTCTATAAATATGATCAGCTCAAGCTGTAGGTGCCTACCTAAACTATAGTACCCAATTACCTACGCATGACGTCACAACGCGTCCATAAATTGCCATCGCGATATTAATTTTTCCCTCTGGCAACACCTCGGCTCATTCGGCGATCGAGCCTCGTCACTCGACAAGATGGCCGCCGCGGAACAGCTGATAAACGTCAAATTCCCCCGGATTAGCGGCAAATTTCCTTACGCACGCTGCCGTGCGTGGATTTTTTGTGTAAATATACCGCTTGGCAACCTTCCTGTTGTTTTTTTTTTGTTTGGCCATCTCCCGAATGCTGGCACAGGTCTCGCTCTAGAGCCGTGACGCTGAATCTCTTTCATTAACGCAAATATTGGCCAAACTTTCTCTCCGTACGAGGATTCGCGTATTGTGGTTCGATGCCAATACAAAACCGCGTAGTTGCGCTCTTTTGGTACTGTGCAGCTGGTACGAAATGCACATGGCCTAGAAAATGTATAAACACGCATACAGTGTTTATTTTGAATCCTTATTTACACGAAAAAAATAACCGTTAGTACAATTCCACCAAAAAAAACAATAATTTGAAACAGATTTTTCATAATTTTATTAATGATTTGGCAGTCACGCTGTGGTAATATCTATCTATGTTTAATTTATGTTTTATATCGTAAATACCACTATTTCTTAAAATCTACTGTGATACGCGTTTGGATGTATTCCACATTATTTTCAAATTCCGTACGATGCGGAATGCATCGAAACACGTGTCACAATAGATTTTAAGAAATAGTGGTATTTACCAAGTAAACTTAATTTAAAAACAGATACGAGTATATCATCATTTAAGAGCATTTTTAAACTAGTTCTTGGTTTATCATGTAAAAATGTTTAAAAAAAAACATAAAATCATAAGTTTATAGGAATTATCAATATAATTACGTTATATATAGTCTATTTAGATACGAAGATTTTTAAATTGATATTTGAACAAAGACAAGGAAGTTTAATTACATATTTACATATCCAATTACGATAAATGTTAGCTGGGTTTAATGAAAATAAATTTGCGGTCTTTCGATTATCCCACCTTAACGAAATTCATGAGATTTTTCACACAAACGGGTCAATGGCTGAAGAATTATACAGCTTTACGCAAAGTTCTCCCGATATCTTGGAAATTCTTCCTCAATATCGTGGTTTAAATTTATTTACTTGTATACGATAAATTTTTCCTTATTTTATGCCTCCTTCTTCTTCTTCTTCTTGGTGTAGGCCTAAAAATGCATCTGGGAATCGAACCCGTGACCTCCATCATGGTAGCTAAATACGCTAACCATTACACCACGGAGGCAGAATGTTACTTAGTGGTTGAACATTTTGCTCACTCCTTTCAAGAACGTCATAAATAAAAAAAAACTTGATTTTTCAGGAGAACGTTTTTAAAGTTTAAATATATAATAAAATGTAAAAAAAAATAAATATCAAGCAGGTCATTGAACTTTTTACTGTGCAACAGATCTTTTAAGGTAAAATCTGAAGGTTATTTCTACATTTGAAAAATATTTAGTATATTTAAAAAAATAATTAAACTTTTCTTCAAAATGAAAAAACAACACTTTCTGCTCTGTAGCGGGTAAAAATTGAGTTAAAAATATGTCGCTTTTGCTGGGATATTGTACATTTTCTGGGCATTCTGAAAACATGCATTACCGAAAATTGACGATTTCTGATATATGACGTTGTTGAAAGGAGTGAGTGAAATATGTCACATTAAAAAAAGTATCATGTTTTTTATCATCTATATTTTACTATCTACATCAATAAATTCGTTAAATGAACGCGGAAATGATTCTCTATTCTCGTCAGGAAGATGTAAATTGCAACGAATCTGTGTTAATGCGTTCGTATGCAGAATGCACCTCTAGCAATGATTTGCCTAACAAGTAGGCGAATGCAGGAGCTACAACCTTGCACATTTTTAGGAATGTCTCCTTCGGGAGACATTCCTAAAAATGCAGCGAACTGCATCTAAATACCATGCATTTTTATATTGAAACATTGAAAGTGTACTCGCAAATACGCAATATGATAATGGGTACAATTGGTAGATGTTACACGTGTGTAAAGTGATCACTTAAACAAGCGTATGACGGTCGTAAACCCTGTGTAAATGCCTAGATTTTTTATATTCTTCTTCACCTATGTTGAGACGTCAAAAATGTAAGTGGAGAAACCCATTTGGACACACAAAATGTTGTAAAAAACGAGACACTATTTTTCTAAATAAATTTAGCCTCAATGATACTAAAACTTTAGTTTTTATTTGTGTGTAAAGTGATCACTTAAACTAGCCTATGGACAGCGTATTATAGACGGGTCATAAGTTTTGTTAATACGAAGACTTTCATCATGTATGTTTTGTATTATTATAATTTATTTGTTAGGTGTATTTTCTATGACTGCTTTGTTTTTTTATATTTTTTATTATTTTTTATAAACATAAATTGTATAATGATTAAAGAAAACACTTCGTTTTTTACCACTTGAGTTTTATTATAGACTACATGTTTCAGAAGTTAAACTTCCATCATTCAGGTCTGTATAATAAAACATGTAGTCTATAATACAACTCAAGTGGTAAAAAACGAAATGTTTTCTTTAATCATTGTAACATGTCTTACCACAAAGTTAATGCCGAAACAATAAATAAAATATAAATTGTATACATATATTACAAATTTTTTTTTAACATATTTTTAAAAAAATTGCAGAGACCCACCAAGTCACCTTGTGTGTCTTGTCGGTGGAGTTATTTTTACATACATTTTTTATTGTTTTTAATCATTGCACAATGTACAAGGATTTATATCATACTTAGTTTATGACCATCAATCAAGATCCGTCATACAGGTCATTTATTTGTCTTTTTCGTCTTGTCACATTTTCCAAATAAGACACCACTAAATACCACCGATAGATCCTTATGCCCCATTGCCTCATGAATTTTGTCAACAAAAAAATCATATATGCAAATTCTGAGATTTCATAATGGAAGGAAATTTTGTTTTTCGGAAAATTTTGAAACTTCAATTTACTCTACCCGACTGAGTTTCTCCAGGGTATGCTTGGCTACAATAGTCTAGAGACTAGAAGGAATGTGTATTTGATTACGCATTTTTATCCATTGTTGCGCGGTATGATCGATAATCCTGAAATTATCCGGAGCATTGGTCCGTATGTTCCCGATAGTTACCTAAGACAGCGTCGGCATAGATTGTTTCACATTCCTATACACAGGACCAACCTCCCGATGGTTATGCCTGTAGGAAGAGCTACCGCTATGTTGAACAAAATATTAATGGATATTGATCTGTTCCGTGTGTCTTAAGGAGTTTTCCGAATCGGGGTTCTTCTACACCTTTAACAATAGTTCTTGCATATTTTCGATTTTAATGTATTAATTTTTTTTAGTTTGTAATGTATACGTTACTACTACTACTACTACCATCACTCCGTTTCCCCGAAGGGGTAGGCAGAGAGGATGGAACGCCACACTCTTCTGTCCTGACATACACTCCTCGCCTCCTTCACATCAATACATCTAGTCATACATGCCCTCCGATTATGCAGACTTTTGACACCGCCAGATTTTAGGTTCTGATTGATCTGATCGTGCCAAGTCTCTCACATTCGCCACATATATTTTCTTAGTCATTCTCTCGTTATCCATTCGCTCCACATGTCCATACCACCGCAAAGAACTCTTCCTAATTTTTAATGTGTATGTTAATTGAAAATAAATTAATTGAATTGAAATCGAATTTACGATCGGCAATTTTGTGGACTTTCTGTCATCCTACGCACTAACTGATTGATGGGTCGAGCGTACAATGGACCACGGATATCTCCGAATCAGATATATCAATTCAGTAAAGATTCAACTTGCGAATACGTGATTCGGATATTAATTCCTTCCTGGGAATACCGCAAAATGCATCACTGCATTTTATGTTGCAGTAATGCATTCGTGTAATGGTAGACATCTATTGCATATCAATGGAGTAAAGTAATAATGATTCTCAGTACATATGTATATAATAGAATTACCTCAAATCGTAAATAACATGGGTGTAATGATGAATTAATTGTGTATGTATATATATATATATATATATATATATATATATATATATATATATATATATATATATATATATATATAATATATATATATATATATATATATATATATATATATATATATATATATATATATATATATATATATATATATTTATACATATATATATACATATGTATATACATATGTATATATATATATATATATATATATATATATATATATATATATATATATATATATATATATATATATATATATATATATATATATATATATATATATATATATATATATATATATATATATATATATATATATATATATATATATATATATATATATATATATATATATATATATATATATATATATATATATATATATATTATATATATTATCATAAAATAAAAGTTCACATCAACGTGAAAATACAAACCAGTTTGTATTTTCACGTTGATATGAACATCTGTGATTCTCAAAACTAGTCGTGTTACATTAATATCGAAAATCTGTAGTTTTCAAAAAAGTCGTCTTAAACAATTGTTACATTTTTAAAATTAAACTGGTGACAGCATTCCCACTTTCTGAATCATGATATCTCGAAATTATGTATATTATACAGGAAACTTAAGTCGTTAATGCGAAAAATAGTACAATTCGGAAACACTAAGCACTCGTTAACACAAATATTTAATTCTAACGAGGTTCACTATAAACATACAGATACAAAGCTGCGTTAACTTGCGGTTAATTTAACAACAACATTGACGCTGGATTTAGCCGGGTTTGTAAATATTTACCCCTGGGTAATAAAATTTAAGTGAAACAAGAAAATTGATTGGAAAATATTAAAGATTCGGGTATAAAGATTTATTGGACGAAATAATATCCTTAGGGCGCTTCTCCACTACCCGGAATTCCGTATAATGTTACTGTCCGGCACGTCAGTTAGCGTTTTAAAATTACGATTGGCTTGGATTGGCTTATGCTTTTGTCCATCTTTCTTCGGATCGGTGCGTGAACACGTTGCGCGTAAATTCGATCACGCTAAACTGTCGTAGTCGCTTTCATTTTCAGAACCGGACTGCCGGACGGTCAAATTCCGGGTAGTGGACAATCGCCCTTAGGGCGTTTGTGCACTACGCGTGTTTACGCACCGATCCGAAGAAAGATGGACACAAGCTCAATAATCGTTTTAAAATGCTAACTGACGTGCCGGACGGTAAAATTCCGTGTTATTCCGTGTAGTGCACAAACGCCCTTAGTCAACAATATTTTGAGTATCAATCACGTCACTTTCCGCAGGGGTAGGCATAGAAAATAGAACGCCACCCCAATCTGTGTTTTAAGCAATCTTCGCATCTTCCACATTCATGCATCTCCTCATATATACATATAAAGAAGTTCGAAAAAATTGAGTAGTGTGGTTGTCAATCATGTGTCGAATTGGTGAATGTTACACGTGTGTACAGTGATCACTAAATCAAGTCAATGGATGACCGTAAGCCCTGTAAATACCCAGATTTCCATATTATTCTTCATCTTTGATGAGATGTCAAAAAATTATATGAAAATAACTCCTGTAATTGGAGATAATCCAGATTTTGTAAACAAGTATTTGGACACACTCAAAATGTTGTTTATAAAATGTGCCTCAAAGTATCTGCAAAAAACATTAAAAAAATATATAAAAATATCGTTACAATGTATTTTGTTTGTAAGAGAGAAAATCACTCGTAAACGAGGGAAGTGAGTGTTATAAAGAAGTAGCTTTTGATGACCGCAGTGCAGCGATTAGCATGCAGAACCATCTTCGAATAGTGTTCAGGTCGATGAATTCCAAACGACCTTTGAAGGAATTTAAAGGAGTGCAATATGCCATGGGATTGCATCGACAGTCATAAACAAAGCATTGCTAAGTACAATGCACTCTTTGCTTAGCGGGAATAAAATAAATGCATTTGCATATAACGGCTCCAAACACAATGATTGAAGGTCGAATTGTCGCCACTGTTTATTTACTTAAACTTCATGTACAGAAAATAAATAAGTACATTTTATAAAGTAATATTTTCCAACCAACCAAATACAGACTAGTGATGATTAAAGAAAACACTTCGTTTTTTACCACTTGAGTTTTATTATAGACTACATGTTTCAGAAGTTAAACTTCCATCATTTAGGTCTGTATAATAACTAAAATATAAAATATAAAATTGTTCTATAAATAAGGAGAGGGGAAAGTAAGGGGAAGGGGTTAGTCAAGGGACGGAGTTTGAAAAAAAAGGAAAAATGGAAAGCAATGGTGAAGAATTTTGAAACAATATATTATTTAATAAATTATTATTAGAATTCAGGTTTTTTTGAATTTCTAAATTTTAAAACGAAGTGTTTTCTTTAATCATTGTGACATGTCTTACCACAAAGTTAATGCCGAAACAATAAACAGACTAGTGATATTGGTCGTAACGTTTGATACCATATACTGTAAAGCTATTTGCAATCAGAGGGTAGATAGTACCTGAACATTTAAAAAAACATAAATTAAAATTTGACATTTAAAAAACATAAATAACAAAAGATGATAATAAGGAGGGCAAAGGAAAAATACAGTTTAGGGAGGAGTTAGAGGGAAAAACTTAGGGAGGAGGTTTGATGGACAGTTAGGATTCTAATGATGAATAGTAATATCTCAGACGTTTCTTTAAAGTTATTAGAGAAGGTGCATTTTTTACGCGGAGAGGTAATTCGTTCCATAGTCTGGCCGCTTGGACAGAGAAGGAATTACTGAAGAATGATGTGTTATGGCGAGGAATGGAAAGTGTCATTTCTTGGGAAGAACGAAGTGAAAGACCATGATCTGAGAAGTATATAAAATTTTCAGCCAGATATTTAGGTGCATTGGGGCTGTTTCGTCGAAACCACTTCCAATATTGTGTATTCTACGTAAGGTTTTCTAAGCTGTTAACTCACTTAGAAAACGATCTACGACGGCTTATGACCGTCGTAGGCTGTTTTAAGGGATCACTTTACACACGTGTAACATTAACCAATTCTACCCATGATTGACAACCACACTACTCAAATTCTTGGAAGTTCTATATATATGATCCAATTTCGAAACATTGTTCATGAATCGCTAGAATTTCGCTAGAGACATCTATTGGAGAGATGAAAATAAGCTTTTTATTGTGCAGAAACTCCTTTATCAGTATTTGAGGTCCAAATCCTGGATTTTAATCACATACATGAGAAACGCCAGAAAATATCATTTTAATTTTTATTATTTTTTGGCTTATGGTCCGCCTCCGTAGTGTAATGGTCAGCGCGCTCGGCTACCATTCTGGAGGTCCCGGTTTCGATTCCCAGAGGGGGTTCCAATAAATATAAGTGATTATTTCACTCTAATATTTATTCAATATTACCCTGGACTGGTACCTGAAGCGGAGGGCTGATCACCTTTCCTTCGTGTTTTAACGATCAAGATAACACTGCGTTTATATGATGCAGTGCCCTATGCACCATTGGGGTGGGGATAAGGGTTTGAATGAATTATTTTTTGGCTTATAATTTGACCAGTTAATTTATTTACAACATTTTGACACGCTCAAAATCATTCCAAACATTTAATATATCATTATTTTGTGACAAAATAATATTTTTCTCAAATAATTGTCATGTCGCAACTAAGTCCGCCGTTCTGCTAAATTCATACGAGGAAGCGAGTAACTGCAGTGCAGATAAAACAATAAAACGTAAGCTTCCTTCAGATTAATCGTTCACAAGAAAATCGAGCGAAAATTCAAATGGAAATTGTGCTCTCGCAACTGCTACTATTTTATACACAACATTTGAGTGTGTCCAAATACATGTTCACAAATTTGAGTTTTCTTTACTTTCATTCAAACCCTTATCCGCACCCCAATGGTGCATAGGGCACTTCATCTAATAAACGCAGTGTTATCTCGATCGTTAACACATGAAGGAAAGGTGATCAGCCCTCCGCTTCCGGTACCAGTCCAGGGTAATATTGAATAAATATAAGAGTGAAGAGATCACTTATATTTATTTGACCCCCCTGGGAATCGAACCCGGGACCTCCAGAACGGTAGCCGAGCGTGCTGACCATTACGCTACGGAGGCGGACAGAACTTTCTTTACTTAGGAGTTATTTTCACATTTTGTCATCTCAATATACTGGGTGGCGCAAAATGAATCACCCTCTCGGAAGATGTTATATTTTTAGCAAATGTACGTTTATCATATTTGAAATAGGTGGACTAGACAGCTGCAGTATATGATGGCGCAAAATTACTTATCCAATTTTGTTTATGAATAACTAAATTAAAAAAATAATTATTTCGAGAAATAGAAATCTTTTCATCAATTGATTCGACGGTCACTTTGTGGTAAAACCTATCCATTTTTAATTATTAACTAATGTTTTACTTAGTAAATACCACTATTTCTTAAAATCTAGTACGACACGTGTTTCGATGAAAATGATGCGGAATGCATCGAAACACGTGTCATAGTAGGTTTTAAGAAAAAGTGATATTTACTAAGTAGAACATTAATTAAAAATGGATAGATTTTACCACAAAGTGACTGCCGAATCAATTAATGAAAATGTTAATAATTCATATAAACTTATATTTAAAATGTTTTTTTTTAACATTAAAATTTTACAATTATTAAAAATGGATAGAAATCTTTATTTGGACCTTTATTATTTTTTAAAAAAGAAGAAGATGATATACCCGACGATTATTACGACTCCTGACCCGGCCGCTTTCAAGTATTTGACATACCTGATTGTGCCAAGTTTTCCTCGGTCGTCCTCTGCTTCTTTTTCCAACTACATTCGCCTCATAAATTTGTTTAACCGTTCTTTCTTCACTCACACGCTCCACATGTCCAAACCATCTCACACACCTTTCTTAATTTTATCGATAATGCTTATCTCAGCCTTACATTCTTTCCTTATTTCATCATTCGAACATCTATCAAACATCGTTTTGCCACACATTCGTCTGAGGGATCGCATTTCGACTGCATTCAGTTCGCTTTCATCCTTTTGTCAACTCCATGCTTTGTTTCCATACATAAGGGTTGGAACCAGAACTCCATTGTGTACTGCCAGTTTAGCTTCCGCTGATAGATTTTTATTTGCTAAAACTGATTTTAGTGCACCATTCACTCTGTCCTCAGCATTCATTCTCCTTTCTATGTCTTTATCAATCTTTCCATCCCTAATAATAATAATAATAATAGTAATAATCGTCGGGTATGTATGAGGAGATGCATGAATGTAGAAGAGGCAAAGAATGTTTGCAAAGACAGAGTGGTGTGGCGTTCGATTCTCTCTGCCAACCCCTGCGGGGAAGCGGCGTGATGGTTAGTTAGTTAGTCAAAAGATGATATACGTCAAGTGGCTGCCGCCAATGTTGATCAACATTTGTGCCCGTTTTATCAATCTGTTTATATACTGCAGCTGTCTAGTTCACAAATGTCAAATAGGATCGACGTACGGCGTCATTTGCAAAAATTATTACATTATTATTATTAGAAGAAGAATGTAGAAGTCTGTATTTACAGAGCTTATGGTCATTGGCTGGTCAAGTGATCACTTTACACACGTGCGACATTCACCATTCTACAATACCAATGATTGACAACCACACTACTAAATTTTGGGAACTCCCAGATATATTGTTATTATATAATCTCATGACCCAGTACAAATGAGTTCACAGCAACCATCTATGTTGGATTGAAAAAGCTTTTATTTAGCAGACACCATTTTATTTAGACGTGTACAAGATACGAACTCCGGATTATTTTTACATACTGAGAAACGCCTAAAAACATGAACCAAAAAACTTTTTATGTAGCTTATAATTTAATCATTTTTTTAATTCACAATATAGCCCGCAGGGGTAGATTGAGAGGATGGAATGCCACAACTGACACTTATAGCTTCCTCAACTTTCATACACTCCCCACCCAAGTATTCACCCTTCTTTTTTAACCTAATTCTAGAATCGCGGGCATAATTTCTAAAATGATAATGCTAAACGCATTTAAACTATGAAATTTTGTATTAATAAAACCCTTATCCGCACCCCAATGGTGCATAGGGCACTGCTTCATATAAACGCAGTGTTATCTTGATCGTTTACACATGAAGGAAAGGTGATCAGCCCTCGGCTTCAGGTACCAGTCCAGGGTAATATTGAATAAATATCACAGTGAAAAAATCACTTTTATTTATTCGACCTCCCCTCTGGGAATCGAACCCGGGACTTCCAGAACGGTAGCCGAGCGTACTGACCTACGGAGGCGGACAATGAAATTTTGTATTAATTGTTATTATTATTTTCTATTATTATTTTGTAAATAAAAAAAAACACTTGACACTGTCAGAAACATCCTTTCACTGGGTGACTGTCAAACAAATAATAAAAAATAAAAATAAAACTTTCATACATTTAATTTTTCATGCCCTCTGATTATTCTTTATTTTCTTCAAAAAGTTTATTTTTATTTTAAATATACAACATCAAATTGAATACAATAAATTGTATTTCACAGTCTTTATTTTTTTCGTCATATTTTATTATATAGTGAGACTGGCTAAAAGATGTGTGGCGCCGCTCGCTATCTCATTTATAGTTAAGGGAGTAAAAGAGACAAATAGTAATACGGTACTAAGCAGTGAAATTCGATGACAGCTCCATATAAACATAACGTATGGCAACTCAAATTTGACGTAATCGTATTAAGCTATTACTATAAAAAATACGTTAAAATTACATAAAACTTACTTTTTTACATAATTTTATTCGGTGTCACATGGTGGTATTTTTTTAACATTAAAAAAAAATGAACCACTATTTGTGCTTTGCAGAAACCTTATGCTGTAGTGGTGTCCACATATTTGTGCTTTTTGGAAACCATGTTTCGATTACATAAGGTTTCCGAAATGCACAAATATGTACACACCCCCGCCACATAAGGTTTTTGGAATGCACAAATATGCGCACGCCGCCGCCATATAAGGCTTCTGAAATGCACAATTATGTGCGAACCACCGTAATCTAAGGTTTCTGAAACACACAGATATGTGCACAGTACTGCATAATAAAGTTTCTGAAACGCACACATATGTGCACAACTCAGCATAGTTAAGTTTTTGAAATGCACAAATATGTGCACAGCTTCACATAATAAGGTTTCTGAATTGCATAAATATGCGCACACCACCGCCATATAAGGTTTCTGAAACGCACAAATATGTGCACAGTACTGCATAATAAGGTTTCTGAAATGCACAAAAATGTGCACACCGCTGTTACATAAGGTCTCTGAAACGCACAAACATGTGTACAGAACTGCACGGTTAAGTTTCTGAAACACATAAACACGCTCACACTGCCGCCATTAAAGGCTTCTGAAACGCATAAATATGCGCACACCGCCGCCACATGCGGTTTCTTAATCCTTCAAATATGTGCACAGCACCGAAACATAAGATTTCTAATAAAGTTTCTTAAACGCACGAATATGCGACACCACGGCAACATATGGTTTCTGAAACGCACAAATGCTCGTATGTTTAAACCGTCGTAATATAAGGTCTCTGAAACGCACAAAAATGTGCACGGAACTGCATATTAGGGTTTCTGAAACGCACAAACATGTGCACATAACTGCGTAATAAAGTTTCGGAAACGCACAAATATGTGAAACACAAAGAATGTGTCAATAAAGATGGATTTTCGGCACAGAACCCACTCACACGACCGCGCTCACCTGTTGGTAGCGAGATAATTGAATTTTCCCGGATTAAAAACACGGCGAGATATCGAATAGTGCCAGCCGCGGATTCGGTTATTTAATAAACATTGGCACGTGCCAATCGATCTATTTTCCTCTCGATCGCAGACGGCCTGTCTGGCACCTCGGCCAAGTGACACATCCAGCGATCCTGCACTTTCCCGCAGATCGGCCAAATAATAAAACACATAAAAAATCGTAATCATAGGCAGGCCATGCCAAAACTGCCCCCTTCTGGAATATTTGGCGTGGAGTCAGCAATCAATGATGAATGGTGGTCGGCCGTTTCCATTCACCCGCCGCACGCACTCCACGCGCGGCCATCTTGTCACAGTTGGCAGGACTGCGCCTCGGTGTTGCCAAGCGTAAAAACGGGGAAAAGTGCAATGTTTATAGTGTGACGGGCGTAAATATGCCAATATGGCGGCCACGTCGAGAAAACTATGCGAGAAAATAGTAATTTAATCGATGACCGGTAGCCTTGCCAATTTTATAACTATTACCCGTCTTATCTTCGCGTTAATAGACGTAAACAAAGTCTATTGTTTCCGTAATTGATTCGGCAGTCATTTTGTGGTAGAATGTATCCATATTTAATAAATGTTTTCCAGAGCAAATACCACTATTTTCTGAAATCTCTTGTGACATGTGTTTCGATGCATCCAGCATCATTTTCACGTCGTTTGAGCGGGATACCACATTGCAATTTTGTACAAATTGATCAAACAAATTAAAATAGAAAAAAGCTATATATTTGTTGTTTTACAAAATAAGTCAGAACTAAACTAAAAGCATAACTTTACTCGGGAATCTTCGTGTGTCTGATATTATGTTTAAAACATAAAAATTGAGTGAGTCCACTTTTGAGTAAGTTAATATAAAAACGACTAGTTTCAAGACCTACAGATGTTCTCGAAACTGGTTGTATTTACTTTGTTAAATTCAATAGTGGTCTAATACAAGTGTTTTGTTATTATAATTAAATGTTACTTTATTTTAAAATCACTATAAATATTTAATTATAACTTAATTATAATGTCTACCGGTTTCGAAGCTAACCGCTTCTTTATCAAGACTGATTAATAACATAAATTATGTTTTATTATTATATTGAATTAATCATGTTATTCTAAGAAGCTTTTACCTCGTTGAATATTGCAATATGGTATTTGTATTAAAATATAAAAGATATATCGCTCACTCCTTTCAAAATCGTCATAAATCAAAAAACTTGATTTTTCAGGAGAACGTTTTTAAAGTTTAAAAATATAATACAATGTATTAAAAATAAATATCAAGCCACTTTTTGAAATTTTTAATGTGCAACAGATCTTTTTAGGTAAAACCTGAAGGTTTTTTCTCCATTTTAAAAATACTTAATATATTTCATAAAATAATTAAACAATACATTTTCTTCAAAATGCAAAAACAACACTTTCTGCCCTGTAGCGGGTGAATATTAAGTTAAAAATATGCCTATTTTGCTGGGATATAGTACATTTTCTTGGCATTCCGAAAACATACACAACTGAAAATTGTCGATTTTTTATTGAAAGGAGTGAGCGATATATGTAAAAGATTTAAAAAAAATTATATCGTAAGATGTATCATTTTTTCTGTGCAAATTTTAATGACGGTGCTTTGATTATCTTTTTTTAAATTTCACGAATTTTAAAAGTAATTTTGTGCCTCGTTGGCGAAGGATTCCTCGAAACACGTGGTTCTGGGATCGACGTGGGAATTCCACAGAATCCACACTGATTTGGGCACTGCGTTATATTGGCAGCGAATATTGTTTTGGGAAACGTGTCGTCCTTGACATTACAAACACCGGCTAATTCCTGACGTAACACGCGAGAATTTCCCAGTCCTTAAAAATCTTAATTCTACCACCCAACACGCATATCGCTTACTCCTTTCAACAACGTCATATATAAAAAAAACTTAATTTTTCAGGAGATCGTTTTTAAATTTAAAAATATAATGTTATGCATTAAAAATAAATATCAAGCCACTTACTGAATTTTTTACTGTGCAACAGATCTTTTTAGGTAAAACCTGAATGTATTTTCTCCATTTGAAAACTATTTAGTATATTTCAAAAAATTATTAAACAAACCTTTTCTTCAAAATTTTATTTTTTAGGTGAAACCTGAAGGCTTTTTCTCCATTTGAAAAATATATAGTATATTAAAAAAAATAAACAATACCTTTTCTTCAAAATGCAAAAACAACACTTTTTGCCCTGTAGCGGGTAAAAGTTAAGTTAAAAATATGCCGCTTTCGCTGGGATATAGTACGTTTTCTGGGCATTTTGAAAACATGCACACCTGAAAATTGACGATTTTTTATTTATGACGTTGTTCATTTTCAAAATTCAATGTATTTCATTAAAGTAACGGAGTATTTATTGTTAGATCTCTAAATGTAAAATGTAAACTAAAAAAGCTGTTAATTTTTTATCCTAAAGTAGGAAAATGAAATAAAGATAATCAATATTCTTCTCCTTTTAAACGTATAACTCATATAATACCTACATATTTGCTAACTTTTAAATTTTTCGTTTTGTTTTCTGTTACAATCAAATATTTGTTGTTTATATAAAAAACTAACTAACTAACCATCACGCCGCTTCCCCGCAGGGGTAGGCAGAGAGAATAGAACGCCACACCACTCTGTCTTTGCAAACATTCTTTGCCTCTTCCACGTTCATGCATCTACTCATACATACCCGCCGATTGTTACGACTCCTAACCTGACCACTTTCAAGTATTTAGCATACCTGATCGTGCCATGTTTTTCTCGGTCGTCCTCTGCTCTTTTTTCCACTTACATTCGCCTCATAAATTTGTTTTAGTTTATATTTTAAAAAACTCTTATCCGCACCCCAATGGTGCATAGGGCACTGCGTCATATAAACGCAGTGTTATCTTGATCGTTTACACATGAAAGAAAGGTGATCAGCCCTCCGCTTCAGGTACCAGTCCAGGGTAATATTAATATGACAGTGAAAAAATCACTAATATTTATTTTACCCCCCTTGGGAATCGAACCCGGGACCTCCAGAACGGTAGCCGAGCGTGCTGACCATTACACTACGGAGGCGGACAAAAGTTAGTTTATATTAGCATTTTTAATCTAATTTTATTTCGGATATTTATTGTAGTCTTGCCAGTGCTCTTTATTAAAACCTATAATAAAATGTATACCCACACACAGGCCATGCCTTTGTGGGATCTTTTTTTGTTTTAATAGTATATATTTTTATGTACTTGTAATTAAAATATATTGCGAAATGCAAAAGAATTTAAAATACAGAAAAAAAATAGTAAAATTAATGTCAAATAGTAAATTATGTGTAACTCTGTGACCAACCTGTGGCTACTGCCACGCGGACACGCGCTTCTAGTTGCTGGGCGGAAAAATTGTCAGAGATCCAGGAAGCGAGGGGAAATTTTGGAACCATATCAGTTTGGCAATGTCACCGGCGGACGTCTTGCCAGGACTATTCTCATCCGGCGGGTGAATGACAGCGCTCGGGCAGGGTCAAGGGCGCCGGCCCATGCCATAATATCGGGGAAAATCAACAACGCCAGCCGTCATCTTGGTGTCCAGCGAGTTGGGGGGATTCCCACGTATTTCTTAGATGCCATAGGTGTTCTTAACTTGATATGGTATTATCGTATCTAACCTAACCTAATCTAACTGTCATCTTGGTGTCCATCGAGCTGGGGGAATATCAACCTATTTCTTAGACGTAATAGGTGTCTCGACTTGATGTGGTATTATCGTATCTAACCTAACCTAACCTAACTGTCATCTTGGTGTCCAGCGAGTTGGTGGAATTCCCACGTATTTCTTAGATGCCATAGGTGTTCTTAACATTAGGTGGTATTTTCATGTCTAACCTAATCTAACCCAAACGTCATTTTGGTGTCCACCGAGCAGGGGGAATATCCACGTATTTCTTATCTAACCTAACCTAGGTTAGGTTCAGGTTAGATAAAAAATACGTGGATACAGCGTGTGACATCAATTTCAAAAATAAAACGTCATTTCTATCCCAACTGGCGCGATGGGTTGACATTTAAAGGTACCAGAAAATGACAAACTGGGACGATATTTATTCATTTATTGATTGATTTGGCGTTTAATTTGTAGAACTCCATTTTAATTTATGTATTAATTTTAAATCAAACACATGAATTAACCTAACCTAACCTAACCTAACCTAATTGTCATGTTGGTGTCCACCGAGCTGAGGGAATATCCACGTATTTCTTAGACGTTATAGGTGTCTCGACTTGAGGTGGTATTTTCGTGTCTAACCTAATCTAACCCAACCGTCATTTTGGTGTGCATTGAGTTGGGGAATTCCCACGTATTTTTCAGACGTTATAGGTGTCTCGACTTGAGGTGGTATCTAACCTTATCTAACTTATATTATTTTTTGACATCTCATCAAAGATGAAGAAGGATATGAAAGTCTGGGCATTTACGGGGCTGACGACTGTCATAGGCTGGTTTAAGTGATTACTTCACACACGTGTAACATTCACCAATTCTACCCATTATTGACAATCACACTTCTCAAATCCTACACGATGCAGTGCCTGTTGCACCGATATGGGTATGATAAGTTATTATCCCAATCAGCTGAATATATAATAGAATGATGACGTGGATCCGTTTGAATTTGATTTTTTTTAAATAATTGAGTGATTTTAAATTTGTCCTATAAGCTCCTGCCCAGCCTATAACTCCATACTGCAGAATCGATTGTATTTCCGCATAATGGACCATTTTTATGTGTTTTAAAGATAGAAGATAGAAAGTTTTCGAAATTTCCTTTATTCCATTGTTATTTAAATATTAATAATAATAATAATAAAACCCTTATCCGTACCCCAATGGTGCATAGGGCACTGCTTCATATAAACGCAGTGTTATCTTGATCGTTTACACATGAAGGAAAGGTGATCAGCCCTCCGCTTCAGGTACCAGTCCAGGGTAATATTGAATAAATATTACAGTGAAAAAATCACTTACATTTATTTGACCCCCCCCCCCCTGGGAATCGAACCCGGGACCTCCAGAACGGTAGCCGAGCGTGCTGACCATTACACTACGGAGGCGGACATTACAATATAATAAAGTTTTCATTTATTGATTCGGCAGTCACATTGTGGTTTTACTTAGTAAATACCACTAGTATAGAAAAAGTGGTATGTACTAAATAAAATTTAAATAAAATAATCATAAAGTTTTCTAAAGGAAAAAAAAAATATATATAAAAATATTGTGAAAGCAAAAAGTAAACCTTGAAAATTTCGACACGATTAGTTACTGATCAACTAAATTAAGACGATCCTAATTCTTAATAAATTTATTTTTATTCCTACATACATTATGTTTTTGGCAAAATCACAAAAATTCGTCGATTTTCATCGACTAATTTTGAATGTAAATAAAAAGATATTTAAAATAAAATAATCTTCGAGTCACAATTCGCGGCCATTGAAATGACAAGAAATATATTAGACAAAGTAAATAATCTATATTTTTGTTGACATCTCAACATAGACGAAGAAGAATATGGAATTAATTGATTCGGCAGTCACTTTGTGGTAAAATCTATCCTTTTTTAATTAATGTTTTACATCGTAAATACCACTATTTCTTAAAATCTATTTTGACACGCGTTTCGATGTATTCCACATCATTTTCAAATACCGTAAGATGCAACACACCATAATCATCGAAACACGTGTCACAATAGAATTTAAGGAATCGTGGTATTTACCAAGTAAAAAAAAAACAATTTGAAACAGATATTTCATAATTTCATTAGTGATTCGGCAGTCACTTTGTGGTAAAATCTACCCATTTTTAATAAAAGTTTTACTAAGTAAATACCACTATTTCTTAAAATCTACTGTGACACGTGTTTTGATGTATTCCGCATCATACAGTGTTTGAAAATGATGCGGAATGCATCAAAACACGTGTCACGGTAGAATTTAAGAAAAAGTGGTATTTTCTAAGTAAAACATTTATTTAAAAAATAATATGGGAGTCTGGGCATTTACGGGGCTTACGACCGTCATAGGCTGGTTTAATTGATCACTTGAGATAATACCTACAATGAGATAAATTTGATAAAAATAGGTTTACGACAGTAAAAATTAATATAATAATAATATAAATAAACCCTTATCCGCACCCCAATGGTGCAAAGGGCACTGCTTCATATAAACGCAGTGTTATCTTGATCGTTTACATATGAAGGAAAGGTGATCAGCCCTCCGCTTCAGGTACCAGTCCAGGGTATTATTAAATAAATATTAGAGTGAAAAAATCACTTTTATTTATTTGACCCCCCTGGGAATCGAACCCGGGACCTCCAGAACGGTAGCCGAGCGTGCTGACCATTACACTACGGAAGCGTACAATGCGATAAATTGAAAAAATAGGTATGTGACAGTAAAATTAAAAAGAAGAAATACGCTCAGTAAGATAAATTTAAAAAATAGGTTAATGGCAGTAAAAATTAAAATAAGGAACATGTACGATGAGGTAAATGAAATAAAATTGGTTAAAGACGATGAAAAATAAAGTAAGAGATATTATTTTTTGACATCTCATCAAAGATGAAGAAGAATATGGAAGTCTGGGCATTTACGGGGCTGACGACCGTCATCGGCTGGTTTAAGTGGCCACTTTACACACGTGTAACATTCACCGATTCTACCCATTATTGACAACCACACTACTCAAATTCTTAAGTGGCCACTTAAACCAGCCGATGACGGTCGTCAGCCCCGTAAATGCCCAGACTTCCATATTCTTCTTCATCTTTGACGAGATGTCAAAAAATAATATGAAAATAACTCCTGTAATTGGAGATAATCCAGATTTTGTGAACAACTATTTGGACACACTCAAAATGTTGTAAGGAAGAGATACGTACAATAGGATAAATTTGAAAAAAAGATTCACCCATCACAGAAAAATTCAAAAAGTAAATACAAGTATGTATGTATTACACAAAGAAAAATCGACGTGTCTTACGTAAAGTGCTCTAACTACATTTTTGTCAATTTTGAGATATTTGGTGTACGTTATCAACTGACCGTTATCTACAAATATAAAAATAATAATATAATAAAACTCTTATACGCACCCCAATGGTGCATAGGGCACTGCGTCATCTTGTGTTAACGCAGTGTTATCTTGATCGTTTACACATGAAGGAAAGGTGATAAGCCCTCCGCTTCAAGTACCAGTCCAGGGTAGTATTGAATAAATATTACAGTGAAAAATCACTCATATTTATTCTTACCCCCCCCTGGGAATCGAACCCGGGTCCTCCAGAACGGTAGCCGAGCGTGCTGACCATTATACTACGGAGGCTGACAAACAAAAATATAAACAAACGAAAAATATATATTAAATAAATTACGCCTAGTTTTCAGGCATATAAAACGCTATCTGCATCGAATTTTCGAAATGAACTGAACTCCTAAAACGCTTACAACTTAATTTTGACAAAGCATAAAGTTTGAAACGATTTAATACATTATTTCATAGTGTTTTTTAATGTATTATACTAGTTTAGAATTTCAGATAAAACTGTTAAAAAATAAAAAAAATACGTTGAAAAAATCTTCCAAGCTCTCTCCTGTAAAGTAACAGATTTGCAGATAGAGTACTTTATGTAGAGGCCGTCGAAATAATACG
The DNA here is from genome assembly GCF_059751285.1 of Brachycentrus maculatus. Lineage (NCBI taxonomy): Eukaryota > Metazoa > Arthropoda > Insecta > Trichoptera > Brachycentridae > Brachycentrus > Brachycentrus maculatus. The sequence goes on along the minus strand of NW_028281044.1, from coordinate 812,457 downwards.
TAGAATAGGAATATGTATAGTAAGATAAATTCGAAAAATTAGGTTTGTGACAATAAAAATTAAAATTAACTGAGATAAATTTGAAATAGAGGTTGAACATATCGCTCACTCCTTTCAACAACGTCATATATCAAAAATCGTCAATTTTCAGTTGTGCATGTTTTCAGAATGCCCAGAAAATGTACTATATCCCAGCAAAAGCGGCATATTTTTAACGTAATATTTACCCGCTACAGGGCAGGGCCCGTTGGTTTTTGCATTTTGAAGAAAAGGTATTGTTTGATTATTTTTTAAAAATATACTTAATATTTTTCAAATTGAGAAAAACCTTCAGGTTTTACCTAAAAAGATCTGTTGTACAGTAAAAGTTCAATAAGTGACTTGATATTTATTTTTAATACATTTTATTACATTCTTAAACATTAAAAACGATATCCTGAAAAATCAATCAAGTTTTTTGATATATGACGTTGTTGAAAGGAGTGAGCGATATGACAGAAATATTAAAATAGGAAATACAAGTATGTATTAGGTAAACGATGAAATAATTTTGAATACGTATAAATTAAAACAATGAAAATTTACACTAAGATAAATTTGAAATAACAAGTTTATGACAATACAGCACATATTTTATGGATGTTGCATCTTTTAGAAACGTAGTTTGATGTTAGTATCGATGTTTGAATGTTGATTTATTATATTTTGGTGTATATAATGGATGTATCAGTGTTTTGTTGGGTTCTGGTTGGACCATTGTAAGCACCCACTGTCAACCAAAAGTATAGCAATGCTTGTACGTACATATTTCACAAGCTACTGGTTGGGAAACAATTTTTGTTGAGTTCTGGTTGAACCCAATCGTGCTCTGAAATTGAAAGCTTTATTTTTGGCTTATTGGTGGGAAATAAAATCGATATATGTTGAAAAGCGTTGTAAGTATTCCAATATTAATAAAACAAGTTTAATATTTTGAACTCAAGGCAAAATATTTTACTCAGAAATTTAAAGTTTTATTTCTGGTTTCTTGGTCAGAAATAAGATTGAAATAAGGTATTGTGAGTATTCCAATATTATAAACACACGTACAATAATTCAATACAGGAAGATGTTACTATCTTACCAGTTACAATACTATTTTGTTGGGTTCTGGTTGAATGAACCCAAGACAAAATATAATTCTGAAAGCTTTATTTGTGATTCTTAGTTGAAAATAACATGTGATGAAATGTGGTGTAGGGCACTATAAGTGTTCCACCATAAATCACAATATTTTACAACATTTCAAGCACGTAACGGGCCAGTTGGAATACGGCTTTGTTGGGTTCTGGTTGGAAAAGGGGCTATTTGTACTTAATTTCAAGCTGCTTGCTATGCTTGGTTGAAGTGTGGTGTGGGTGCCGATCGAACCAGCTTATTTTTGGTTGGTCTAACCACTGTGGTGTTCTATTAAGACGAAGGGATTGGGTTTTTGCTTTCAGGATGAATTCCATCCATTCATCGAGGCTTTGATGCCCTTTGTTAAGTCCTTCTCATATACTTGGTTCAACTTACAAGCAGCCAAGAGAAAATACTTCAAAAAACATGAGAAACGAATGTCACTCGAGGAGGAGCGCCACACTAAATATGAACTACAGGTATAACTTTTATTTATTGATTTATTAATACATACAAAGTCAACATTGCTTCTGTTCTCTTGTATGGTTGTGAAACATGGCACCTTACAAGGGCCCAGGCAGCTTTGAGAACAGGTGTCTGCGAAGAATTTTAGGTATACTGTGGTTTGACTTTGTGAGGATGAAGAGATAAAGCGTAGAACGCAGTAAATCTTGGTCACAACTGTCGTCAAGAAAAGGCGATTCAGTTGGCTTGGCCATGTACTCCGCATGCCTCCCGAGAGCTGCCATCAAGCTTGCCTCTTTTACAAGGCATCAGGTTCGCACTGCTGACAATTCGTTGGCAGTTCTCGTCTGAACTTCGGGACGTGGAACAGATTTGGGATGATGCAAGGGGGCTAGCGGCCGACAGAAGAGCCTGGAGACAGTTCGTGGATTTCATATGGTCCACACAGGGACATCTTGTGATGACGTCTCATCACATTCACAAAAGTATAGTTTTGTCTTATCTTAAAACGGAAGAGGTATTCTCGAAATGCTCCATGACTCGTAAAATTTTTGTCAATGAATAATTAAATTTTATTTTTTTAATGAAAAAATGTAAGAGAGGGTTGACGTTTGGTTTGGAATTGATCTCCATATATCGTAGTCATACAGGAGAAAGTGACCAAGTGCATTGTTTTACAAAAACGTGATGATTGACTATTTGATATCTTACTAGCTTAATATTGCCCTGAAAAAATCCCAAAGGATTTTAAACTTGGAAGTTTAATATATTGACTTGTTAAAAATGACTAACTGCATTGGTGTTTATTTTCTTGCCAAGCAAAGGTGACTTGGCGAAATGGCCCTCCTGAACATTTTACGTTTTGATAGTTGGTCACTTTATCCTGTAGGACTACGATATGTATAATGGATGGTTTTGATTATTTTCTGTGTTTTCAGAATGAAAAAGCGGAAGTGAAACAAAAATGGGCCTCTCGTCTGTTGGGCAAGCTAAGAAAAGACATAACACAAGATTGTAGGGAGGATTTTGTATTGTCTATAACCGGGAAGAGGCCAGCAGTGTGTGTACTCTCTAATCCCGACCAAAAGGGAAAGATGAGAAGGATAGACTGTCTCAGACAAGCAGACAAGGTAAACCCACAATATAAAATAATTTGGTGCTAAACAGGGACGTGTGATAGGTATCGTAGCCTTGTACGAGGTTAGGCCCAGTGTTGTCATATGTCTAACCAAAAAATCTGAATCAAACAGTCTAGAAATCTGTATAAAATCTGTATAGAATCAATAACCCAAAATCTGTATAGGTGCCTATTTGCCACTGCTTTGAAATTTTTATACAAATAGCACGATCTGTTGAACAGAACTCACAGTATGCATATTCTTCATCCTTTACTTGTTTCTAAAAAGTACTACCTAAAAGTAATAAAAGCCTAAAATCTGTATCAATACAGATAAATCTGTAAAAATGGCAGCACTGGTTAGGCTGTCAAATTTTAAATATGAATTGCGCACGCGCCGTAGTTATTACGTATACTGCGCATGCGTGTTCTATTATATGAAATAATTGCCAATCTAATAAAAATTGGTACCTACCTTGATATTTTAGAAACGGGGCATATTGTTCAAATTTTGTTTTATTATTATTTTACCGCAGGTAACGATATAGCTCTTTTATAAGCTTCGTCGGGAAATTGAAGTATATTATAATAAGCAGTTGTAAAAATCAGTTTTTGTATTTTTATAACATAAAGAAAACACCACAAGGTTAATATATTATTTAAATGCGTTGTGTTAGCTCTGCATGCATAAGGGTAAGGGGTTTATTTTCATCATAGTTTAGTATGTTTAAAGGTGTTAAACAGGGATGTGTAATGGCACCGTGGCTTTGTTATCCATATAAAGATAATTGAATGAAAGAACTGAAATGTTTCAAATTGGAATTAATGGAAATAATCAATTTGACTGTCTATTGCCTTTTGTATGCTGGCGATGCTGTGCTTTTTGCTGATATATGACAAGACTTGTAGTAATAGAGGTGTATAATGTATGAAAAAAATGAATTTTGTGTTGATGAATGTTGACAAATCCAAGGTCATGGTTGTTAAAGAAATGAATGTAGATCTGGGTGTAAAATAGTGGTAAATAAGGTCGATAAAATAAGAAAAGGTATAAATGTAAATGCCCAGACTTCCATATTCTTCATCATCTTTGATGAGATGACAAAAAATATTTTGAAAATTAACTCCTATAATCGGAGATAATCCAGATTTGTGAACAAGTATTTGGACACTCAAAATGTTGTAAGAAAAAGTGTGTTGAGGTGGTTTGGGCATGTGTAACAAACTAATGAAAAAAGAACCATAAAAGAAATTTATATGGCGAATGTGATATGTAACATCATATCACATATCGCCCACTCCTTTCAAGAACGTCATAAATCAGAAAACTTGATTTTTCAGGAGACCGTTTTTAAAGTTTAAAAATATAATACAATGTTTTAAAAATAAATATCTAGCCATTTATTGAACTTTTTACTACGCAACAGATCTTTTTAGGTAAAACCTGAAGATTTATTCTCCATTTGAAAAATATTTAGTTTATTTAAAAAAATAATTAAACAATACCTTTTCTTCAAAATGCAAAAACAACACTTTCTGCCCTGTAGCGGGTAAATATCAAGTTAAAAATATGCCTGTATTTCTGGGATATAGTACACTTTCTGGGCATTCCGAAAACATGCACAACTGAAAATTGACGATTTTTGATTTATGACGTTCTTGAAAGGAGTGAGCGATATGTAATGAAAAAAAGGGGAAGACCGAGAAAACTTGGCAAGAACAAGCATTCCAAATACTTAAGAATGGTATGTTGAGATGGTTTGGGCAAGTGTAACAACGAATAAGTGAAAAAAAAACAGTAAAACAAATAGGGCGAATGTAGGCAAATTTTCTCGCTATTAGGGTTTTTTTTGCTTTAACAGATTTAATTGATTGACATTCACTCTGTTCCCAGCATTCACTCTCCTTTCAATATCTTTATCAATCTTCCATACTCCCCAAATTACTATTACATCCTTAGATCCTTATTCATGCGGCTGTATTTGCTTTTAGGTCTGGCGGTTGGATTTGGTGATGGTGATTCTCTTCAAAGCGATTCCCCTTGAAAGTACAGACGGAGAACGCCTGGAGAAAAACCCCGAATGCACCCAGCCAGGGCTGTGTGTCAACCCCTATCACATCAACGTCTCCGTGCGAGAGCTGGACCTCTACCTTGCCAACTTCATCAACAGCTATGGTGAAGACTATCGCATACCCATCGGTCGATCCCTTTTGATATTTTGCCTAGAAATGAGTAGATGTAGCATAAACCAAACAATTGTCATCCAAAAACCTTGCTCTACTCTCTCAGTTCACTATCATATCAGATGTAGCATAAACCCAATAATTGTCGGCAAAAAATTTGCTCTACTCTCTCAGTTTCCTATCATATCAGATGCAGCATAAACCCAACAACCACCAGCTAAGAACTTTTCTCTACTCTTTCAGTTTACTATCATATCAGATGTAGCATAAATACGACAATCAACAGCCAAAAACCTTGCTCTACTCTCTCAGTTCACTATCATATCAGATGTAGCATAAACCCAACAATCACTAGCTAAAAATTGTTCTACTCTCAGTTTACTATCATATCAGATCATTTATGTAGCATAAATCCAACAATTGAAAGCCAAAATTTGTTCTACTCTATAAATTCATTATCTTATCTAAGCGCAGTCAATCTCAGTTAATCTCAGCTGGGTTCTGTAAAACGTACAGATTTTTTAAAATTTCCCTGATTTTGCAGCCACTTTATCTCCATTTTAAATTTAAATTTCACTGGGTAAATACCAATTTTTAAAAAATCTATTGTGACACGTGTTTCGATGCATTTTGCATTATTTTCAAACACCGTATTATGTTAAATGTGGACGTTAATATTTTTTATTTTCTACCGATTGGAGCCGTTTAATTTTTTTTAACATAACGTGTTTTGCAAGTGGACTACTCATTTATTATATTTTGAAGGCCTCTTTATAATTATAATATTATTATTAAGAATAATTAAAAAATGAGGGACACATTTTAGAAGAGTATAATCGTGTCAGTATAAAATAAGGCAGAACTCTAATTTTCGGTTCATCTTTTGCATACAGAGAGATGTGATAAACTGGACGGAAAAGTTTTCATTTTGAAATGCGTTGTTTTCAGATATCCTTAGTGGGACTAACTACCAGTCACAGTCTAAAAACAAAGACCACGATAATGATGGCAAGAACAAAGGTAAACAGCTATCGTGGCATGGAGATATTTGAGTGTTTCTTGGTGTTAATCTTTACGACTCATTCTAACTATTTTGCACCTTCTCAAAGTATACCAGCATCAACTGTGTTTAGTCTTGGAGCATGTTTGTGTTTTGATGTGATCGATGTTGTTGTTTGCACGACTCGCTGTGTTGTTCATTTTGTTTGTGTTTTTATATCTAAATGTGTTTTTTTGTTGTTTTGTTGTTCACTAGGTTTAAGGCAATCATACACCCCGCGAGACGTGGCTAGAAAACAATACGACCAGTTTTCATTTTGTAATCATCCATTTAAAAAAAAAACTTTCACATTGTACAAAGTCAGAATACCCCTTTGTCCATTTGAAATAATAGGTGGTAAATAATTGTTGATACAGGTTTTTCCCTTCAAATTCGACATTTTACAAACCAAATTGGATGCCCTACAAAAAATTGGACGTCATATTGTATTTTATAAAAAAAATGAAGTTTTAAAAATACATTCAAAGGCTGTCCAAACTTAAAACACAGGAAGGGACATTTTTTTGTAGTACGCTTTTAAGTAGAATCTACTTACTCCAAAAATGCAAAAAAAACCTACTACAAAAAAATGTCTCTTACTGTGTTTTGAGTTCGGACAGCCGTGTACTCATGATTCAAAGCAGTATTGAAAATCTTGTCTGAAAACTTGAGTACACGTCGCGCGCACAGACTATGACAGCGCGCCGCGCAGGTTTGACAACTTGACGACTAACGCACTCGCTAGTCTTAAGGATAAAAGATGTGGACAGGTATGACTACAGTATAGTACTACATATACACTGACGGTATATGTAGTGCAAAAATGAATATATTTTTAGAAAAACCTTACCAGCTTTTGTATTAAATACAATATATTGTCAAATTTGTTTTGTAAAACATCCAATTTGTTCAGTCAAATGTCCGATTTGACTTGAAATGCATCCAATTTGATGTGAAAAACCTGTAAACACTTGCTTTATTTTAAAATTCAGACGCTTTTATAAACCTAGCTGTCCGTTATCTAGCTTTTTCTGACCACCATTGTGTAGAGACATCACACAAATTGTGTTTAGAAATTCACCACACAGACCGTGTTTAGAAGTGTTTATCGTCTTTGTGTCTTTTAACTATGTGTTCAGTTTTCGTTTATCGAGTATCGATACCGTTTTTTCGGCTGATTAATGGTCCCTCCTCTTCCTCTTCTCCCCGTCCAACCCGTAAACACGGCGTGTTAATATTTTTTAGAAGTTTCTCGTAACTTGTTGCAGGTTTCAGCCACAATCCGTACAATGGCGTCATCTGTAACGACATCATCATGGCAACTGGTGTCTTTTCTTCAAGGGAGCTGTGGAAAATATCTAAAGGTGATCGATATGGCAACTTTTACTTATTTCTTAGACTCAAATTACACGCTAAACCCGATTTTCAACCGAAAAACCACAAAGAAATTAAAAGTGAATAAATATCAGGCCTGATGATGAGTTACTTTCAAAAAGTCATAACAAAAAAATTCTCTTTTTCACACCCTATAACATCTTTTTTATCTAATTCGATATATTACTTTTTTGCGTAAATAATCGCACTTAAATGCACAAAACGTATACTCTTGTCGTAAAAAAACACACCGAAACAATTTTACATCCGTAAGTTACAAAATATCTTCGTAAACCACAGGTTCAAAAATTTCACTCATCCGCACCTAATGCTGCATAGGGCACTGCATCAAACTGATGCAATGTTAAGTTGATCGTTTATTGTACGAAGGTAAGGTGATCAGTCTTGCGCTTCATGAACCAGACCGGGGTAATATTAAACAAATATTACAGTGTAAAAACACTTATATTTATTTTAACTTCACCTAGGAATCGAACACGGTACCTCCAGCATAATAGCTAACCGTGGTAGCCACTACACTATAGAAGTGGAACGCAGTTTAGAAATTTAGTCAAAATTTTTTATCATATACTTTACTTTTATTTTCAAGTTATATGTTGAAATAACAAAATAGATATTTTAATGTTCAAATTATCAAAAAAGTTGTATAAAATAGACTCAAAATAGAGTCGTGTTGCTCTGTAAAACAAAGAAACGTCACTTAAGTTTATCAAGTTCATTTCAAAACTAACGTTAAGTCGCCATCTTGGTTATTCTATGTCGCACACTGTTTTATCGACAGAACACTAGTTAAAAAAAATAGAAGCATATTTCGCTTACTCCTTTCAACAACGTCATATCTAAAAAAACAAGGCCTACTAGAGACAGGCCTGGGCGCGCAAACGCCGAATTACGAAGTCAGTGCTATTGTCCGCGTGCGATATGCGAGTGGAATTTCGGATTATTTTTTAAAGTTTTAAACCTACAATTTTCGAAAATCCAGATGTTTAAATGATAACAGTTTATACAAAAAAGGAAAGGTAAAAATAAAACGAATTAATATTACATAAAAAGGCATTATTTATTTTCTTATATACACACACATACACATATACATGTATATATATATATATTTATATATATATATATATATATATATATATATATATATATATATATATATATATATATATATATATATATATATATATATATATATATATATATATATATATATATATATATATATAAAATATACTATATCATACTCAAAAACACAAAAATAGTAATGGAACCTACAGTAAATTATACAAGTAAATTATAATAATGACATCAAGAAAATGTTGCATTTACCAAGTAAAATTAAAATTTAAAATGGACAGAAATTACCACAAAGCTATAATCTCACCATAAAAGACATGCATCAGGAATATAATTATTTCTAATATGTATATTTATATATATATATATATATATATATATATATATATATATATATATATATATATATATAAATATGTATATATATATATATATATATATATATATATATATATATATATATATATATATATATATATATATATATATATATATATATATATATATATATATATATATATATATATATATATATATATATATATATATATATATATATATATATATATATATATATATATATATATATATATATATATATATATATATATATATATATATATATATATATATATATATATATATATATATATATATATATATATATATATATATATATATATATATATGTATATACATATACACATTTAACATTAAAAACATGTAATATAACAGTAATTGAAAAAAATCTATTCAACTCAAATATTTTAAGCATAAGATATCAAATGGAAAAATAATTGGACATGAAAAGAAGCTTATAATTATGTAAGTAAATTTCTTAATATTGGTGACCATATAAGTAGATTCAATTACAACATTTGCATTTAATCTTGTACTACTCAATTTAACAAAATACTTCAATTTTGTTAAATTGACAATTGAGAATATGTGATTTATGTTATGTGAAGGATTTAATTTAAAGACATGTTACATTAATTTACTCAAACAGTTTACACATTAGGTTTGATAGTTGATGGTTATGGATGAGAAAAAACTAATAAAATTTTAGTACTTTTCTACTTGATCCCGAACAACTTTGTGCAGCAAGTTCATCATTTTTGATTTTTGCTAAGTTACTTAAAAGGATTTTACAGGTTCTATGGCAAATATTTTCTAATATTATTTGCAAAGTCTTATTACAAATACATTCATTTAAAAAATCACCTTGATTCAAGAAATAATAATTTAATTTAGAAACACTTATCTTATTTAAAATATAGAGTTGATTCTGGCCACTAATAAAAACATCAGGACAATAATCTAAAATTGTTTGCAAACTAAACCATACCAATGCTGTAGCAAGAGGAATGCACAAATAATTAGTATTAAATAACATATGATACGTAGCCGAGGAGTGTACAAACATTGACGCTGCAAATATCAAAGTATTCCCGCTGTATCGACGGAGATTTTTTAGGGTAGCGGCATACTTAATTTGTTCTATAATGAACATAATTCTCTGATCACTATCTGGGAAGTGTGATTGCAACATAATTAGAACATCATTTAAATCAATGGCGGGGATGGTAATGCATGGATAGAGGATTCAATAAAATTTATCACGTCACTTAAATCATCTACGTTTTTGATTATACTCACATTTCTTGGATGACGACTTTTACTTACTAACTTATTACCTAAATATAAATGTATTTTTAAATCACTCACTACTTTAATAGCGCCCAAAACACAAGGCGCATCATTTAAGTCAATTAAACACAAAACTCTTTGTAACGCTGTCTCCGTTAAAACCCATTCTGGTTTAATTTGATTGGTCTTAGTTAAATCGTCTAAACTGTTTATGGATTTTGCTTCATTCAGCTTCCTTAGGTCATCGAGGCTGTTTTGAAGAGCGATCTCCATCCGGGATGTCTCCACATCAGCGAGTCTTCTAGTTGATTGGGGTGCGGTGGATAGATATTTGGGAGCACTCGGAAATATTGTAGGAATTGCTCCCTCACGAAGCTTGGGAATTTTGCGAGGCACATCTATAGCTTCCTCGCGTACTGTGCATCTGTCGCTTCGTATAATCATGGATTCTTCGAAATGCTTGATGCAAACATATGGATTTTTTATTCCAGAAAAATCCGTAGGAATCCGACAAAGCCATTTTTTTCCGTAGAGCATCGTTTTTTGGAAGAGCAAATGTGGATACATTTTCTTTTTGAGAGCGGTAGTTGGATTTACATCCAAAAACGCTGCAACATCTCCCCATTTTGTTTTGTAAACCACCTGTAATGAAACAAAGAAATTAAGCGTAGGAATTTAAGAATGCTAAGTTTGGTCATCCGAGGTTATCGTTTGGTTATCTTGGATAAACTCAACATGAATAGTGTATGTTTAATACAATAATTTAATATGATAACGAAAACGAACAGAAATTTGAGTCGACATCATCTCTCGTGAGTAAGCTCATGGATTCGTAAGCGAAATATAACCTCAAATGTGAAATAATGATTTTGTTGAAAATATTAAGTATTGTTATAAATAAAACACGTGTCAATATTCACGTTACATAAACACTTAAAAATGAAATACAAATAAGTATGCATTGTTATATAAGCTAAAAAGTAGCAACGATTTATTGAAACGTCAAATGAGATTTAAACTCGTATAAACATCGAAATTGTGTTATAAATACGAAAATTACTTACCAATTCAATTTTCAAATACACTTCACTGTCTAATCACTCACTTTGAAGTTTATATGCTTTTAATTCAATATCAAAACAACACACAAATAAAGCAACAACGAACATCAACATAAACAATCGCGGCCATTTGTAAACACTGGACGCACCGACGCACTCCGCTTGGCTCGAACTGCAAATTTTAGAACACCGATTTGATCACGTGACATTTCAAAAACCCTTGTGCGCCCAGGCCTGTCTCTAGTCGGCCTTGTAAAAAAACTTGATTTTTCAGGAGATCGTTTTCAAAGTTAAAGAATAAAATAAAATGTATTAAAAATAAATATCCAGCCACTTATTTAACTATTTAGAGTGTAACAGATCTTTTAAGGTAAAACCTTAAGGTTTTTTCTCCATTTGAAAAATATTTAGTATATTCAAACAAATAATTAAACAATACCTTTTCCTCAAAATGCAAAAACAACACTTTCTGCTCTGTAGCGGGTAAATATTAAGTTAAAAATATGCCGCTTTTGTTGGGATATAGTACATTTTCTGGGCATTCTGAAAACGTGCACAACTGAAAATTGTCGATTTTTGATATATGACGTTGTCGAAAGGAGTGAGCGATTCTTTTAAATCCTTAAAAATTAAATTCTGGAATCCTCTCCTTGTATTTAAATCCATATCCTTCCACTTTCTTCATTTCTTTATTTTTTTATCACTTATATTCTAAAAAATATCCTTTTCCTAGCTTCTAGCTTCTAATTTTAACTGATTATTAATTCATTACCAACCTATTTTAATTTGGAGCGTTTTTTTTCTTACTTTTTTCTGCAGTAAAAATGACATTCATATTTATTGAAAAAAAGCGTTTGATTTGAATCACAATTTCGTAAACTTTTAAGGTTTTTGGGTCATATATGTAGATACTAAAAAAAAATATAATAAAACCCTTATCCGCACCCCAATGGTGCATAAGGCACTGTGTCATATTAACGCAGTGTTATCTTGATCGTTTACACATGAAGGAAAGGTGATCAGCCCTCCGCTTCAGGTACCAGTCCATGGTAATACTGAATAAATATTACAGTGAAAAAATCACTTAAATTTATTTTACCCCCTTTGGGAATCGAACCCGGGACCTCCTGAACGGTAGCCGAGCGTGCTGACCATTACACTAAGGAGGCGGACATACTAAGGAATCAGCTAAAAATGACATCCATCATTTTTCATTACTCTTCTTTCTAGTATGGCGCACACTTTTTGATTTTAAGAGTTTTCATTCGAATTTTCCTTGTCGGAAATTAATGTTAGCAAGCAATTATGAAAATTAGATAAACATCATCCTTAGCCAATCAAAAATGGTAGTAAAAATTGTTTACAATATTTTGAGTGTGTCCAAATCTTTGCTAACAAATCTGGGTTTGTTCCCTTAGGAATTATTTATATTGACATCTCATTTGAGATAAAGAAGAACATGAACGTCTGGGTATTTACAGGGGTTATGACCTATCTTAGGCTGGATTAAGTGATCACTTTATACACGTGTATCCAGTATTTTACATATAAATTATCCAAATTTATTATTATTATTATTCACTATTCTACTCATGATTGACAACCACACTTCTTAATTTCGGAAGTTCCATTATTATTTTTATTTTTTAATTGGCACGTTCTTTCACGTGTGAGTTCTCGACACCATCTATGGTTGAGTTGGGTAAGCTTTTTATTCAGCAGAGACCCTTACGAAATATATGTAAGATTCTTACCGAAATATTTTACATACTAGAAGACGCCTGAAAACATGATTTTCAATTCTTATTAAATTTATTTTACTGGCAATATTTTGAGTTAGTTCGCAAATCTGGGTTTGTCATATAGGAGTTATTTTTATTGAAATCTTAATAATTAACCAGAAAGTAAAATCTATCATTAAGTAGAATCTACTTAGTCCAAAAATGCAAAAAAAATGTCCTTTGCTGTGTTTTGAGTTTGGACAGCCGTGATATATCATATGGGCTTGTTGGGTAATATATCCTAAATAAAACAAATTTTTTATTGGATTGAATTCTACATTTATTTATGTATATCTTAATACGTGACGCGTCTAGGAGTACATCCCTAATAATAGCAATTATTGTTAGTATATAAGGACATTTTATAAATAATATTAGTCAGTGTTTGATAATGTCCTAAGAGGACGAAACGCGACACGTATTAAGATAAACATAAATAAATGTAGAATTCAATCCAACAAAAACCTTGTTTTATTTTGGATATATTACCCAACAATTCAATATGGAATTCTACCAACTGTCTGCAGTTACAATTAATATATTATAGGCCTTTTAAATAGATACCCAGATTTTTATATTCTTCATCATCCGTGTTGAGATGTTCTTTTGGATCAATATGTTGACCTTGTGCCTGTATCCCAGCAGCGTCTATACTCCAGGAGACTGCAGACGATGGCGGTGGAAGCGGTGGAGGATCGGGCTCCATCAAGTTGGAGCAAGGAGGGTACTACTGCGGGGGGTATGGAAGTCCAGCTCCCCAGCCAACCGCTCCGCCCTCAGGGTTCGACTCTGCTGCAGACAGAGCAACCCCTCAGACGATGCTGGTTGGAGGCTGCTTCAGTGAGTATTGCGGTATCTACAATTACTTTTCTTACTATCTTAAAGCCTTTTTATTAGAAACACCATGTAGTTCGAACTCCATTGAGTTTTATTTAACCTTCATAGATTCGCGTGACCATTCTCGAGGCAAAACCAAACAATTATACCTTTTAAGGCTGTTGAATTCTTCAGTCATATCAAATGTCCATTTTTTGTTGTTGCTCATAATCATTCTTAGACAATTTTAATATATATTTTGTATATTAAAAGCATTGTTTACTTTGTGGTATGGTAATATAACACTCTCCTTATCATTCATCGTTCACCTTGTCTAATATCACTTTTATAAACGAATATTCACTTATTTGTCAAATATTTATAAAAGTGGTATTACACAAAGTGAACGATGAATGATAAGGAGAGTGTTAGTATTGAACTTGATCACTCGAGCACTAGAATAATTTTGCTTTATAACAACCTACCTATCTATCATGAAAATGATGTTACTTTGGTTATATTGGACAATAGTTCAAAGGAACCAACCAACTTTAGACTTATCTGAGAGTGACAATGTGGTCAATGTGACTACACACGAATACTTGAAGGTTGAATCAATCTATTGTACCGTTCGATTTCATACCATATCTTTTCTAAATTAGGTGTTATTAGCTTATTACATTATCCGTATTCGATTAGTATTTATTTATGTGCTTGTTCATTACTTGCATCGAATCTTGCGTGATAAAGTATTCTTAAATGGTTTTCTGACCGTCGTTTCAATGTTTGCATCGCTGTAACATGCATGTCGTGTGCTTTATTGCATTGTTCGAATATGACTTTTAAAAAAAAACTGCTGCAACAAGTGTATAAAACGAAAAATTGAGAAAAAGCAAAAGACCCAGAGAAAACCCTGCGGAACACCACAGGTAACAATCGACCGCTTTAGTTGAGTTATTTTATCATTGAAAACTCCACATCTCAGTCAGGTTAAATAAATTATGTGTTTCTTTTTTCTTCTTGTTATCCTTATCCCGTACCCAAGTGCGAAGGGCAATGTATCGTATGGAAGTAGTTTTTATAATGATCGTCAAATACATGAAGGAAACGTGATCAGCCCTAAATTTCAGGTGTCATTCCAAGGATTACACCCTGGACTATTTATATATAATATATTAGATACTAGAGTAAACAATTTACAACATTTTGAGTGTGTCCAAATACTTGTTCACAAATCTGGATTATCTCCAATTATAGGAGGATTTTTCAAATCAGATGTATGTATCCAATAGATGTCTCTAGTGAAGTTCTAGTGATTCAAGAACAATGTTTCAAAATTGGTTCACATATATATAGAACTTCCAAGAATTTGAGAAGTGTGGTTGTCAATAATGGGTAGAATTGGTGAATGTTACACGTATGTAAAGTGATCACTTTAACCAGTCTATGACGGTCGTTAGCTCCGTAAATGCCCAGACTTCCATATTCTTCTTCATCTTTGATGAGATGTCAAAAAATAAGAGTAAATAATCACTAATATTTATATTAACCCTTCTGGGAATCGAACCCGAGACCCCCAGCAAGGTAGCCTTACGCTATAACTACTACAATATGAGGGTGGACAAAATAAAAGTATAATCTGAATGTTTATTCAAGTCACCAATTCAAGAGTCGGATGACTTGGAGCAATATCCATAAATTTCTAGTCTAGTCTGCACTTGGCCTCCACAGCGTAATGGTTAGAGTATTTGGCTACCATGCTAGATGTCTTGAATTCGATTCCCAGGGGGGGTTAAGATAAATACAATATTTTTTTACTCTAACGATTATTTAATATCAAGCGGGACTGATCATACTCCAATATAACTTAATAACATGATCAATATAACACCGAATTGATATGATACATTGCCTTTTGCACTGTTTAGTGCGAAAAGAATTAAAAGAAAAAGAAAAAATTGTCTGTACTCATTGAAACTGAGTGAAGTATTTTTAATTTGATACAACAGTAAAAAAACAAAGATAAAAAAGTAATCCACGATTGATTGAAATTGATGAACGATGATGGCACTTAAAGTTCGAGGGTTGGTACTACCTAGAAATCACACGAATCAACAGGATTGCCATAAATTTGTCAGACTGGGGATTTATTGAGTGATGTGTTTAATTGGGGTTATTTTTCTGTTCAAGAAAGAATTTTACGATTCGAACATTTTTTGTAGTTTTGAGCCCTACATATATTACTTTCTCCCATACAGTTTCCACCCTTCCACACAACACGCCAAATAGCCTTGTCACTTCGTCAGGACAAGCTGGAGGAACATTAGTAGGACCTAACACAATTTTCTACCAGCCACACGGCGGAACTGCGGACCATCACGCCGGAATTTATTCAAATGGTGAGTCAGACTTATTTTTAATTGGTATGGGTGCTTGTGATAAAATTTTCACATCGCTTTGCCTATTCTCACTATCCTACCTGCAGACAAGCCTCTAAAAGTAGAGGAGAATGATACAGATTTTTTTACATTTTAATTTTCACAATTGTTCAATATTTTTTCTAATAAATATTTTGTATAGCTAAAAAAGTCAGATATGCAACAATTCCCATTTCATTCTCACCTATACACACTCACGCACACACACACACACACACACACACAGTTATAATTTTTTTTAAAGGTTTGCGTACATTTTTAGTACATTTATTTTTAATTGACTAACAAACTAACTCATCTCACCAATATATGTCTATAGTGAAGTTCTGGTAATTCAAGAACAATGTTTCAAAATTGGTTCATATATGTAGAACTTCCAAGAAATTGAGTAGTGTGGTTGTTAATAATGGGTAGAATTGGTGAACGTTACACGCGTGTAAAGTGATCACTTAAACCACCACAATTTTGCCGCACATATGTCTGATCGTAGTTATGAAGTGGTATAAAGTTAATACTGTCATTCTTTATTGATGACGCAGGGAGCCTGCCAGATTGAGCGACAGCAGTTTTTAAATTGTACCAAACAATAAAATCCAGTTACATCATCGTGGAATAAAATCTTGCGTTCTCCATGGTCCAACCAGACGGTTTTAATGGAGTAAATGGTGTTTGAATTTTCAGGCGAAGTCCTACCCCAATCAGTGGTGCACCATTCAGGTCTGGGAGGCAAGTACGGAGGGGAGAGTCATGGGGCCCCCGGAGGCTCCAACCCTGACACCCTCTCTGACTTCGTGACCTTCGTCTGCCAAGACGCAGGGGATGGTCCTCAGACGTTACAGGTAAATCAAGGAATACAATTTTAGCCTTTTGTGAAATACTTATCGAATTTACATTACTTCCTTACTTCAGCCTTCTTCTTGTGTCCAGTATTGAACAAAGACCTCCCTCTTGGACTTCCACAGTTGTCTGTTGGACGTGACTTTCTTCCAGTGCAGGTCCGTCACTTTCTTAATGTCATTGGACTATCTTGTCTGGGCCTCCAACGCTTCTAGGCCTCTAGTCAAGGACTTTTTCGTCCATCTATCCTCAGTCATACGTGCCACATGACCTCCCCAATTCCTACTTTCTGCCAACATCCGCCCACCTTCTATTATGCCTTTTATGATTAGGTGTAATAGCTTGTACTTGTCTCTTCTAAGCACATGCTCCAGATAGAACAGCTTCCGGACCTTGATATCAGTCAGCAACTGTCTTCTACTTTTGCTATTTGGAGCACATTTGCGTTGCTGACCATATTGGTCCATGGAATGCGTAGCATTCTACGACGTACAACACAGTTAGAGGCATACCACATTTGGAATGCCTCTAATTGGTTCAAACTGCTTCAAAGTCCATGTTTTGTTCCGCGATTCTTTGAGCCACATATGTTACCTTTGTCTTTTCCCATATGAAATTTAGTGATGTATATTTTCATTGACATCTAGTGTGTAGAGTTTACCGATGAGTCAGCCGTCAGCAATATGAATGTGCTCCAAAGAGCAAGATTAGGAAAAAAGTTGCTGACTGATATCAAAGGTGTCCTATCTGCGGCATGTGCTTAGAGGAGACAAGTACAAGCTATTGCACTTATTATAAAAGGTAAAATAGAAGATCGACGAGGTGTGGGCAGAAGGCAGATCTCCTGGCTCCGGAATATACGAGATTGTATGGCGATCAGGACCGTCAAGGCTCTGTTTAGAGCTGCCCAAGACAAGGACAATTACTCTCAAGTGATAGTCGACGTCAGTGGGACCGTACATGACACGCAAAGAAGAGAAATGTAGATTTTACAAATCAACCATAGCGTTCAATATTTTGAGAATGTCTAAACCTTTTTAAATTGTAGGTCCATGGGGGAATGTCTAGAAGCCCGAAGCCGCACTATTTCACGAGTAGTATGTTGCCACCTCCACCACTACCACCCATGGCGAGACCTGTGGCCATCATCAGATCAACAGGTGAAAAGATTATAATTTAAAAAAATATATTAATTAAATTTTATTCGAGGAAGATCCATGGCGATTGCCTGGTTCACAATATGATCAGGTTCTCTGCATCCTATGTACCATACCATACCATCTCAATTGCCTTTTTTCTACCTTATTTATGCCTGTTACACCCAGCTTCCACGAATGCTTAAACTCTTTATTTCGTCTCTAAGGGACACTCCAGTTGACCACTTAAGCATTCGCATTTCAGCAGTTTCTAGTTGCCTCGAGTAGGTTTTATACATCGTCCAACGTTCGGAGCCATAGTGTCAATGTGGAACATAGTATATATTCATATTTTTGTAAAAAATTAAAAATAGAATTATTTTATTTGACCAATTACCGCTTTCGCCCATTAACCGTCATCTTCAGACTGTTTCCTGTGCGTTCCAGGCGACCTAATATCTGGCTCGTCGAGCCCCCCGGCCGCACTGTCTCCGGGCGAGCGGCTCCGGGGGCTCAGCCCGTCGCCGCCACCCCCCTCCGGCAGCCCCCGCAGGAGAGGGTCCTCGCCCCCCATGGGGCCGGCCTCGCCTCCCCAGCAGCCGCCGGCGTACGCACCCCGGGAATACTCGCAAGGGTTCAACCACTTTCATCCACAGTCTTCTCAGGTATTTTGATAATAGGGTATTTTTACTCGGGAGGAATATCTAATTTAACACACTCAACCTATTAAGGATTGTATAAGACTCGTTTCGTGTTTATAACAGCCGATACAACATTCATCTTCGTCTTTTTGTTGGTCCTAGGGATTTGTTTGTGCCTCCGCATGTCGCTCTTGGGATGTTGACTCCCAGCTGTCTTTCCATTTTTTCGGAGGTCTGCCTGGGGGTCTGCGTCCTTCAGGGCGCCCGTCCTTGAAGGGCGATACGTGGAAGTCTGTCTTCTGACATTCTGTTTATATGTTCATTCCAGTATCGCCTTCATTGTCGTCTCCACCTCACGATATCCTCCGTCTTACACATGCTTCGGATGTAGATATTTCTTACTCAGTCTCGCAATGTGTTTCCGGTTATGGAACGGAGAGTCTCCATCTCGGAGGTTCGAAGTCGAGATTTTGTTCTGAAAGTATCTGCTCTTGCCTCAATCCCATAAGTGGCCATTGGTCGAACACATGTTTTGTATATTTTCATTTTACTTTCTATTTTCATGTGTTTGTTCTTCCACACCGAGTTTCTGAGGCATCCGGATATACCGATACTATCAATATTTTCAAAATAAAGTTATATTTTTTCAATGGGGTTTTTTGAGATTTTTGGAATATTTTGCATATAGTTTTTTCAAAATAAAGTTATATTTTCAGGTGTTCAACTATCCTTCTATAAGCTCCATGAGCAGCATAGCTCCGGGGGGAATTTCACCATCTAGCTTGAGTCTCTACTCCACGGCCATCACGACTCCTAGAACCGCAACCAGGACTGCTGTACCAAGGTGCGTATGATGTTGAAGTTTTAACTAAATTTAAATTAAAATATTTTCCAAAAAAAGTCCAGAAAAATTGCTGATGAAGGAGTTTGTCATCGGGTTCTTAAGACCTAATATACGATTAATTGCATCTTAATTTTCTTTAAACCCACGTATCATTTGACGTAATATAATTTTTTGCTTAAAATACCGTTTTTGTATTAAATTTTTTTTTCTTCGAAATAAATATATGGTTTTGAAAAGAAAAGAGTTATTGATTCGTAAAGAGTTTAGAAAAATGAAAAAAATATTTTTTTAAACTGTATTAAAAAAAAATCAAATTGCAATACAAGTTCTAAAAAAAATTGGAAGTGAAAACACGTCCGACCTCTAGCGCAGCCCTTCGCATTCTAAATTGCATTGTGAAGATTGCGAGTTCACCCTTAAAGTAATCGTTCAAGAATAAAACAAGTACAAAAAAATACACACACACACTCATTTAAATCGGTAGAAATAACTGAAATGAGTTATTTAAAATTAAAACACAATTTCAAAACATTAACCCCTACAATATTCCCTCCGATAATGAGTTAATTATCTCAACGTTATAGGTTTACTGTATCTAGTTTCGAGAACTACAGATGTTCGTATCAACTGGTGGAAATACAAACTAAACTTGAGTTTTCATAGCTAATGATTGTCTTTTCAGATGGAATGCGCCTTATATAACCCTAGAAGAGGAATTTAATATTATCACTCACCCCGTATCAAGTAACAACCCCGAGGCGAATTCCGTGGTCTTGATGGATGAAGGTAAAAATCAAACCATAAAAAAGGACTAAAAAACCTTTTAATATCATTGCTTTGTACCCCTTTATTTCTTAATTCATAAAGAAAAGTTAGTTGTATCACAAAATAAATCAAATTTGATCAAATGTGATCAAAATTTGAACAAATAGTGTCCATTTTGAACCTCAAAAATTGATATAAATAATAGTCATATAAAGTTTATACTTTTTCGGTTACCCAATAAGGACTTTTTCTCGATTTAAAGCCAGCCTAACTTTCCGCTGTCAAATTGTCGAATATACCTCTTCTTCTTCTTCAAACCCTCATCCGCACCCCAATGGTGCATAGGGCACTACATCATATAAACGCAGTGTTATTTTGACCGTTTATTTAGGAAGGAGAGGTGATCAGCCCTCCGCCTCAGGTAACAGGCCAGAGTAATATTGAATATATATTAGAGTGAAAAAATCACCCTTATTTATTTGACCCTCCCTGGAAAATATGAGTAAAAAAATCACTCATATTTATTTGACCCCCCTCCTAGAAATATGAGTGAAAAAATCTCTCATATTTATTTGTTTTTCCACATTTTGTTTCCAAAAAATCACATTTTTGGTGGTGCCTTATTTAGAAAATGTGACAGGACGAAAAAGACAAATAAATGAGCTATGCGACGGATCTTGATTGATGGATATAAAAATGGATATATGATAAAAATCCTTGATTATAATATAAAATGCAAGGATTTTTTTAAAAAGTAAACTAACAAATATAAACAAAGGTCAACTCAACATAATATCACTGACCATATGTAGTATTTGATCAACCTTTGCCTTAGCTTCAGGCTGAGAATTCAATGCTTAATGACTATGTCCAATTTCTACTTTTTAATATTTCAAAATCATTATCTTATCATTTGCTATCTCAAAATACGTCCAAGAATAAGATCGGATTACAAAATAATATGTCAGGATATTGCTTCGCAGATCGGTTCTTCCAGTCGTCCGTGATAACCAGCGAGGCTGTTTCCTTGGAAGCCAGCGGCCACCTCGTCTGCAGAGACCAGCAGTCTGCCATGCAGCATCACCAGACCACCGACATGGACTCCCCGGACTCCGACAAGCAACCCTCAGATATGCTGATTGGCAGCAAGTCTCCGTGATACATACTCAGTACCTAGAACTCTCACAAGATCTAGGTATTGAAAAAAAAATCCTTAAGACCTTATTTTATTTAAATCCAAGATACTTTGATTCAAATGCAAAACTAAAAATAATAAACAAATAGAAAATAATCAATTTGAAGAACTTTTTTGATTTCTAAGTGAAAAATTGGATGATGTACACAATGATTTTTCAGATCATACAAAATTTATGGAAATTGAAAATTCTTGGATTTAAAATCGAAAAAGGTAAAAATTGTTTTCAAAGACACTGGAAAATGGTTGTGTTTTACGACACGAATTAAAAATACTTGATTTAAACTTAAGTCGTGAAAAAAACGTCAATTTAGGGTCAATTACACGAATTATGTTCCGCGTTGGAATATACTATTTGGGTCAACGAGGCTCATACCATTTTCCTCCAACAAAAGCGTTTAAAACGCATTATAAGATTAACAAAAGTAAGATGACGCGTTGAAACGAAACGCGTTAGAAAAATGACTTGTTAGAAAGTATTTTGACGCGAGATGCAAAAATCTTTCAAAGACATTGTTCGAAAACTACGTAAACGAAAAATCGGTGCTTGCTAATATGTAAACTGTGATTGTGCAATTAAATTTGACGATATTAATTAGTTGTTACGTTGTCACCAACCTCCCCGATCCTCGTTTGTAAATATTGTTACAAAAAAATCCGTTTTTCTCGTTGTTAAGAATACTATTTTGAAATACAAAAATTATAGGTACTGTACATTGTGAGAATATTTCTAACGGAAAGCGCGCCCAAAAAAAACGCATTTTTTCCAAATATAAAATGGAATGAAAAGAGCATTTATCTCGTTTTTCAATCGACCATCTCAAAACGATTTTTTTTATCTTACGATTTATTCATAGCACTTTCAGAACCACTGTGTATAGAAATTCATCCGCTTACATAGTGTAATGGTCACCACGCTCGGCTACCGTACTGGAGGCCCCGGGTTCGATTCCCAGGGTAGGGTGAAATAAATATAAGTGATTTATCCAATATTGCCCTGGACTGGTACCTGAAGCGGAGGGCTGATCACCTTTCCTCCATGTATTAACGATCAAGATAACACTGAAACCAATATCTATCTGGCTACATCATAGTAAAGTGAATCGTACAATAAAAAAAATGTAGTCCACCACACAGCACCACACGTGCATTTGTAGTACACAATAATACACTACAATTGTGTATTGCCATGTTTCCTGAGGCAAATATCCCACATTCACGAGAGCCTTAAAATTCCGTGGTTACCATTTTGGTAAAAATGTTATTTAAATAAAAATGCTTAAAAAAATGAAGTGCGTCTTATAATAATAATAATAAAACCCTTATCCGCACCCCAATGGTGCATAGGGCACTGCTTAATATAAACGCAGTGTTATCTTGATCGTTTACACATGAAGGAAAGGTGATCAGCCCTCCGCTTCAGGTACCAGTCCAGGGTAATATTGAATAAATATTGCAGTGAAAAAAAATCACTTATATTTATTTGACCCCCCCCTGGGAATCGAACCCGGGACCTCCAGAACGGTAGCCGAGCGTGCTGACCATTACACTACGGAGGCGGACATAGTCAGTAAAATGCGGTATTTTAAAATTGTTCATTTCAAAAGTGTCTGCGTTTCGTTTTATATTTGAGAAAAATGCGTTTTTATGTGCATTTTCGCGTATAATGTAGGTCCTGAGATGTATTTCTTAAAAAAATTAAAACAAAACTGAAATTGTGGCCAAAATACTGTGTAAGTAGTCTAGTATTAAGAAAATGAAAAAAACTAGCCTTCCTTTTAGTGATTTATAGTTGTAAATATTATAGGAACTTGGCTTGGCGTGTTAAATTTATTTTTAAGTAGAAAAAAATACGAATTAATTAAGAGATCGTTTTGTTCTCAAGAAAGAAAATAATATCTATATTACAAGTATGTTTATCTGTTGACGAATCTATCTAACGCAAATGGTGGCTTATAATTACAATATTCAGAAGTAAATTTCAACTTTGAAATTGGAATTAAAGAATGTTTACCCGTTGACGAATCTATCTAACGCAAATAGTGGCTTACAATTACAATATTTCGAATTTGTTTTGTAAATTCCTACTTCGAAATTGGAATTAAAGAATGTTTACCTGTTGACGAATCTATCTAACGCAAATGGTGGCTTACAATTACAATATTTAGAATTTGTTTTGTAAATTTCAACTTTGAAATTGGAATTAAAGAATGTTTACCTGTTGACGAATCTATCTAACGCAAATGGTGGCTTACAATTACAATATTTAGAATTTGTTTTGTAAATTTCAACTTTGAAATTGGAATTAAAGAATGTTTACCTGTTGACGAATCTATCTAACGCAAATGGTGGCTTACAATTACAATAACAATATTTAGAATTTGTTTTGTAAATTCCTACTTTGAAATTGGAATTAAAGAATGTTTACCTGGTGACGAATCTATCTAACGCAAATGGTGGCTTACAATTAAAATATTTAGAACTTGTTTTGTAAATTCCTACTTTGAACGACTGAATTTGAATTGATTTTTTAGTGATATCTCAACATAGATTGTAAAGGAGAAGTTTATTTGAGGAAGAAATATAGAAGTCTGAATATTTACAAAGATTACGACCTATCTTTGGCTGGTTTAAATGATCACTTTAGCATTCTATCATCTTTACGATGAATAACCACGTTTCTCAAAATTCGGAAGTTGTATTTATGTTTTAATAAAAAAGATCAAATATATTTTGCTTTGTCAGCGACATCTATGTATGGAATAAGATTTTTATACATGAAACATTCGTGAAATGTATTTAAGTTTCATTTACGAATTAGTTGACATACTAGGAGATGCCTGAAAATATCATTTGAAATTTTCATTTAACTTGTTTTTCGGACCAGTTTTTTTAGTAATAAAGTTATTAAATGCTTAGATTTTCATGTTTCTATATCAAATGGTCTTCTTCATCTATGTTGAGATATCAATATAAATAAATTCGGAGTGGGGGAAATCAAGAATTTATGAATAAATATTTGTCAACAGTCAAAATATTGTAAAATCGGAGTTGATTCAAGCTTTAAAAAACCCAGATATTTTTTGTATCATATGTGAATTTTCTTTTATAATTTGAAGCCTTCCTTTTTTTACATATCTATTTTCCATTTCAATCAGCAATGATTTTCAAATTATGTGAAAAAAGCAATAAACGTTCTTTAAGAATCAACAATAATTCTCAAATTGAGTAAAAACGCAAAGAATTACATTAGATTTTTTTGTAAATCACCAATAATTTTCAAATTAGGTGAAAAGAGCAATGATTTTTACTCCTTTTTTCTTTTAAAATCAGCAATTGTTCGCAAATTAGGTGAAAAGGCAACGAACTATACTCCAATTCTGGAAAAGCTTTGTACAAATTTAAACAAGTACGCATAATAATTAGTATAGGAATTAAAGTTCGGAAAATTATATAAAACGACAAATCCGAACGCCAAACTTTTAGATGTATTCAGTTCAAATACGATTATCCTTTTCTTTTCGAGGAAGCAGACATTGACTTCCGAAAAACGTGTTTAAATGTAAATTAGAAAACCAGTAGGGTGTCCCATAAATTGTGCCATTGAATAATATAATATTATATAATAAAATTAGTATTGAAAGGATTTGGTAACTGAAGAGGCTTGAAATTGCAAGAAAAAAATGGAGGACAGACTTTTATTGGAGGCTGAACTTAACTTTATCAAAAGTGTATTTTTAACATTTTTTTAACAATATAATTTTAACCTATTTAAAAACTGTTCTTTCAGATCAAAATAACAGTTTAGTACTTGAAATATTGACAGTATTTTTTAATATTTAACGCACATCAATTAAAAAAAAAACATTTAAAAAACGAGTCACTTTTACATTATGAAGTATATCTGACTAAGTATAGCCTTACATCATCATCTTCTAAAGGCAGCGCCTTGTAGTGTCAGCCACTTGTCTCTGTCAGTCAGCCTTACACTCGCTGTCTATAAATTGCTGGAATTGCATTTATTAAACGCTAAAGGAATTAAAAAAAAAACTTTTGTGAAACATGTTTAAAAGCAAAATGATAAATTAAATTAAAATTTAATGAAAAGTAAAAGATATTACTGGGATAAAACTATGGGAAGAAAAGTATATAGGAAAAGTAAAATATGCACAAATAGCTAAGGCATTCGGGTTGTACTTGGTCAAGTTTATATATATATTTATATATATATATATATATATTATATATATATATATATATATATATATATATATATATATATTTATATATATATATATATATATATATATATATATATATATATATATATATATATATATATTATATATATATATATATATATATATATATATATATATATATATATATATATATATATATATATATAAATATTTTTTTTTTATCCAAAAAAAAAACTGTTCTCCATTTTGTTAATTAAAACGTAAAGACCATAATTGAAAAGATCAATATATATTTCTTCATTAAAAAGGGAAAAATGGATCTCGCTGATTGCTGCAGTATGCTTTTGAAATGTATTCAAATTGTTACATTTTTGACGAAGGCAGAAACGTAGTTTTCTATACGTAGATTTAAAAATATACCACTCTAGATATGGTTTTATTTCCTTTTTGCTTGGTGACATTCAATCGACAGATTGTAAAATCGTTGGAAATTTATCAAAGTTTTTAAAAATGCTCTCTTTAAAACGGTTATTTTTTCCGTAGTAAAATAATTAAATAAATTAAAGCCAGTGAAAAAAATATCCAATGCTTATATAATTGAATCGATGTGTTGCAGAATGGTCTAAATTAAAAGAAAATAAATCTTCTAACCCTTATCCGCACCCAATGGTGCAAAAGGGCACTGCATCGTATTGCCGCAGTGGTTATCTTGATCGTTACTTACATAGAGGCAATTCTATCACTCCTGCGCCTCAGAGAACAGTCCAGAGTAAAATAAAATAATAAAGAGTGTAAAACCACCAATATTTATTTTCACCCCTCCCTGGGAATCGAACCCGGGACTTCCAGCATGGTAGCTAAGAGTGCTGACCATTAAACTGCAAAGGCGGACAAAAATAAATAAAATTAATAAATTATAAGAAAATATTAAGTCAAGAAAATATCTCAAAGATGTATTGAATGTCACCAAATTCTTCAAATCATTATCCAATCTTTTAAATTGATATTGATATTACTTTAGACACTTTAAATGTCGTTTTTGAGTTTTTTTGTTCAATGTTTCTAAATGTAGTGGTATATTTGCGTGCCTTCAGATATAGTAGAAGAAATTACTAGCAATGTATAACTACGAATTAGTAAAAAAGTATTTGAACCAACATAATACACGAATTTAAGGGTTTAAATTGGTAGAAAACAAGTCGAATTACGTTGATAAATCCACAGGCCGAATGATTTGAGCTTTTTACGTTGAACATTTTACTTGAAACCCTTTTCGATTGAATTAAAGTCTCGATCAAACTTTGCCAAACAATTGAATTTTCCCGTAATATTTAAAGTACCTTTCTTTGAAGACAAGCTGGTTTTACACTATCATAATTTTTAAATCTAAAATATATCCTATTGTCAATTTTTTTGACATTTCAACACAGATGAGTCTGGACATTTACGTGGCTTTCGACAGGCTGGTCTAAGTGATCATTTTACACACGTGTAACATTCACCAATTCTATCCACGATTGACAACCGTACTACTCAAATTCTTGGAACTTTTAATTATATATTGTTAAAATTCGAAACATATGTCTTAAATTCACTAGAATTTCACTAGAGATAAAATCCAATTGTCTTCAAAATTCATTTTAAGACAAATTAAGATTAAAAAACTAAATAGTGTTGAACCAGCTTTTGTCAATTTCTCCATTTTTCTGTCCTTGCAAATATCCCTATTAAACTATAGCAACCGGTCCTAAAATTGTAAAAATTCAATAAAATTTAGCCACGATATAATTTTACAAGTAAATGAGTATATTAAATAAAAAAACCCTCGTTTCTACTACTAACTATACATTATAATATGATACCTACATATATTTTTAGAAAACTGAACACTTACTACATAGCTGGCATTATTTAGCCGAATTTTCAGAGCAAGATATAAAATATCAGGATATAATATTTGTTCTCTTATATACCTTGTAAGAGACATATTTTTTTACTTCTAAAATTTATTATTAATTTCACTCTTTTTATCATTCATAGTTTACTTTGTGAAATACCACTCAAAAGACAAAAATACGACAAAATCAATCGCATTGTGGTTTGGTAATATAACACTCTCTTTATCATTTGTTTGAGTGGTAAAACATAATGTGTTATAAAACTCAAAAAAAAAACACAAAGTATTATTTACTTTGTAATATACAATACTTTCTTTATCATTCATCGTTCACTTTGTGTTATACCACTCAAATGATAAAAATACAACAAAAAGCATTATTAGCTT
The DNA here is from genome assembly GCF_059751285.1 of Brachycentrus maculatus. NCBI lineage: Eukaryota > Metazoa > Arthropoda > Insecta > Trichoptera > Brachycentridae > Brachycentrus > Brachycentrus maculatus. Next base: position 784,369 of record NW_028281044.1, on the reverse strand, counting down.
TGCGGTATGGTAAAACAACACTTTTCTTATGATTACTTGTTCACTTTGTGTAATACCATTAAAAAATTAAAATTAATACAAATTTTTGATTGGTATTACACACAGTGAACGATGAATGATAAGGAGAGTGTTTAGTTATAATAGTTTTGATTCGTATCCTGATGTTTTATTTAAAGCTTGCTCTGAGAAGGTGGGCTTGACATCTATAATATTATTTAATAAAAACTAGCATTTACAATGTATTATTCATGGATATAAATTGTAAAAATTGCCTAACATAATGTGCCTTAGAAAATAACAATATATATAACCATAATTTATACATTACTTGATAAGAATTATAACTTGAAATTAAATAGATCTTGCTAAATATGTACTAAATAACTTAGAAAAAAATGCAAAAATTATCATTTCTGAAAAAGTGAAATAAAGTATTGAAATATTGTAACATTATTCAAATATTATTTCAATTTTTATGTATGTATTTTAAAAATAGTGAGCCAAGTCCATATGAAAATATTGCCAGGAAAAACCTTGTTTTTGTTATTTTATAATTATTTAAAAAAAATAGTTTATGACCACTATTAACGTTTATTAATGTAAAAATCCAATGTAAGCTCTGAGATGTTCAGACTTCCATCTTTTTACGTATAAAAAAGGAAGAATGATGTATGTTTCAAATGCATTACATAATTTATATTTGAAGCTGTAACATTGTGATTTTCCATTTTATAATTAAAATGTAACATTGTTTTAAAATCACTATAAATATTTTAACTTAATTATAATGTGTACCGGTTTCGAAGCTAACCGCTTTTTATCAAGACAGTATTAATCAGTCTTGATAAAGAAGCGGTTAGCTTCGAAACCGGTAGACATTATACTTAAGTTATAATAAAATATTTAAGGTGATTTTGAAACAAAGTTACATTGGAATTAAAAATACATTACATTAAGAAATTTAAAAAAAACAGTGGTCTTATAAAAGAGTTTGATTTTTAAATTTAAATCATCAACCATGACAAAACACAGATATTTTTTTTTATTATTACAGTTATTTTTTAATGTTTTTTTTATTAAAAATAATAATATAAAATTTTGCTAAAACGCAATGAAATACAATAGCATTTTTTAAATGTTATAACATTTAACATGCGTTGTAGTTCCGACACAGCTTATAATTTTAAAAATGTTTAAAAATAATATATTTAAAAAAATCTTCCTTTCGTATGGACATGACTCATTATTTTTCCTCAAAAAAAAAACATTTTAATATTTCTTGAAAGATTTTTTTTATTATTTTACAATAAAAAATGTAATACCATTCTATGATATAAATATTAGAATGAAAGAATGTAAAAAATGAAAAACTTGAAAAATATTGTTTTCCATATAATTTCAATTGGTGACATTTTTTAAAGATAGGATTTAATTTCAAATTATTTATTACTGAAAAAATAATTGTTCTCGACTTTTTTGACGGTTAAAAGATGTACATTTTTTTGTAAATTTATAGAATGATTTTTTCACGTATTTGTTTTATAATATTATTTTCATTATAACTTTTTATTACAATATTTTATGACACGTGTTTCGATGAATTTTTTATCATTATAAAATATTTATAATGAAGTAAAATGCGTCGGAACACGAGTAATAATATATTAAAAGTCAAAGTTAAATTAAAAATAAATTATTTGTTAAACTTCATTTCTCTTGAATTTTCTGATTTAAAAGAAGTGTATTGATTTGTTTTAGTAAAAAAGAGCAATAGGTCACCAAAGTCATTTAAAGACTGATTTTGAAGAATTCGTAAGTAAATTGCATTGAAATAGTATTTAAAAAATCCGTTGTATTTTTACCTTGTAATTTACAAGATAATGTAAAATGATTTATTTTGTAAAGCTTAAAATATCGAGTAATTAAAAACAAATCTTACTAATTTTTTAAAAAGTTTATAAATTTTTAGAGGCATATTTTTAATGAGTTAATTTTTTTATTATTATTGAAAATAATTTCGTCAATTAATGGACATTTAGTTTTTTAATTTTTTAATTATTTAATGGTGCTATTCTTAAAAGTTTGTTTAAATACGATTATAACTATTGGCCACAATAGTTTTTTTAAAGTCATTACTTTCAATAATTCATTTTTCTTAAAAAATATATATTTATTTCGTAGGATTTTTTAAAAAATACATAAACAGTACTTGAAGAAAAAAATATAAATCACACTAAATGTTACCTGCGTTTGGAGAAAACTAAGTTGCGGGCTTTTGATTACTGGGCCTTAAGATAAGAAGAACAATTAAAAACATAGTTATACAGAAGCCGTTTTGTTCACAAATGTCAAATATAATTGACGTACAACGCCAATTGCAAAAATTATAATATATTCCGATAGGGTGATTATTTCGCGCAAAAAGGCAAACCATTGACAATTACACCACAGAGCGATTGAATATCCCATTTTTTACAACATTTTGAGTGTGTCCAAATACTTGTTCACAAAATCTGGATTATCTCCAATTACAGGAGTTATTTTCATATTATTCTTTGACATCTCATCAAAGATGAAGAAGAATATAGAAGTCTGGGCATTTACGGGGCTGACGACCGTCATAGGCTGGTTTAAGTGATCACTTTACACACGTGTAACGTTCACCAATTCTACCCATTATTGACAACCACACTACTCAAATTCTTGGAAGTTCTGTATATATGAACCAATTTAGAAACGTTGTTCTTAAATCACTAGAACTTCACTAGAGACATCTATTGGTGAGATGTAAAGAAGCTTTTTACTAAGCAGAAACTCTTATATTAGTATGTGAGGTCCGAATCCTGGATTATAATCACACACATGAGAAACGCCAGAAAATACCATTTTCATTTTTATTATTTAAGCTTATACTTTGACCAGATAATTTATTTACAACACTTTGAGTGTGTCCAAATACTTGTTCACAAAATCTGGATTATCTCAAAATGTTGTATCCCATTTTTAATTTATTAAATTTAACACTCAGTTATTTTAAGCTTTACAAAAACAGAGTTACACTACTTTGGTTCTGAAATGCTTTGTACTCCAATGTATCCTCTAGCTTCCATTTAGATATCTAAAGGTTAAACCCCGATTAGTCGAGTATGTTACTGATAATATATATGCTACACGTTATAAAGCGAACACGATAATGTTTATAATGGAATTATTTATACAGAAAATAAAGTATTTGAGCTCCTTAGGCGAGAAAAGTTTAGTTATATCGAAATATGGTAACCAATTTATGTACTATATTTGTATGCCAGAAATAATATATATTCGAATTAGCTATCCATAGAAAAAAACATGGAAAATGATCATGTGTTCTATTGTGCTTCCAAAAAAATTATACTCAATTTGATTTAATTTAATTTAGAGTATAAATGTTTTAAACGTTAGCGATTTTATGTATTATAAAAAGTTTTTTAATCATCTTTTTAAATAAACTTTAAAAATTGACTGATAACTTTGCGTTTTGCTATTATAATTAAAAATAAACGGTTAAAACAATAACCTCGCTCTGATGCAGTGCCCTGTTAACCATTGGGTGCAGATATTCGATGATATTTTATGAATATCTGGATCAAATCAATGATTTCTATTAAACTTCATTAAATCGATGATATTTAATGTAAATACATTTTAAATTTAAAATAAAAATTTAAAATAAAACGGTTTTCGAATGTTTGAACATTTTTAATATAAATAACCGACTTTTTGTTGTTTGAACATTTTCTCTGTAAAAGAAATAGAATTATCGATATTTTCATATTATTTTTTGACATCTCATCAAAGATGAAGAAGAATATGGAAGTCTGGGCATTTACGGGGCTCACGACCGTCATAGGCTGGTTTAAGTGATCACTTTACACACGTGTAACATTCACCAATTCTACCCATTATTGACAACCACACTACTCAAATTCTTGGAAGTTCTATATATATGAACCAATTTAGAAACCTTGTTCATGAATCACTAGAACTTCACTAGACACATCTATTGGTGAGATGTAAAGAAGCTTTTTATTAAGCAGAAACTCTTATATTAGTATGTGTTATCGATATTTATTTTTTTTAAATATAAAAATCGATTTCTGTCAGTCTAAGTTAAATTTTGACGGAGGGGCAAACCAACGAATGTGTGAGAACCTGCGCTTGGAACAGTCAATTATTTAATTATTTTTACTTTTCTCTCTTACGTTTCAGGCACAGATCATTTTCCAAAGCCTAATTGAAAAGATTGAAATAATTTTAGATTGAAATTATAGTAATTGCTAGTCAACTGTAGCCTACATACATAGTTATTGAAACATATACCAATTAAATATTTACAAAATAAACTTATATTGAAACACCTTGAAAGAAAATTGACACCGACTCTGGTGCGTCTTTTTCGTTAAGTTTGAGTAGATTGTTATTAAAAAATACTAAAAATAGGCCGACATGAAACAAGTCAATAACCACTGAGACTTTTCAAATGAAATGTAATATTTAAAGATAAATATTTGTGTTTTTATTATTTACATTGTCCGCCTCCGTAGTGTAATGGTCAGCACGCTCGGCTACCGTTCTGGAGGTCCCGGGTTCGACTCCCAAGGGGGGTAAAATAAATATAAGTGATTTTTTCACAGTCATATTTATTCAATATTACCCTGGACTGGTACCTGAAGCGGAGGGCTGATCACCTTTCCTTCATGTGTTAACCATCAAGATAACACTGCGTTTATATGACGCAGTGCCCTATGCACCATTGGGGTGCGGATAAGGGTTTTATCTATTATTATTATTATTTACAAAAATACTAGAATTTCATACTTTTTTGTGAGCCTAAGCGGCTTTATGTTAAAAATAGGTATCAAATTGTGGTAGAGTTCAAACCCAGAAACTCTGACTCTAGACTCCGCGACTTTAACCACGGGACCACAACCGATGTGAGAATATATAATGATTATTTATATATGATTTAAGTATAAATTCACTGTTTAAAAAAATAATAATGACATCAAAACGGAAATTATGCTTTTATTTTTCTAAAATGCCAATCGACGAATTTGTTAGACAACGTTTTACTAGCCAAAAAAGTTTAGGAACCATTTTTTTTAATCTGTCAAAATTTTAATATTATATGGGTAAAAAAGGAATAATTTATTTATGATTTGGGCATTTGTGTTACCCAAAATTATGGTTAAAATAAAATCACATCACGGCGGAAATTATACATATATTTCGCTATAAGGGGACATTTCTGCCAATCAACGTTTTTTTCGACAATGTGTTACTAAATCAAAAAAGTTTGGTAATCTGTGGTAAAATATGTCATAATTTTAATAATTTAAAAGTTAAAAAAAAAATGTCGCTCAAAAAGTGTGTATGATAAAAAAAATTGTCATTATATTAAAAATTATTTTTCAGACGTTTTTTCAGCTAAATACTAACATAATAAAACAGTCATTTGAAAAGTCTCAGAAAAAATATTAAAAATATTGATAACGCTCTAAATAACGTAGATTTTCAAAATGCAGAAATAAAGAAATAATATATATTTTTAATTCAGTTAGAATAACTACCTACTATTACCCTAAGCAATATAATAAAAAAAATTATTGAAAAATATTTAACATTATTTAATTCTTGTGTTTTATTCTACGATTATTATTATCAACCATGTTTTATTTTTTTTTTAAATTTTGTTATAAAAAATATATGCACATAATTTTTTTTTGTAATCCTACTTATCGTGTATAAATTTTTATTTTCGAATGTACAATAATTTCAAATTAAGAATATTGCTCAAATAGAATAAAAAATGTACGTGAATCATTTTCAAAAAAAAAAACATTAATTTTTTTATGTTTTTTGAGAATTATTTATTTGACATCAGGTTGGGTAAAAATAATTTATAATCCAACTCGCCTTATGAAATAATATTTAAATTATAAAGCACGTTTTCATTATTTGCTGTATTCATAAAAATATCTGTAATGTACCGAATGCTACATATATGTAGTTCTGCCATATGGTATTAAAAGTGACACATAAAAACAGCTTTATATCCCGACTATATAGTTGTATTAAGAAACTATATAGTTAAAAAAGTGGCGCTTATCGGGAACTTGAAAAATACAACATATATCCCTGTAAAAGTTCTTGAAAGTGTCACCCAAAAACAGCTATATATCCCAACCATATAGTCGAATAAAGATGCTAAATATTTGGAAAAGTGGTGCTCATTGAGAACATGAATAATACGTCATATATCCATGTAAAAGTTCTCTAAAGTAGCACCGAAAAACAGCTATATAGTTGTATTAAGAAGCTGTATAGTTGGAAAAGTGGTTCATTTTGGAAACTTAAAAAATGCAATTACAAATGGCCACCCAAAAACAGCTTGAATATATAGTTGAAATAAGAAGCTATATGGTTGGAAAAAGTATTAATCAGACGTTGCAAGCTAGAGCTAATAAATATACTAATAATAATAATAATAAATCCCTTACCACACCCAATGGTGCATAGGGCACTGCTTCATATAAACGCAGTATTATCTCGATCGATTACACATGAAGGAAAGGTGATCAGCCTTCCACTTCAGGTACCAGTCCAGTGTAATATTGAATAAATATTAGAGTGAAAAAATCACTTATATTTATTAAACCCCCCTGGGAATCGAACCCGGGACCTCCAGAACGGTAGGCGAGCATGCTGACCATTACACTAAGGAGGCGGACAAAAGCTACTAAAGCTTATAAATATCTGTTTGGTGTATAGCCGAGCTAGAGCTAATAATACTGCTAATATGCTAATAATGTAAACGTGCCTTTAAAAAATAATAGTTATAAAACAGATTTCTTGTAAAAGTTGTTTTGACATAAAAAAGCATGGATATTCAACACATTTCCTGCAAAAATGAAGTGGAAACAGCTGTAACAAAAAATAACCTGTAAAACGGAAATGTTTCAGATAAAATCACTTCAGATAAAAATCATTTGTTTTATACAGAACAGGATTAACTGTAATTCATGAAATTACAAAAATCTTTAATAGTATGAAAAAAAAAACAAATTAATGTTCACAGTAAAACTGCTTGTATTTTCAAATTTGGAATTAGTTTTGTTTATATTACCTGTTTTGTTATTTATATTTTAAGTTTTAATCGATATGTATTATTGTTATTTAATTAAAAAATTGTTATTACAATGGTCCGATAATAATAAATAACAAAATTGTGACTATAATAAGATTAAGCCATTGTTGCTGACAGGAAACAATGATTATGTTAATATTTGTATTATTTATTTATTTATTTTAAAATAATTTTTATTTTAGTCCATAAACGATATTAAAAAACAAGGAAAACGTGTTTTTATTTTTCATTTTATTTTTCTAGATTCTACATTTTTGTCCGCCTCCGTAGTGTAATGGTCAGCACGCTCGGCTACCGTTCTGGAGGTCCCGGGTTCGATTCCCAGGGGAGGATCAAATGAATATAAGTGATTTTTTTCACTCTAATATTTATTCAATATGACCCTGGACTAGTACCTGAAGCGGAGGGCTGATCACCTTTCCTTCGTGTGTTAATGATCAAGATACTAACCGCATACATACGATGCAGTGCCCTATGCACCATTGTGTCTGGATAAGGGTTAGAAGACTTCTACTTCTTCTAGCCCTTATCCGCACACAATGGTGCATAGGGCACTGCATCGTATTGAGGCAATGTTATCTTGATCGTTAATTATATGAAGGCAAGACTCCTGCGCTTCAGGGAGCGGTCCAGGTAGTAAGTAAGTACCTGAAGCGGAGGGCTAAAATAAAATAATAATTGGTTAGCAAATGACCGTAAATTATCATTTGATGAATTTGTTTAATTTCATTAATTGATTCGGCAGTCACTTTGCGGTAATATTTATCAATTTTTAATTTAAGTTTTACTTGGTAAATACCACTATTGATTAAAATCTATTGTGACACTTGTTTCGATGCATTCCGCATTATTTTCACAAGGTGTTTGAAAATTATGCGGAATGCATCGAAACACGTGTCACAATAGATTTAAATAAATAGTCGTCTTATTTACTCCGTAAAAGATAAATTAAAAATGAATGTTTAAATTTGATGAATCTGAAAAAAGTTTACTTTGAAACTATGTTTTAGTTTTTTTATTAAGTAAATCCTCAAAGTCTTTTAAGCTGGTAGGATAATAAGGATTATTTTTTTGACATCTCATCAAAGATGAAGAAGAATATGGAAGTCTGGGCATTTACGGGGCTGACGACCGTCATGGGCTGGTTTAAGTGATCACTTTACACACGTTTAACATTCACCAATTCTACCCATTATTGATAATAATACTAATATAATAAGGATAGTAAAGATTAAGGAAGATTGATATGAAAAATTCAACACAAACACCTACACTCTGATGCTATGCGTATTGCGTGAATTTAGGCGTATTCTCAAGTGCATTATTTGTTTAAAAGGAAGTTACATTTAAATGATAAAACTAAGTTTGAAGAGCTATTTATGGTGAGAAAATGGCAATGGGTAGATGTGAAATAGATCGTATCATTCAACCATGTCATGACTGATAATTAGACATGAGTGATCGAATTAAAAAAAACGATTTCTTTAAAATAAGTTGTTACTTAATTCGGTTTTTGGATTCGATTACAGTAATACCCCCTACAACGTTGACATAGGTACTCCTAGACCTTAGGGAATTTTGTAAGGGATTAATGTTGTGTTTTTACATTTTAACTAGTGGAAATGACTAATGAGTTATTTAAAATTGAAATACAACTTTAAAGCTTTAACTTTTATAGATATATATGAACAGAGAAAAAGTAACGAATATCATCGCAATCAGGTAGTACACTCAGGGTTGCATACCTGTATTTGTAAAAGCTTGTTTAAGCGTATGAAGATTTATAAATAAACTAGCTGTACTCGACCACACGTTGCTGAGGCTCAGTCTGGTTGAATGAAAAAGAAAAGAAAAGCAATCTTAATTTTAAGTTAATTTTTTTTCCAATTTAAAAAAATATTTTTTAAAAAATGATCATTATTTTACGTAAATATTAAATGGTTAAATAAAAAAAATCGCATCCCTGCGTGTACGTAGACATCATCAATCTTGCATCCTCACCCGATGGTGCATAGGGCACTGCATCATATAAACGCAGAGTTATCTTGATCGTTAACACATGAAGGAAAGGTGATCAGCCCTCCGCTTCAGGTACCAGTCCAACGTAATATTGATTAAATATAAGAGTGAAAAAAAAACACCTATATTTATTTGACCCCATCTACTGTACAGTAGTTGAGCTTCCTGACTATTACACTGTGGATGCGGACATTTTTTTTTGTATATAAATAATAAATCAATTAAGCTACTATCAGCCCTAGGTTTGCCTCACAGCCCTGATCGATTCCATGGAGTATTCCATAAAAAAAATATTGATTAAAAATCATTATCTGCAAAGAGCGTTCGATACGTATCGATTACATTATCATACAAAGCAAACAAAATTTGTATCACAAAAGCTAACCATATATACGAAACACGACATACGCTAATAAAAACATGTAAAAACTGGGTGTGTACATATATGAAACAGAACCAGTTATCGATTTTCTTAGCCGCGATGGATTTAAAACTAATATCTGCCGCTAGAGGCGCCACTGTATAGCTAGAAGCCTATAAAAAGAAATAATCAAAACAGTAAAAAAGGTTAAAATATTTACAGGAGATGTTCAAAATAGGGGTTGGAATTGTATGGATTTTTTGACTCGCGTGCGCTGTTTTAACTGATATTGTTTGACTGCAGTATTTAGGGTATTTGGCTGAGGTTGCCATCGATGTAGCAATCGATTTCAGACACCTTCTACATGTCTCGCTCTATCGCGCGGAGGGCTAGAGGCGGGTGAGAGGGATCACAGATATATCGACTTGATATTTGAAGCGATATCGCCATGGAAACGGGCCTGGCGCAAAGGGTGAATCGATTGGGGAACATCCCTAAATTGAAATATCCACGACTCGTGGGCGACGCAGCGGGCATTCAATGATTTCGGTCGATAAAAATTATATTGAAGGGACATCGCATACAAATCTGGCCGCATTTATTTTGGAATGGTTTATATGCTAAGGGTCTTTCACCAAAACGTTACATTTCCATTATAAATGATTTTAAGTAATCAGGAATTCTAGCTTGTAAAATTGTTTTATTAAAATTGAACACTTGAATATACCACTTTAATGAGTTTTATTTATATATACGACTAGTTTCGAAAACGACACATCGCTCACTCCTTTCAAGAACGTCATAAATAAAAAAAACTCGATTTTTCAGGAGAACGTTTTTAAAGCTTAAAAATATAATACAATGTATTAAAAATAAGTTCCAAGCCACTTATTGAACTTTTTACTGTGCAACAGATCTTTTTAGGAAAAACCTGAAGGTTTTTTCTGCATTTGAAAAATATATAGTATATTAAAAAAAATAATTAAACAGTACCTTTTATTCAAAATGCAAAAACAACACTTTCTGCCCTGTAGCGGGTAAATATCAAGTTAAAAATATGCCTCTTTTGCTGGGATATAGTACATTTTCTGGGCATCCCGAAAACATGCATAACTGAAAATTGACGATTTTTGATTTATGACGTTCTTGAAAGGAGTGAGCGACATGTTTCATCTTCTGGTACAAATTAAAACTAACGAACAAAAAATATGTTTAGGTGTATATATATCGCTCACTCCTTTCAAGAACGTCATAAATCAAAATACTTGATTTTTCAGGAGAACGTTTTTAAAGTTTAAAAATATAATACAATGTATTAAAAATAAATATCAAGCCACTTATTGAACTTTTTACTGTGCAACAGATCTTTTTAAGTAAAACCTGAAGGTTTTTTCTGCATTTGAAAAATATTTAGTATATTTTAAAAAATATCTAAACAATACCTTTTATTCAAAATGCAAAAATGACACATTCTGCCCTGTAGCGGGTAAATATTAAGTTAAAAATATGCCGCTTTTGTTGGGATATAGTGTATTTTCTGGGCATTCCGAAAACATGCATAACTCAAAATTGGCAATTTTTGATTTATGACGTTCTTGAAAGGAGTGAGCGATATATGTATTTAGGTGAATATATAAAATATATTTAGGTTTATAAATATAGGGAGGGGGGTTAAGGAACAAGATTTTTTGTAAAAGGAAACATAGATAATAATGGTGACGTATTTTGAAACAGTATATTATTAATTAATGATTTATCTGAATTTAAATTTTTACGTATTTTTTAATTTTCTAAATTATTCATGACTTGACCTTTATTTGTAACAGAGTGTAATAATTTAAGTGTATGAGAGTCAGATGAGTGGTCAGTTTCCATGATATGATTTGCAAATTCCGAAAAATAATTACTTGTTAGTCCACGGCGATGTTCTCTCATTCTAATTCTTAGACTTCTCGCAGTTTGGCCAGTATATTTTTTTATCGCAGTCACCGCAAGAAATTTCATAAATACCGCTTCTATCTAATATGTTTACTTATTTTTTGTAAAATTGTTACATTTTGGTGCGATTTAACACAGGATTTGTCACGTTTTGTCGCATTTTTAATTAAAAATTCGATAGAAAACAGTAAACAGAACAGATTTGTACTTAAATGATTTTTTTGTGCAATATTGCAAATGTAACTTTTTGGTGAGGACCTCCACATATAAAATCATTATAAAAATCTCAATTCATTTGAGAATTATGAAGTCGACATTTTAAAATATTTTTGTTTCAATTTTATTACTCTCATTTTTTTACTTATAAAAAACATATCGCTCACTCCTTTCAACAACGTCATAAATAAAAAAAACTCGATTTTCCAGGAGATCGTTTTTAAAGTTTAAAAATATAATACAATGCATTAAAAATAAATATCACGCCACTTATTGAACTTTATACTGTGCAACAGATCTTTTTAGGTAAAACCTGAACATTTTTCTCCATTTGAAAAATATTTTGGATATATAAAAAACATTATTAATCAATACTTTATCTTCAAAATGCAAAGCAACACTTTCTGCCCTGTAGCTAATAAATAAATATTTAGTTAAAAATATGCCGCTTTGCTGGGATATAGTATATTTTCTGGGCATTCCAAAAACATGCACAACTGAAAATAGTCGATTTTTGATACATGTATGACGTTGTTGAAAGGAGTTAGCGATATATCAACATATACGAAGAATAATATGGAATTGTTCCATATTCTTTTCCATCTAAGTTGAGATGTCGATATGTGTAAAATAACTCCTTTTAAAAAAAGGAACAACCCGCAAAGAGTACCCCCTTCTATTAGAGTCTTGTCTGTAGGTAGGATAGTAAGGATAGGGAAGGTAAATGTGGAAAATACATCTCAAACACCCAGACCAATTGAAAATAAATATTTTTACAATTTATTTTGCAATTGGCGGGAAACTGCAATTAGTATACTTTGAAAAATGTTTTATATTTTAATTTATAGCGTAGTTGTGTCGCCTACTTTCAAAATACGCCAGGATCCAATTATATAAGATTTTCAAATAAATACTTTATCGGAATGCTAATTGTGGGTTTTATTTTTTAAAATATTTACATACTTGAAAACCCTGCTAAAAAATATTTAAAAATGCCATTGTATTTCAAATTTCGCAATATTCATGGAACTTGCCTTCTGACCCATATCGGCCAATCACAGAGTGGGGATAGGTCAATCATTAAGATGACGTCATTATCGGTTTGAGTCTCGTGTTTTTTTTTTAATACTGATTTTTTTTCTTAAAAAATGGGAAAATTCTGTATTCCATAATATTTTATGAACAGATAGACAAATCTTCAAATCACTCTGTCCTTGCAAACACTCTTGCCTCTTCCACGTTCATGCATCTCCTCATACATACCCGCCGATTGTTACGACTCCTAACCTGACCACTTTCAAGTATTTGGCATACCTGATCGTGCCATGTTTTTCTCGGTCTTCCTCTGCTTCTTTTCCCGCTAACATTCGCCTCATAAATTTGTTTTACCGTTCTTTCCTCACTCATTCGTTCTACATGTCCAAACCATCTCAACACACCTTTCTTAATATTATAGATAATGCTTATCTCAGCTTTGCATTCTTTCCTTATTTCACTATTCGTACACTATCATACATCGTTTTGTCTTACATTCTTCTGAGAGATCGCATTTCGACTGCATTCAGTCTACTTTCATCCTTCTTTTGCCAACTCCATGTTTCACTTCCATACATTAGAGTTGGAACCAGGACTCCGTTGTGCACTGCCAGTTTAGCTTCCGCTGATAGGTTTTTATTTGCTATAACTGATTTCAGTGCACCATTAACTTTGTTCCCAGCATTCATTCTCCTTTCTAAGTCTTTATCAATCTTTCCATCCCTAGAAAACATACTACCCAAATACACGAAATCATCTACCTGTTCCAAAATCTATCCGTTTACCAATATTTCACATTCAGATCTGCATTCTTCTCTTTCAAAAACCATAATCTTGGATTTGCGACTGACTGACGTCAAACACCACATACTTACATTAAATTCATTGTACATACGATTAATACTAACTAACTAACTAACCATCACGCTGCTTCCCCGCAGGGGTAGGCAGAGAGAATAGAGCGCCACACCACTCTGTCCTTGCAAACGTTCTTCGCCTCTTCCACGTTCATGCATCTCCTCATACATACCCGCCGATTGTTACGACTCCTAACCTGACCACTTTCAAGTATTTGGCATACCTGATCGTACCATGTTTTTCTCGGTCTTCCTCTGCTTCTTTTCCCGCTAACATACAATGAATTTAATGTAAGTATGCGGTGTTTGACGTCAGTCAGTAGTACGAACGGAACAAAGATAAGCTATATTAAATCAAATTATATATTTCTTATTTTTAAGCATATGGCTGCGTTAATTTGATTAATTAAAATAACATACATATGTGTAAATGTCAGCACGGGTCACATTCGACATGTGTTACTTGCAATGTAAAAATACGCTTAGAGCTCGGCACGTTCAACTGTGTCACAAAAAAAAATGAGTCTACATATTTTTTTTATTAAAACGTTATACGCCATTCGTACAATTTTTAAATTTACAAAAAAAAAGTTCGGTCATTTAAGTATTTTAATCACATCGCTCACTCCTTTCAAGAACGTCATAAATCAAAAATCAGTTGTGCATATTTTCGGAATGCCCAGAAAATGTATAATATATTTTTAACTTAATATTTAACAGCTACAGGGCAGAAAGTGTTGTTTTTGCATTTTGAAGAAAAGGTATTGTTTTAATTAATTTTTGAAATATACTGAAAAAATTTAAATGGAGAAAAAACCTTCAGGTTTTACCTAAAAAGATCTGTTGCACAGTAAAAAGTTCAATAAATGGCTTGATATTTATTTTTCATAATTGTATTAAATTTTTAAACTTTAACAACTTTCTCCTAAAAATATTTTTTTGATTTATGACGTTCTTGAAAGGAGTGAGTGATATGTGGAGGTCAAATGATTTTTGGCAATCAGGAATTCTAGCTTGTAAAATTGTTACGTTTTGGTGCGATTTAATGATTTCATATTAGTTTAACACAGGATTGGTCACGTTTTATCGCAACTTTAATTAAAAATATCGATAGAATACAGTAAACAGAACAGATTTGCATTTAAAGATTTTTTGTGCTATATTGGAAATAATAAAATAAATACATATAATGTATTTATTTTATTATTTTTTGACACCTCATCAAAGATGAAGAAGAATATGGACGTCTGGGCATTTACGGGGTAAATGACTTCCGTATTCTTCTTTATCTTTGATGAGATGTCAAAAAATAATATGAAAATAACTCCTGTAATTGGAGATAATCCAGATTTTGTGAACATAAACATAAAAATGTAACTTTGTTTTACAATCACTATAAATATTTTATTTTAACTTGATTTTAAAACAAAGTTATATTTAAAAAAAAATAAAGTGATTTATTCGCGTTTTTATTATTTACACACATATTTCAATTTCATACTATTTCTGTCAGCCTGAGCGGCTCATTATTAGAAATAGGTATCAAATTGTGGTAGAGTGGGTCCGAACCGAAAAACTCTGACTTAAGAGTCCGCGACACTAACCACGGGACCACAACCCGACACATCGCTCACTCCTTTCAACAACGTCATGTATCAAAAATCGTCAATTTTCAGTTCTGCATGTTTTCGGAATGCCCAAAACATGTACTATATCCTTCCAAGGCGGCATATTTTTAGCTTAATATTTACCCGCTACAGGGCAGAAAGAGTTGTTTTTGCATTTTGAAGAAAAGGTATTGCTTAATTTTTTAAATTATACTTAATATTTTTCAAATGGAGAAAAAACATTCAGGTAAAAAGATCTGTTGGACAGTAAAAGGTTCAATAAGTGGCTTGATATTTATTTTTAATACATTGTATTATATTTTTAAACTTCAAAAACGATCTCCTAAAAAATCAAGTTTTTTTTTAAATATGACGTTGTTGAAAGGAGTGAGCGATATATTATATATTATATGTATTTAAGTATTCAATTAATTTTTTTCATTTCATTCCGATGGGTTCGGTTATGACACTATATGAAACAAAATTGTTCATAACGATCAAGACATTTTCTTCGTGAGTTTAGCACTGGTACGACCCTACTCTCTGAGCTATACTATCTACCAAAACGAGTAAGTTCGGCTACTTATTCAATGGAACGATACATACTGTAATACGAGACCGTATCTACATACGCACACGTTGCACATACCCCCCTGCTTTTGGTTACTGTTATAACACCTGGCGTGTCACACCGGTTCATTGACATCGGCTCGAAAGATTTGCAAAAAAGGACAATACACTATTTTTATGGGTGACAAATTCGGGTTTTGGATTTGACGCTAACCACTCTGTAGGCCAGACATTCTGGCCCGTATGATTCTAGTAGGCAGCTCCGTGGGCCACAATGTCTGGCCCGGCGCAGGTATAACTTTGATCACTGATTTCTCTATCACCCAAGTATATTCTACCAAAAAATATTTTAGATAAATACAGTTAATCTTAATTCACATGGTCATACAAATTGCCAGACAGAGTGTCCCATAATTAGGGAACCAAAATATTTATTTTAATGGTAGAAAAACGTCACATTTTTTTGATCAGAGTAGCTGATCAGTTATGAGAAAAAATGGTCAGAGTGGAAAAAGTTATAAAAAAAGAACTTGAATGGGTTTATGACATATAATAATACGAAAGTAAAGAAAAAGGGATGGATTTTATTTATTTGTTTATTTATTTATTTTTCAAGGTAAGAATATAAGAAAGAAAAAAAAAGAAAAAAAAATCAATAAAAATAAATTGTATTATCAACAAACATAGCAAACAAGTGTAAGTCCCTCTCTAAGCACAAGAGCTCAGTCTCTTTATTGGTGAGAACAATGTTTGTAATTTTTTAGATTGTAAGTAGAAATGTTTAGAGAATTAATAAAAAAATAATAAAAAAAACACAGTAACCATATTATATAAAAAAACATACTTATAGTGCCAAGATATACTTATAGTGAAAGAGGGTACCAATTGAAGGGGAAATACTACATCCGTAATTGGAGTAGTGTGGTTATCAATCATGGGTAGAATGGTGAATGTTACACGTATATAAAGTGATCGCTAAAACCAGCATGATACAAGCGTTGTAAGTACCCAGAACGGATCATTGTCAGATGGGATTAATATATAATTTAACATACTCAACCTATAAAGGACTGTATTAGACTCTTTTTGTGTTTATATCAGCCGATATAATCAATATTTTCATTCATCATTTTCTTTTAGAAAATTCGCCTTCGTAAATACGTTGTTTTCGTAAGTTGGTAATGAATGACGTCACAGAAACGATGGACTTATTTTGATATTGGTAACATTGCTAAATTATTGGCAGCTCTATTTGTTGATGTCTATGGTCCACCCCAAATAAAAACATATTTAATTGGCTAGAAGAAACAAAAATCCACTATGTGATCTATAAACCTTGTACATAATAAGCAAGATAAATTATATAAATTCCCATCTAAAAAAAATAAATAATTTATTTATAGATATGGCGTTTAATGTGTAAAACTCTATTTTAATTTATGCGTTAAAAATTAAAAAAAAACATAGATTTTTTGAGTCTACTAAGTTGTATTTTATTGTTTAAAAAAAATCATAAAAATCAATTTTGTGACAGTTGTTTCGCCTACTTATGGCATTTTCAAACGACGTTCGTTTGAAAATGCCATACTTGGCGCAACGACTGTCGTCAAATTAATTTTTATGTGTTTTTCAACACTAAAATACAATATTATTATTTGACATCTCACCAAAGATGAAGAAGAATATGGAAGTCTGGGCATTTACGGGGCTGACGACCGTCATAGGCTGGTTTAAGTGATCACTTAACACACGTGTAACATTCACCAATTCTACCCATTATTTCTTCATCTTTGATGAGATGTCAAAAATAAAATTTGAAAAATAACTCCTATAATTGGAGAATATAAGATAATCCAGATTTGTGAACAAGTATTTGGACACACTCAAAATGTTGCGACTAAAATACAACTTAGTAGGCTCAAAAAATCAGTGTTTGATTTAATACGTAAAATATGTAATAATATTTAAAAATATCTCTGCTTATCACTGCGGGTATAACACGTAAAGTGAGGTTAACTAGATAGTTAAAATTTCGTTCAGAATTCAATGACTATGTAGAGAGATAAAACCACGTTTACCATGAACCCTACCAAATAGAAGTAGGTACTTTATACTGCGAGCAAGTGGAAACTATTATTATACTTTTTGAATAGTAGCGGTTTTGTAGTGTGATACCACACGTAACAGGGGATCGAACCCCAATTATATACATTTGAAGGTGTAATGTACCCACTTGTCTATAGCAAGTTGTCAAGTGTCATGCGGGCTGCCTTTATAAAAAAATCATACCTCTCATAAAGATATTGATGGAAGAGTAAATGCAGGGAATTACTAGTTCACAAATCTGGATTATCTCCAATTATAAGAGCTAGTTCTATTATATCAATTGATTTTTTTTGTGTTGTATTGCTTGTATAATCTAGATATATAAATTCTCTTATATATATATATATATATATATATATATATATATATATATATATATATATATATATATATATATATATATATATATATATATATATATATATATATATATATATATATATATTTTTTTTTTAATAATGAAAATGAACATCTCGTCACGGGCTATGCTTAGTGAGGCGTTCATAAAAAAATATAATATAATATGTATGGTAAAAAATTATATTTCAGTTTTGTATTATTTTTTGACATCTCAACAAAGATGGAGAACTACCTAACCATCACGCCGCTTCCCCGCAGGGGTAGGCAGAGAGAATAGAACGCCACACCACTCTGTCTTTGCAAACATTCTTCGCCTCTTCCACGTTCATGCATTTCCTCATACATAACATTGTACTCGAATCACTAAAAAATAATTAGAATTAATGGTGCTTTAAGCTGAGTGATTGCAAATAAAAATATGTTCACGGAAACCAAACGGGCGGTTTTTTTCACTGTAATATTTATTCAATATTACCCTGGTCTGGTACCTGAAGCGGAGTGCTGATCACCTTTCCTTCAAGTGTAAACGATCAAGATAACACTGCGTTTATATGACGCAGTGCCCTATGCATCATTGGGGTGCGGATAACGGTTTTCTCTCTCTCTAATATTTGGTAATTATAAATCACAATTCATAATAATGCGCCCTCACTAGGTTTTCCCATGCCGAGGGCACATATTACAATAATTATATTAAAAATACCTGCACATAAACTCAGTTTAAATTCAAAATTAATATCAGACCGTTTCCATACAACACAGTACAATAATACAATACAATACCATAATGTAAACACTCGATCTGAAACAAAAAAAGTCGTTGGGTAATATATCCAAAATAAAACAAGGTTTGTTGGATTGAATTCTACATTTATTTATGTATATATTAATACGTGACGCGTTTCGTCTTCTTAGGAGATTATCACATTATCAAACACATTATCAAACAAGAGTGTTTGATAATGTCCTAAGAAGACGAAACGCGTCACGTATTAACATATCGTAGTCGTACAGGAGAAAGTGACCAACTAACAAAACGTAAAATGTTCAGGAGGACCATTTAAATCCCTTTTGCTTGGCAATAAAATGAACATCAATGCAGTTAATCATTTTTAACAAGTTAATATATTATACTTCCAAGTTTTAAAATCCTTTGGGATTTTTTTTCAGAACAATATTAAGCTAGTAAAATATACAATAGTCAATGATCACATTTTTGTTAAAAATGTACTTGGTCACTTTCTCCTGTATGACTACGATATACATAAATAAATGTAGAATTAAATCCAACAAACCTTGTTTAATTTTGGATATATTACCCAACAATTTAATATGTAATTGAACCAACTGTCTGCAGTTACAATAAACAATAGAAGTCGCCCGGCGTCAGCAAGCGTGACGTCAGAGCCATTGCAAGGTGGGCCGAAAGGCGGTCGCGGGCAATCGAAACCCGAGCCATCGATTGGTCCGCCCGATCGAAACACAAGATGGCGGCCTCCCTCTGCAGCACCCGCGACACCCCGTGACCTTTATACGGGCCGGGGTGGCGACTTGACAACCCTTCGCGTTACAGATATAGGAAACGTGAGATCAAGCAGGGATGAGCTGTCTGGAGTATGCACACTTTTGGCATTTTACTGAATTACACGTTTCAGCAGTGCATAGAGTAATGTATTGTATATCTCGGAAGAAATTGTAATAAAATAATGCTTGTATTTTTATCACTTGAGTTTATTTTATTCGAAAGCTAAGCCTCCATCTTCAGGTCTAAATATGATAATATAATGTAATACCTTTATACTTTAATAATATAATGACCTTTATACAAGCCGAGGGTGGCAGCTTGACAACCCTTCGCGTTACAGATATAGGAAACGTGAGATCAAGCAGGGATGAGCTGTCTGGAGTATGCACACTTTTGGCATTTTACTGAATTACACGTTTCCACAGTGCATATATGTATAAAAAATATAAAACCCTTATCCGCACCCAAATGGTGCATAGGGCACTGTGTCATATAAACGCAGTGTTATCTTGATCGTTTATACATGAAGGAAAGGTGATCAGCCCTCCGCTTCAGGTACCAGTCTATGGTAATTTTGAATAAATATTACAGTGAAAAAATCACTAAAATTTATTTTACCCCCCTTGGGAATCGAAACCGGGCACCTCCAGAACGGTAGCCGAGCGTACTGACCATTACACTACGGAGGCGGACGACAGTGCATAGACTAATGTATTATATCAACATCACACACACGCAACCTCTTTAGTAGCGGGTTTAGCATATTTTTAAAAATATTTTTGGCAGATATTTTGTGGCACATTTTATAAAACTTTATAAAATAAAACTCCAACTTTGTTTTTAACCACATCCATTATTGGTACTTTTCTCCAACTGGTTTCGACAAAAACCTTATTATCTTCAGGCAAATACATGTACATGTCTATCACTGAAGATAACAAAGTTCTTTTTGAAACCGGTTCGAGAAAAATTCCAAAATAAGTGGCTAAAAACCAAAATTTAGTATTATTTTATACAGGTTTTAGATGAACTCATTTCGGTTTTAACTAACATAATAATGTATTTAAAATAACTTTAATCGTTTGTAAAGATAATTTTTAACCTAAATTATAAAATATTTTAAAATTCTAACTCGTTTTTAAAGTACAGGGATCTAAAGAAAATTACGGACAGCGCAACCGATTCCTTAGAGCGCCGCGCGCTGGCCGAATACTGATGGATATAATGACTTACTAAAACAACGCTACCCATTTATAATAACGTAGAGTGCAACTTTTGCCTTTATGTGCTTTTTAAACAAAGTATATTACATATCGTAACATTTAATTATACTGTATATACTACTAAATTACGAAATGACAGCTGGTAAAGCGCAAAAAAAGGCTTTTCCGAAAACTTTGAGATCTGGTTAAAGGCCAAAAGTAGTATCGAATGTTTTTTAAAATATTTTTCTCGTTATGTGCAATCCAAAATGCAACTTTTAAGACCGCTTTCATTGTTGAATTCGTAAAAAAAAACGTCATCGCCCCATCCTAATGTACATGTTAATTAAAAATTATAAAAATAATAATATAAAGAAAAAATAGGACTCTAACATTAATAAGGTACAATGAATAAGAGTGTAAGTCCCTCTCCAAGCACAAGAGCTTAGTCTCTTTATTGAAGAGGTACAGTGTAACTAGTATAAGATATGTTAAAAGTAAAAATGTCTAGCAAATTAATTAAATTTAAATAAAAAGGTAGCTACACACTTATATATATTTAAATAAAACCCTTATCCGCACCCCAATAGTGCATAGGGCACTGTGTTATATAAACGCAGTGTTATCATGATCGTTTACACATGAAGGAAGGGTGATCAGCCCTCCGCTTCAGGTACCAGTCCATGGTAATATTGAATAAATATTACAGTGAAAAAATCACTTATTTTACCCCCCTTGGGAATCGAACCCGGGACCTCCAGAACAGTAGCCGAGCGTGCTGACCATTACACTACGGAGGCGGACCACATACTTATACATATTATGTATATAATTTAAAAAAAGTGTTATGTAGATGAATGGAAAGTGTTCTAGAAGATAATATATTTATCAAAATATTTTTTTTTGACATCTCAACATATATGAAAAAGAATATGGAAGTCGAGCTATTTACAGGGCTTATGACCTGTCATTGGCTGATTAAGTGATCACGTACGTGCAACATTCACCATTCTACCCATGACAACCGCACTACTTAAATTTTTAAAACACCGAGATATATCTCATGAACAGTACATACGAGTTCACAACACCCATGTGTGTTAAATTCAATATATTATAATCCAACATAAAAGACTGAACAATAATTTTAAAGATATACTATTGCAAAAAAAAACTCCTAAATGGATGAAACCCAGATTTCTGTTAGTATTTGGACTTACAGAAATCTTGTGAAATACTTGGATTAAGTTAAAAATTTGGCGTTTAATTTGTAGAACTCCATTTTAATTTATATTGTATATTAAATATTAATATTAAACTGATTTTTACAGCCTACTAAAATGTACATTATTATTAAAAATACAAAAATAAACTTTGTGACAATTGTTCAACATTTTTAAACTATTGTCATTAGTTTGAAAATGCCAACAACGAGAAACAATTGTCACAAATTTTATTTTTATGTGTTTTTATTAATAAAATACAATTTCTTAGACTCTAAGGATAAGTGTTCGATTTTAATATTTAATAAATAATTATTTTTTGACATCTCATCAAAGATGAAGAAGAATATGGAAGTCTGGGCATTTACGGGGCTGACGACCGTCATATTTTTAAATATATAACATAAGTATTCGGACACATCAAAATGTTGTGAATTTAGCTAAAATATTAAACACGTTTTGATTATTTATTTACTTAAAAATGCACAAAAGGGCATTCCGTCTTTTGCACAGCGGAAAATCGTAATTTTCGCTACAAATCGCAGTCCTTAGAATTTTCATTTCACTTTTAGAATCTGAAATATACTCGAGGAAGTGAGACGAAGCGCGGAAAACCAGGACTGTTAGGCGTCCCGTTCTAGCGCGTGTCGTAGTATAGTGCGAGAACCGGATGGCATACGAGGAAAATGGAATTGGCATCTCTCTCAGACAGAAGGAAAATTCGTAAGGAAAATGAGATAACTAATATCGTGTTGAGGACAAGCCTTGTATAAACAGGGTAGTCAAAAAAATTCGATATAATCGAATCATAATTTCGAGCATAATTCATGCTTCTAAATATATATTTTTGTGTGTATCAAGCTTTTCTAAAATTAAATATCTCAATAGACACCAACATCGTGAATTTTCAGTTGTGCCCAAAAGATGTACTATATCCCAGTAAAAGCGGCATATTTTTAACTTAATATTTACCCGCAACAGGGCAGAAAGTGTTGTTTTTGCATTTTGAAGAGAAGGTATTGTTCAATTGTTTTTTTTAAATATACTAAATATTTTTCAAATGGAGAAAAAACATTCAGGTTTTACCTAAAAAAATCTGTTGCACAGTAAAAAGTTCAATAAATGGCTTGATATTTATTTTTGGTACATTTCATTATATTCTTAAACTTTAAAAACGATCTCCTGAATTTTTTTTTGAATTACCTAACGTCTTATGCACGGCTTATGCAACACCGTTTATCATGTCCCTACTCAGGCTTCAACTTTATAAGTTTCATAGCCTATGCCTACTTGTGAGTGGATTTACTCTTTATGTTTAAAGTTACTATAATTTCATGTAATTCATGAGTGAAAATTCTAGGCAAAAACACTCGCAATCTCCTGAAAATCAAGTTTTTCGATATATGACGTCATTGAAAGGAGTGAGCGATATTTTTTTTTAATAATTTTTTTAAATACCACTATTTCTTACCTATTGTGAAATCTACTGTGATACGTGTTTCGATGCATTCAGCATCATTTTCGAATACCGTATGTGAAAATAATTTTAAATTTTTCCTTGGGACGTTGAAGGTTGAAGAGAGTGTAGGAGCGTTTTATTATTTATATTAACCATTTAATTAATAATTTAACTTTAACTAACCATTTAGTAGAAAATGATCACAAATTGAACCACAATAACGCAGAAATCCTAAAAATAATTAATACAAAAAGCCATAAACTGCAACATTTTGAAACAATAGAAATTCATAAAAATACAAATAACAATAAACCCAAAATTAACAATATGTATGACAAAGACTAAAACATCCCCCCTATTGTCTATGTTCCATCTGATGATAAATAAAAATGAAAATAAAATTTAAATAAAGTAATAACTCTAAAATTTAGAATTAGCTTCACATACGGTAATTGAAAATGATGCGGAATGCATCGAAACACGTGTCACAGTAGATTTTAAGAAATAGTGTTAGTGTATATTTCCAACAAAATTATTATTTAAAAAATTTCAAGTCCCAAATATAGAATCCATTTCAAAAAGGGTGACAACTATTTAAATTTAACAAAAAAATTTATCATCGAGATTCTCAAACGATTTTTCTACTCCAAAATGCACCAAGCACCAAGCAATTTCAGCAAAACTGCAAATATTTGGCAATCAAACATTTCAATAAACTCCCTAAAGAAATAAAAAAAATTGATAATATGAAAATCCTTAAGAAAAAAATTAAAGCTCTATACATTTAAATCTTAAAAAAATATATATAAAAAAACCATTATATCTTTTATTATATAACATTAAACCACGAGTGTCCCTTTCCAAGCACAAGAGCACAGACTCTTTTATGGAGAGGCTCTGCGAATCGAAATATAAAAGTTCTCCATATGTATAAATGATTCAAATGTATTATGTTATAAATAAAAATGTAAATATATTAAATGAATAAAAAAGAAAAAAAAGTGTTATTTACAAGTAAAATTTGAAATAAACAATGGACAGGTTTTACCACAAAGTGACTGCCGAATAAATAAATGAAAATATGTATTTTACTTAAAATAATATTTATTATATTAAAATAAGTGTGAATAATATACCCGAATATAATCAGAATGAAAAATCATTATTTTCAAATTTACTCATTTTATTTTGGTATAATATTTTTAAAAAGACTTTTGGCCATTTTACCAGAAGAATTGTGTATGCCGCTGTATTTTAAATATTTGTTTAATATCATAAGATTTTCGACAAAAATGGCCTCAGATCTCGTGAAATTCTTTCTATCATGAGTTGTGTTAAATTAAAAAAAAAATGACTACATTTTTATTTCGTCTAACACAAAGAGTTTGCCGAAACGAAAATTATAGCCATATCTCAAAACGAAAAAAATTATGTACAATTTATGTAAGTACTTCATTAACATCCTGTAGTGCTTGTGTCTCTTTCGTTCGCGCGATAACGGTGCAAGTATGAAATGGACAGCTGATATCAGAGGGTCGCGCGCGTGCGCATTGTTCGGGAGAGACCACTTCCTAAAGCGAGGGGAGCGTCATCACCCTTCCAGAGAGAATTCAACAAGAAGGGGAGGTAAAGAAGAAGAAGGCTTAGTGGTAAAAGGGAGAGAGGAAAATAATGGTGAAATGTTGGTAATTTATAAAGTTTTTGCTAGTGGGCGAAATTTGCCAGGGTTGTTAGTTTTTTGTGGTTACCAGGAGGACAGACGCCGCGGGAGTAGGCGAGTAGACGCTGCCCGACCGCCGCCGCGTGAGGTCGCGTCATGCGCCCCTGATAACCCGGTGCACAAATAGCGCGCAGTGCGAGTATGGCGCGGTGAAGATGGAGTCAGACGACGGCGGGCCGCGCCGCCGCGACGTGATCGTCGCCCCCGAGAGGGAGGGGCTCACCGTGATCGTGGCCCCCGACCAGGACAAGCTGTCCGAGGCGGGCTCCGACGAGCTGCTGGGGGGCGCGCTGCGCCTCGAGCCGGCCTACCAGACGCTCACGGCGGTCAACGGCCGCCTCACGCCGCCGGGCTTCGACGCCGGCTCGTCCTACGCCACGCTGACGCCGCTGCTGCCCTTGCCGCCCATATCGACAGTCAGCGACAAGTTCGCCTACCATGGCGGGCCGGGCTCATTCACGGTCATCCAGAACAACCAATGCCTGAACCTCGGGTCTCCGTATCTCCCCTCCATGGGGCTGTCCCCCGGAGGGTACGGGTCCCCCGGCCTGGCCAGGAGCCCCCTGAGCCCTCCGGGGTACAGCCAGGAGGGGCTCAGCCCGCACAAGAGCATGTCGCCGGCGTCGTACGACTCCACGTACCAACGCGAGCTGGGAGGCCGAAGATCTCCTCTGAGCCCCCTCTCCGGGTCTCTGCACAGCCCGCCGCCTTCGAGCCCCCAAGCCCCTCAGCAGCTCCTCCCCTCCCCTTCGCCTCCTCCGGCCCCCAGTCCTCAGCCCCTCCTCGGAAAGCAGATTCTGACGTCAGCGTCCATCTCGGACGCCGAAGAAATCAACACGAAGGACTTAGCTCAAAGAATTAGTGCGGAACTCAAGCGTTATAGTATACCGCAGGCGATTTTCGCTCAGCGAGTGTTGTGCAGATCCCAAGGGACATTATCGGATCTGCTGCGGAATCCCAAGCCGTGGTCCAAACTCAAATCGGGAAGGGAAACGTTTAGGAGAATGTGGAAGTGGCTACAAGAACCCGAATTTCAAAGGATGTCCGCTCTGAGACTAGCAGGTGAGTCTTTTGGAACAATCTTTCACCCGACCCCAAAAATCATATGCAAACAATGACATATTAATATTTTTCAAACGCAACCTTGAACCATTGGAAAACAATTATAAAAACCGAACAAAATTAATCATTACTTTATTAAATATACACAGTTAATTTGTGTATTTTAAATTATAACGAATCTTAACAGTTCATTATACTCGTATATTTCCCATTCAAAATATTGTTAAACTCGTAATATATTTATTCAAAAACTGTCTAAAATATTAATATTTAAAACATTTCATGAATTTATTTAGAGAACTATATTATTTAACACTTCAAAATTACGCAGTCAAGTTACTTCCAAGCACTTGGCGTTTACTTTAAACGTATAAAACCGAAGAATAAAATGCTTATAACAAGTGTAGTGCAATGATTCGACGTATATTAGTTTTTATTATAAGTTAAAATATAAACAAATCAATTTTTCATTCAAGGAACAAGTACTCAAATAGAGACTGGTGTTCGTACCTAGCTGGGAGAGAAGGAAAACCTAGTATTTTCCGTCCCCTTTCCTCTGCCGAACTTAGGGGTGGGTGTCGGGGGTCGCTTTGTACACTTGGCTACGTTTTCTGGTGAACGGGAATTTTACAGACGCCATCTTGTTTGTTTTACGACAATTTATGCGTCATTTTCACTCGGAAATAGTACGGAATATACGATACGAGGGTGTTGGAAGCAGAAGTAATAAAATCCAAAGCAGTCATAACTCAAATCGAGCCTAAAAACTTACACCGAGACTTACAAATAGTCGTAATATTAAAAAAAAAAAACCTACGAAAATGACAAATATTTTCATAATAGGAAAAATCACACAGTGCCTTTCTCGGTATTTAATGCTGAGTCATCATTTATTAATTATCATTTATTAATAAGGCAGGCGCCGTGGCGTAATTGGGTAGACGCTCGACTGCGAAACCGGTGTCGCGAGTTCGATTCCCACCAATTGCAAAATGAATTCAAGAAAGATTTATTTTTAATTGGTCTGGGTGTTTGTGATGTATTTTTCACATTTACCTTCCCTGTCCTTACTATCCTACCTGCAGACAAGCATCTAAAATAAACGCTTTCCGGGTTATTCCTTTAAACAAAAAAATATATAATAATAGTTTTCGTGAAAAATAACCTAAAGGGCGCATTATGATCACTTTATACACTTGTGTTACGTTCACCATTCTGCATATAATTGAACAACATTCTTCTTCATACTCTTAATCCACACCCAATGGCGTATAAGGCACCGCATCGTATTCACGCAGTGTTATCTTGACGTTACTAACATGACGACAAGGTGATCTCCTGCGCTTCAGGGACCATCCAAATAGCATTAATTTTTGAAAGATATACGCAATGTTGGTGGATTACTTTTATATGCCGGTTTTTATTTAATAGATTCGGAAGTATGACTGATAGTGCAACCATCGATTCAGAAATTTATGAAGTACATACATATATAGTTTACACCAATCAAACATACGTGAGATCCCCTTTTAGAATCAGTTCAATGGGAAAAATAGTTTTTTTGAGGGAAAGAGAGAAATAACAGATTTTTTTTATAAAACATTTTGTTTACATTACCATTTTTTTAAAAAATCTCCAATTAGACGGATTTTGAAGCTTTCAAAAAATCCTTCATTCAGAATTGGATTTTTTATAATTTCATGAGATGTGCTACTGTCCAAATTGCACACATACTCGGATTTTGTTTAAAAAAACTAATATATACGGTGTCAAAAGTCTGCGCAATCGGAGGGCACGTATGACTAGATGTATGAATGTGAAGGAAGCGAGGAGTGTATGTCAAGACAGAAGAGTGTGGCGTTCCACCTTTCTGCCTACCCCTGCTGCGAAACAGCGTGATGGTAGTAATAGTAGCAAAATAATGTTGTAATAATATATATTATACTAAATCATATCCGCTCCCTATGTGGAACATATGGAGTCCACAAACTGTTTCGAAGCTTTTCTGTCGGCTGCCAGCTCCTTTGCATCCTCCCAAGTCAGATCCGCGTCCCGAAGTACTGACGAGAACTGCCGATGAATTGGCAGTGGTCGTCCTGGGCGGCGCGAACCTGACGCCTTGTAAAAGAGGCAAGCTTGATGGCGGCTCTCAGGAGGCATGCGGAGTACATGACCAAGCAAACTGAATCGCCTTTTCTTGACAACAGTTGTGACCAAGATTTGCTGCGTCCTACGCCTTATCTCTTCATTCCTCACAAAGTCAAACCACAGCATGCCTAAAATTCTTTGCAGACACCTATTCTCAAAGATTAGTACATGGCTGCTCTGGGCTCTTGTAAGGTGCCATGTTTCACAGCCGTATAAGAGTCATATTAAAGTTACATATATTAAATAATAAATTACTGTTATATGAAATAATGACCTGATAATTTATTGGGGTATTTTATCACAAGCAGCTGATAAACAACGATTCGTGTTTCGAGCACAGATGTGTCCATTCAGTACAAAGTTCCTTAACCCCTGTTTGTCACAATAGGGTAGTTTTTTTTCATTAGAAACGGGGGTCTTTACGTACCCCACACTAATATGCATGATACGTCACACACCATTTATCATCGCATTATTTAGTTACACAGGGTGACTAGAAAATGCCTAACGCGTTCGCAATAAATGTAAGAAGGGATGTTTGATGGTGAATTTTTGGGAAAAAATTGGTCCAATCAAAGTATAAAAAATACAATTTTGATAACTTTTTTTACTATTTTTAAATGAATATATATAATATGAACCAAAGAGGCTTGTATACTTTACCTCAACGTTTCGAATAAATATGTAAATATGTATGTATGTGTGGATGTGTGTTTATTTGTATTTATTTATATATCTTTTTACTTTTGATATTCTGTTATTTATTTTGATCATTTATGTGAGGTTCTTATTTATATTTTAATAAACCATTTGAACGTTAGGGGCTTGCGCACTTCATTTCAAGGTTTCGAATAAACAATAATAATAAATTTATTTATATGTATGTGTATTTATGTATATATATGTATGTATGTATTTATTTATGTATTTCGAATAACATATTTACCATATGAACCATAGAGGCTTGCACACTTCACGTCAAGGTTTAATTTACAATAAAATTAATGATGTGTGTATATGTATATGTGTATGTTTATGTTTTAATGTATATATATGTATATATTTACGAATCTTTAACTTCACTTCATTTCACTTTAAGTATATCGTTATTTAAAAAAATATTTATACCGTATGAGCCTAAGAGGCTTATACACGTAACGTTAAGGTTTAGTAAACACACATAAATAAATCCGTCTACATAATATGTCGGCTGTCCAAACTCAAAACACAGTAAGGGACATTTTTTTTGTACATTTTTTTTGCATTTTTGGACTAAGCAGATTCTACTTATTCCAAAAATGCAAAAAAAACGGACTGCAAAAAAATGTCCCTTGCTGTGTTTTAAGTTTGGACAGCCGATGTGAGTATGCGTATATGTGTGTATGTAAGTATATATTTATATATTTTTATGTTGGTTATTTTTTGTTGATGATCATTTAAGTTTTATTTAATTTAAAAAAAATAATATTTCAAATAATGTACATATAATATATATATATATATATATATATATATATATATATATATATATATAATATATATATATATATATATATATATATATATATATATATATATATATATATATATATATATATATATATATTATATATATATATATATATATATATATATATATATATATATATATATATATATATATATATATATATATATATATATATATATATATATATATATATATACATATATATATACATATATATATACATATATATATACATATATATATACATATATATATATATATATATATATATATATATATATATATATATATATATATATATATATATATATATATATATATATATATATATATAATATATATATATATATATATATATATATATATATATATATATATATATATATATATATATATATATATATATATATATATATATATATATATATATATATATATATATTAATGTGCAAAGGCCGAAAGTAAAAACAGTAGTTTTGAGAATAACGACTTTAAATTTAACTTTAAATCACGCTTTTTGCCAACACATGTATCAAATAAATACAATTTTGTGGCTATCTGGATAATGAATATCTCGGTAGAGGAAAGAGATGGAGCAAAATCTGTGATTGTATATGATAGAGGCCAGTTATAAGAATGCTTTGGGTCGTGTTACGCCAACAGCCGCAACCTGAGTTACGGCTAGTTGCCTTTACACATTTGTATATACCATATGAACTTTGGAGGCTTGCAACTTTTACTTAGAACATGATAGAAGAATGAATAAAAAATCCCATTTGCCGAATGCGCTTATAAAGACCGAATGCGCTTATAAAGGGTGATTTTTTAACTACTTTGTTTATGGCAACACTGATTTTGACAGCTCGCGAACGTTTCGTATTGTGTCCATGTCAAACATATTCAGTTTGGTCTATAATTTAACCAAGAATCATTGCAAAATCATTGAATTTTATTATCAAAATGCGTGCTCTGTTAAGAAGATTCATCGCGCGCTTCTTCCATTTTATGGTCAGTTTAATCGATCCACTGCAGCGGCTATTCGGGCTATTGTGACTAAATTTCGCACCAAATTTACATTGTTGGACATTAAACAACCAACACGTTTTTTTATGGGGCTATGTTAAGGGCTCATGTCTATACTAACAAGCCCGCTTCGATTGACGCATTGGATGATAACATTGAAGCATTTATTCGTGAGATATCGGCTGAAATGTTGGAAAATGTATGCCATAATTGGACTAAGCGGATGGACCATTTCAGGCGCAGCCGCGGTCAACATTTGAATGAAATAATCTTTAAATAATAAATAATATAGACCGTACTATCGATTTAAATAAAAAAATATGCATTTTCCTGACGTTTGTGTTTTTTTTTTTAAATTTCCGATAGCTTTTAAAAAATCACCCATTACTTATTTAAATGTTCGTACAATACCATCGTTCGTTATCAGTCAGCTGCTGATGCGGTGACTGAACCGGTGTCCCGTATATCGATCGCACGCACGTGTACCTCTCGCTGCGTCACGCGGCGTGGGTCGATAAATTGATTTGTGAATATACACATGATAAATAAACAGGTGTTACAATCCCGCTGTCATAAAGTATATCAATATCGTAACGTAATTAAAGTACGTACATGAATTTATACGCGTGTGTGTTCCGGACGGAAAATATTTTTAATTAATATTAAAGACATTATACATTAATTTTTTTGATTTAATTATTTTTTAAATGAATGAATGAAACCCTTATCCGCACCCCAATGGTGCATAGGGCACTGCTTCATATAAACGCAGTGTTATCTTGATCGTTTACAAATGAAGGAAAGGTGATCAGCCATCCACTTCAGGTACCAGTCTAGGGTAATGTTGAATAAATATTACAGTGGAAAAATAATAATTTTTAAAATATATTTTTTTTAAATAGAAACATAATATTTATTTCTTTGATCGATTGGGCAGACGCTTTGTGGTAATATCAATCCATTTTTAATTTAAGTTTTACTTGGTAAATACCACTATTTCTAAAAATGTATTGTGACACGTGATTTGATGCACTCCGCATTATTTTCAAATACGGTGTCATTTTCATTCCAAATCATTTTCAAAATGTTTTAAAATGATGCGGAATACATCGAAACACGTGTCACAATAGATTTTTAGAAATAGTTAAAATTAAATTTAATATTATCCTAGACTTGTTCTGATCACCTAGCCTTCATGCAATAAACGATAAAATTAACATTGCACCAATTCGATACAGTGTCCTATGCACTATGTGTGCGGACAGGGGTCAGTTGTAATGAATTTACAACCATCCAAGCGCTGTTGTTGCTCAGTCTGGTTTAATGGAAAAGAAAAAAAAGAGAAATCACAAACATTAATATGTTTATTTCATCATGCTTGCGAGAAAATAGTATTTGAGCACTTTTCAAGAAGCACGCTGTCCGCCATACGAAAGGTTTAGTATGTGAAATCGCTCAGTCCTTTCAAGAACGTCATAAATCAAAATACTTGATTTTTCAGGAGAATGTTTTTAAAGTTAAAAAATATAATAAAACGTATTAAAAATAAATATCAAGCCACTTACTGAACTTTTTACTGTGCAACAGATCTTTTTAGGTAAAACCTGAAGGTTATTTCTCCATTTGAAAAATATTAAGTTTATTTAAAAAAAATAATTAAACAATACATTTTCTTCAAAATGCATAAACAATTCTTTCTGCCCTGTAGCGGGTAAATATTAGGTTAAAAATATGCCGCTTTTGCTGGGATATAGTACATTTTCTGGGCATTTCGAAAATATGCACAACTGAAATTTGATGATTTTTTATATATGACGTTCTTGAAAGGAGTGAGCGAAGTGTGAAGATTAAATGGACTGACGGTCCTTATGTAGCTATATAATTCAAGGTGCTTAGGTAATAGTTTTAACATTGCAGTAATAATTTGCGGGAGACAACAATAGTTAATGGGCAATTTTAATCTTCACATTCGTTTGAAAATGCCATAACTAGGCGAAACAACTGTCAAAATATTAATTTTTATGTGTTTTTAACAATAAAATACAACTTAGACTCTGAAAAATCTGTATTTGATTTAACAATTAGTACACAAACCAATATTTCCGTTTACGCTTAGAGCCCACGTTTCAAAACACCATCTCGTAAAAACGTAAAAAAAAGTCCGTAGCCGATAAGACCGAGTGTTGCCAGGGAGGCAAGATAAAATACGGTGCGTGGGTTGCCATACGTCACAACGTCACACAAACCCAACATGGCGGTCGAGTGTAGAATACATCACACAGGGGTGCCAAAAGCATGTTTTCGCCTAGAATTTTCACTCATGAATTACATTAAATTAAAGTAACTTTAAACATAAAGAGTAAATCCACTCACGAAGTAGTCATAGGCCATGAAACATAAAAAGTTGAAGCCTTAGTAGAGTCATGATAAGCGGTGTTGCATAAGCCGTAGCTAGATTTCAGAGTCACTCGGACGTTAGGTAATTAAAAAAAAATAAGTATGCGGTTATCAAAATAATACTACTGTTGATAATGCCCTAACAAGGCGAAACAATTGTCACAATATAATTTTTATGTGTTTTTGTGAATAAAATACAACTTAGTAGACTCAAAAAATCTGTGTTTGATTTAAAATTAATACATAAATTAAAACTACTAGATTTTTTATGAAAAAAGTTCTTTTGATTTCGTCATTCTGATTTCATCGAATGAAACTTTAAATAAATGAGAAAGCGCACTTTTCGTTTGTCTTTAAATCGTTTTGGCCGATGAAAGTCTTGGATTATGTACGTGAGTTTGTTTTTCTTTAAAAAAAATGCATTGAGTAGTAAATTCTGAAGAGAATCGATTTATAAGTTTAGAACTCACCAAATATTGTGCTTTTTAGTAACTTAATTAATCATACGTGGCCCTAGACGAGAAGGAGTAAAAAAACAGCCCTAATAAGTCGAGAATTCGCCTGTTTTAAAGCGAACCTTAAAAGGGCCTCTTAAAACAAGTAACATCAAAATTTGTGTATGGAAAAAATATTTGTAAGTTAACAAATATCCCGATTTTTAATAAGAAATAGTTAAAAACCAACCTCAAAAATTCACAAAGTCAAAAGTTTTATAGTGTGGAAAAAGTGTTGATAAGTCACAAAATATTGCGTTTTTTAATAACTTATTCGACTTTATGGTAAAGTATGTAGCCCTAGATGGAAAGAGTAAAAAACAACCCCAATAAGTCACCAAATTCAACTGTTTTTAAGAGCACCTTAAAAGGACCTCAAAAATTCACAAAGTCAAATGTTTTAAAGTGAAGTAATGTGTGGAAAAAGTCACAAAATATTGCGTTTTTCAATAACTTATTCGACTATATGGTATGGTATGTATCCCTAGACGAGAAAGAGTAAAAAACAACCCCAATAAGTCACCAAATTCGACTGTTTTTAAGAGCACCTTAAAAGGACCCATTTTCCTAGGGAAACCGGCGATTAGACCCTCTCCCTCCCGCTTCCCCCCTTCCGTTCCTCATGCTCCCCTGGCAGCCGGCTGGAACGCCAAGTTTGTGCGAGGTCGCGGGATATTGATTGGTCGTGAACCAACTGTGCATCGGCCACGTGGTAGGAAATCGTTATTTGGGTACGAAACGGGTTTGCAATCTTCGATTTTTATATCCGGGACAATGTGACACATTGCACTATAAGTAAACACCGGATGGATCGAATACTGTAGTGCTTAAATTATCTTTCGACAGCCAATTTTTCATTCGCAATATTTTGAGTATGTCCGAATTATGGAGGTTCTCAAAAACGCTACATTTCCATTATAAATCATTTGAAGTAATCAGGAATTCTAAAATTGTTAAGTTTTAGTGCGATTTAATGATTTCATATTGGTTTAACAAACATAGGATTGGTCACGTTTTGTCGCAACTTTAAGTAAGATTTCTATATAATACAGTGAACAGAACAGATTTACAATTAAAGGATTTTTAGTGCCATATTGGAAATGTAACTTTTTAGCGAGGACCTCCACAATTTATGTTGGGTTTGTAATTTTCGATTTTTATATGATACATTGCACCATAAGTAAACACAAGATAGATTGAATACATTACTTCGATTACTATTATGTTGGGTTTGTACCAATTTACGGTTTTTATATCCGGGACAATGTGACACGTTGCACTATAAGTAAACACAGTATAGATCGAATACTGAAGTACTTCGATTATCTTTCGATAGCCAAATTTACTTTCACAATATTTTGAATGTGTCCTGATTTATGTTGGGTTTGTAATCTTCGATTTTTATATGACACATTGTTAACTAATTTACTGACTAACCATCACGCCGCTTCCCCGCAATCTATCTTGTGTTTACTTATAGTGCAGACCTATTGCACTATAAACAAACACAAGATAGATCGAATACTGATGTGCTTGCTGATGTGTCTATGCAAACAACCTTCGGCTCTTCCACATTCTAACTCCTCATACATCGCGCACTCCTTTCATCATCGTCATAAATCGAAAATTCTCTATTTTCACTTGTGCATGTTTTCGGAATGCCCAGAAAATGTACTATATCCCAGCAAAGGCGGCATATTTTTTACTTAATATTTACCCGCTACAGGGCAGAAAGTGTTGATTTTGCATTTTGAAGAAAAGGTATTGTTTAATTATTTTTTATAAAAATTCTTAATATTTTTCATATGGAGAAAAACCTTCAGGTTTTACCTAAAAAGATCTATTGTACAGTAAAAGCTCAATAAGTGTCTTGATATTTATTTTTTAATACATTTTATTATATTCTTAAACTTTAAAAACGATCTACTGAAAAATCAAGTTTTTTTTACATAAGACGTTGTTGAAAGGAGTGAGCGACATGCCCACCGATTATTCCGACACCTAGCCTGATCACTATCAAGTACTGGAAATATTTGATCATGTCTAATTTTCCTTGTATTTCGTCTGCTTCTATTACCAACCACATTTACCTCATAATTTGTTTTTACCGTTCTTTCTTCTCTCATTCGATTCACGTACCAACCATCCCAACACACCTACATTTTTTAAAATTTTAAGTTTACTTGGTAAATTCCACTTTTTCTTAAAATCTATTGTGACACGTGTTTCGATGCATTCCGTGTCATTTTCAAACACCGTATGTGAAGCTAAGTCTAAATTTTAGAGTTTCATTCCGTGTCATTTTCAAATACCGTATGTGAAGCTAAGTCTAAATTTTAGAGTTTCATTCCGTGTCATTTTCAAACACCGTATGTGAAGCTAAGTCTAAATTTTAGAGTTTCATTCCGTGTCATTTTCAAACACCGTATGTGAAGCTAAGTCTAAATTTTAGAGTTTCATTCCGTGTCATTTTCAAACACCGTATGTGAAGCTAATTCTAAATTTTAGAGTTATGTCCATGAAAACTTGAAGGCTGAAGAGGGGGTAGGAGCTGTTACTTATTTTTGTTAATTAATTTATTCATTGTATTTTATTTTTTATCAGTGGCAACAAAGACAATAGGGGGAAGGCTTTAGTCATTTTTATATCGTTTTGAATTTCATCGAAAGATGTGTCACAATAGATTTTAAGAAATTGTGGTATTCTAACTAACTAACTAACTAACCATCACGCCGCTTCTCCGCAGGGGTAGGCAGAGAGAATAGAACGCCACACCACTCTGTCTTTGCAAACATTCTTCGCCTCTTCCACGTTCATGCATCTCCTCATACATACCAGCCGATTGTTACGA